>NC_139723.1:85496536-85955130 GCF_964211835.1 Anser anser
GGTGCCTTAGGGAGGCTCGGTCTGTGCTGTTGTGCTGCGGATGTGCGGGGCGAGCCCAGCTCTGCCTCCAGGGACGGCGTGGAGCAAAGGGAGCGGGGGCAGCCAGACCCCTCCGCCAGCAGGTTCGTCGAACTGGGCTTTTTGGGGAAGAAACCGCAACGCCCGAGGGGACTCTGTGGTGCGTAGAGCTCTGGGCTTTCCCCTGTGCATGTGGGGCCCCCCCTTCCTGGCTGCCCCCAGACCCTCCCCTCTTCGCCCCCGTGCCCATGTCTCAGCTCTCTGGCAGTCCCGTACTTTAACACTGCCGGTGCTTGGGACGAGCTGCATCCCCTGTTACCTCTCACTGCATTTTTACAGCACAAGTGGAGTTCAGGGGAACAGGGACAGGGCTTGGGCTCTGCCCGTTGAGTCTTAACACCAAAAGCAGGGAAGATGCACTCGCTGATGGGCGCGGAGATGGCCCCTAGAGAACAGAACACCGCTTCCAGGGGAGGAGCAGGACGGCATCCACAGGAGGTCAAGCAGCAAGCTAAAACAAACTCCAAGCTGTCCCTCTGCCGGCTGCCGCTGCCTTGCCATCCCCAGCCCTGGCTGCAGGAAGGCGCTGGGCCGCACCTGCAGGAGGGGTGGTGGGAAGAGATCGTGTCGGGAGCTGCACCCGCATGAGCCCTGCTGCTAAAAGCGGGGCCAGCCCTCGCCGTGCTGCTCCCGGCATCATCTCCCCGAGCAGTCTCCGTCCCCAGGGCCGGCACGTGGGGCTGTAACAGTGGGATCTGGCCGAGCAGAGCTTGCTGCACCACCCAGAGCTTCACCGCCCCTGTCGCAGCCAGGCGGGCACCAGGATCAGGGCAGATCTGTGCTTACATCCCTGCAGGGAACTGAAAACCTGCCTCAGGTGCTGCTGCTGCTTGGGCTGCTGTCACCTCTAACCCCCGAGAGAGGCACGAAGGCAGTTGGGAGGCCGGGAAAAGCACACTCCCGGTGCTTTTCCCTTCTCACCATTTCCTTTCCCAAAATTTTCCCCGGATCAGAGCTGCTGCCGAGTGCCGGCAAGGGCGCAGGGGGTGCACAGTCCGGTGGTGCAGGCTGGGGGGCCGGGGGGGGGGGGGGGAAGAGGGGCACATGCGGCTGTGCAGGGGGTGCAGGCAGGGCCGCAACCCAGCCCAGTAGGGGTGCTGGGGGTACTGGGAGGATGCTGGGGGTGCTGGGGTGCAGGCAGCCCCCGCAGCCACCAGGTGACGCCGCAGCGCTGCCTGCAGCCGCTGCCGGGGCCGGGGATGGGGAGGGGGACATGGGGACATGGGGATGGGGACATGGGGACATGGGGATGGGGACATGGGAACATGGGGATGGGGATGGGGATGGGGGGAGCGGGGATTTGGGGGGCTGCTGGGATGCAGGAGCAGGGGATGGGGAGCAGCAGGGTGCAGAAGCAGAGCACGCAGCCCCCTTTCCAGCCCCTTCCAAACGCTGCGGGTGGGGTAAGGCCGCGAGCCAGCTCCGCTCACCTCCTGCCTCCCCAGGCAGCCCTGGGACCCCAAACCTTCCTGACCACCTCACCCCAAAATTGCCAAACTTGTTAAAAAACGAGGCTTGTCTTTCAGTCCTTGGGGCTTGGGGCGTGCGTTGCGGCGCCAAAACCGGGCGACGACCCGAGGCGTGCAACCGCAGGCGTGTGCTGCCCAAAGGCACCGCCCGCGTGGTGGCAGCGCCAAGCAGGACCCTGCAGCAGGATCGGTGCCTCTTCGGGTTTGCCCTGAGCAGAGGGGGGCAAGCGTGCACGTGGCAGTGCCAGGGTGGTGCCATGGGGCTGGGCTGGGCTCACCCACATCGCATTTTTATTTCTCAGGACCTGCATCAAGCCCTGCCAAGACGGTGGTGGCAGCACGACAGCGGACTCCGTGACCCCAAAATCACCGGATTTTGAGACGTTTCTGAAAACATCTGCTCCAGGGGGGAGCTAGCTATTCAGCTCCACATCCGCCCACCTCCTTCGGCAGCAGGAGCTGCGTGCTGCTGTCACTTCTTGGGGCTCGCTGTGCACAGGTCTGCGGCAGCGACGGACAGTGAGAGCGTGCCCCTGCCTCCAGCTCTGCCGGCACAGCCCAGGGACTGCTCGGAGCGGGACACCGTGTGAGCAGCCAACGTGGGGCAGCGAGGCATCCTGTTTATATCCAAGGCTGGAGGGAGGTTGGGCACGGGATCTGCTTGCTCCAGATTCCTAGAGGATGTGATCACAGAAGCGATCGTCCAGTTCGGTTACAGACAACCTGTCCTGAGTGTGTCACTTTGCTTGGTGAACTTTTTTCCTTACATTTAGTATTTTCATTAAATATTATCTCCTATATAGGTGTATTAATTCTACATTTCATTGCATTTTAATGCCAGCTTCTGCTCAAGAACAAACTCATGGAGAACTGTGGACTTTTCCTTTTCACTTAAATAAAAAGTGCTTCTTCCCCACCCTAACCAGTAAATGTTAGGGAGCTGAATATCGAAGCTTATTGCCCATATTTCCCTTTTCCTGATTTTCTGTCCCCCCCATCCTGTAGGGTAAACATTAAACCCTGGCCTTTGGGCGTGACTGACTGAAGCGTTTTGAAGCAGCTGTGCAATGGTGCTGTTGTTAACCCGGCCGGGGGTCCGGATGCCTGGGATGTGAAAGGATTCAGCTGACTTTGTGTGTCCCAAATCCTGAAGCTCGCCGAGGTCACGGGGGCAGCGAGCTTCGTGGCAGGCAGACAGCAGAGGATGCTCGTGGGTGTCTCGCAGCATCCCACGTCTCCGCTTGCTGGATGCTGTAACATGAATTAGACATGACTTTCTGATGTTTCCATGGTTTCTGCTGTGCCCAGACATCTGTTTTGGGCTCCTACAGCCTGACTTTGTTCCGTGGAGCCAGAGCAGCCTCAAAGCCAGAGGGCGAGCGGGGCTAACCCGCGGCAGCAGCCTGCAGGGCTGGGAGCCGTGGCGCAGGCGGCCGCTTGCACTGCAGGTCGCTCGGGGAAGGCTGAGCCCCTGCCCACCGGGCTGGGCATCTTCTGGCTGGGGGCTGAGCCAGGTTGCCTGAAACGGGGTTTGGGCATCGCTGTTGGTGCTGGAAAACGCTCAGAGGTGAGAAAAGGGAGGGGAGGAGGAGGCGGCTGGTACATCGGGATCACGGCGCGGGACCCTGCTCTCGCCCTGGTCGCGAGCACCCCCACAGCTGGCTCTCTGTGAGTGACTGTTGCACAAAGCCATACACAACTGACAAAATACTGCCTGCTCTGGTCAATGGCTTGGCCAACGCTTCTCACAAGCCACTGCCAGGCTTCCCCTCCATGAGCTGCAGCAGGAGCCCAGGGCGATGGTTTCAAAGGCGCTGCTTTGTGTGCGGCGGGGCTGAGTCAGGCTGCCGGCGGGATGCGGCGCCGCTGGGGCAGGAGAACGGCAGGGACGTCCCGGTGGCTGCCCTGAGCACGTCGGGGTGCTAGGAGCAGGGAAGGGGAAGGACGGGGCTCACGGCACTCCCATGGACACGGGCCTGGCTCCAGCACGGCGGCGTGGCCGAGAGCAAGGAGGAGATGCTCAGCCGGGTCCGTGGGGCAGTGCCGTGACATCCTTTGTGACATCCTCCCGTAACTCCTGCGGGCTCTGCGCATGCTGTTCACCAGCTCAGCCCCATGGCACCCGGCGTGCCGCCAGGCCTGGCGCTTCCCTTGGCATCCGAGCACACGCAGAAATTTCACCTGGGTGTTCAGAGGTGATTTTCCAAGGCGAGCAGGATCAAGACCTGCTGAGCACGGGGCCGGGCGGGACGTGCTCACACAATGCCCACTGACACAGCCACCGCTTCAGCTCCAGCACCCTGTTTTAGAAACCTCTGTTAAGTACTGAAAAATAAAGAAACAGCTTTGATTAAAGGCTCGGGATGATGAGGAATCCACCACAGCCCCAGGTCCCACACCCTTAATTACGCTTGCTGTTAAATGTTTGCCACGGATTTTGTCCATCTTCCATGTCCTGCCACGAACCCCAGCATTTCTTGACAATTTCTTGTCAATCCCAATCTCCGTCTACTGCAGAGATTTAACAGCATGAGATTATTCTGTCTTCTCCTATAGCAGGAAAGATGATTTTCAGCATCTCGACTGTACCGATGACGGTGAAACTGAAACTGGTGACGCGCTGACGGCTTTGGCCATCCTCTTCCTTCAGGACCTGCAGCGTGAGGGGCGTTTGGGGAAGTTAGAACTCCACGTGGCATTTTTAGAAGTATTTAGCAGAATTCAGAAACCACAGCAGGCGGTGCGTTTTACACCAGCCGGTCTGCACAGAAGAGCATAGCCTTTGAGGTGCAACCCTACGATGAACCTGGGAAGGCCAAGGAGGAAAGGAAAACGCTCCACTGGTGGCCAGGCTTTTATTCTTTACAACTGGAGGCATCACTTCCCATCAGCTTGCTCTCCTGTGATTAGCGGCATGGCCCTGGCAACATCTGGTGCCTTTCCTTACCACTTGCTGGAATCCAGAAATGGATCAAACGTGTCATTAAGAAACGATTTTACCTGCTGTGATTGCTGAGTGCCCCATAAATGCTCAGAGACTGGGCAGGTGGGAAAGAGAACCTAAAATCTCATGTTTGTTTTTTTGCAGAAGTGCCTGGGTCTGTGATACAGCGCTTCACAAAAAGGCTAGAAGAGCCTTGCCACATTTCTATCCCTCTGTCCTGGAGGTGAGCACTCCAGAAAGCTCAGAATTGGGTGTAAGGCAAAACCTGGCAGCTTTAGCAGGGTGGGCCTGTGGCTTGTCGTGCAAGCAGATTCCTCTGGCACTGAAACGCAACCACATCGCAGGAGAAAGGAGCAGTGGTCTTAACATGGCCATCACATGCAAAATGCAGGCGTGCTGTGACTCCATTAGCAAGAAATTAGGAAGCTGGAAGGCAAACATCATGGGCTTCTCATCAGCAAGGTTCTTCTCTGCTCCAGCACCTGAAACTAACCAAAGTTTGAGTCCCCTGCTACCACGGCTGTCTGCACTTCAGCCTGTGTGAATGAAGCCCAGCTGGGGAACGTGGGTTTATTACACAGAAATTAAACATTATCTGCTGGAAATCATATTATCTGGAGTCCAAAAGCAGGTCTTTCATGATTACTTTCTTTTCAAGAAAGCGGGTTCTCTCTGCGGAGTGCACTTAATTGTGCTGCTAGCCCTTTTTAATTAGGGTAGATTAGCAATGAAGTTAAATTAAACATTTTATTTCAGCAGTGGAAGAAGAGGGGACACTGGAATGGGTGTGAGGGATGTGCCTGCTCATCCCCAGCCCAGCTCCAGTGACCCACCGATATTTGTTCCCAGGAGCCAGGCGTTGGGGCACCCAGCCCCATGGTGCTCCCAAGGGGAGACGGACTCAGCGTCTTCCCAAATTTCTTGTTTGTTCCCAATTTTCTTGCTGGTGTTTCTGAAACAAGGGGAATTGCCTCCCCCAGGGCCTCAGGCTGCCCCCAGCCAGCTCATGGTAGCAGAGGCAGGCAGGGAACGTTCTTGGTTATTTGGCAGCTGTAAATTTCCACCTTGTGTGTGTGCACAGGAGGCTATTCACAGCGTGTACACATGCAGGTATAGATTTCTGTGGGTTCAGTGAAGGCAGCAATAACATCCAGGCACGGTGAGTATAAATGTGCGCCGCTCTGATTCATAAAATACAATAATAGTTAATTGTCATATGCCTGGCATGCTTGTGGGCTGATACTGCTATCTCCTTCTCCCTGTTAAAGCAGGAACGTGTCAAACCCTTTCCTTCTGAGAGGTTTTGCAGTGAGCAGGCAGCAATGGCATTTCCCTTCCCTCCCACTCACCTTACTGGGGATGCAGAGGGGTCTGTACTGGGGCACCAGTTTACGAAACCGCACTCTGCTGCTGGGGAAGGGAGGCCAAGTCCCCAGCCCTTGGCCCCGCTGAACCCGCCGGCGTACTTTCACCAAAGCAGTGCGATAAGAAGCAAAGCCCACGTGAAGATAAGCTTGTTTGTTTTACTGGCAGAACAAGGATAAATCCTGCGCTCTTTTCATTGCTCAGGCTGGCCTGCCAGCACGTGGAAACCTTCTCCAGAGTAAGGCCTCATTCTGCAGTGGAGGATGCATCTGATGGCGCGGATGTGCTCGGTGGGAGCGGTGAGAAAATCAGGGCAAAGCACAGCCCTGGGGCTGAACGCCACAGCTCCCTCCACCACGAAGCCGGCTGGAGAGGTTCCCCCTTGCACCTAATACACAGACGATATTTATTGGACCAAACCATGCCGATTTTCCATGCTCACCCACCCCAAACGGCGCAGGAGTGCTGCTTGCTGCCCACCCGCATTCCTGTCTGTGGCAGCTCGGCTGGCGGGTGGAGGAGAGGGGATTTGGGGCAAAAGGGGGACCTCTGTGCCAGGAAAAGCATGGTTAGAAGATGTGGGGGAGATAACAGAGGGTGCAGGAAGAGGACTGGGAGGATGTGGGCTCCCAGGAGCCGGGGAAGCAAGGGGCTGGGATGCTGGTGTCAGTGGGTGTGTGGTGAGAGCCTGGGGAAAAAGCCTCTTTGGTGGGGAAAGGCAAACCAGAGAGCCTCGCTCTGCCCCTTGCTCCTCCCCACCAGCGCCTGGAGGAACTCGGGGTGAGGCAAGAACCCTAAAGGAGACGAGGCACAGGCTGCGACGCCTTCTCCCTGCTACCTCATTCAGGTAGCCTGTCGGGGCTGTAGTTTGCTTACAGGCACTGGTGTCGATAAAGCCGCCTGTGAATAATGTGATACGGAGTGACGAGAAGGCCCGGCACTGCCAAGCCAAGCCAAACCACCCGTCCTTTGTGCATCGGGAGCAGAGCGCTGCTGTGTCATCCAGCCCGATGGATGCACTCCTCCGGCAGCGCTGCTGCAGTCCTCTGCCTCGCATGGTCGTATCCTGCACCCCGCGAGGCCGTATCCTGCTCCCGGCACCCCAGCTGGAGGCTTTTTTCAACCCAAGGGGGGGATGAAATCCCCTTCTCCCAGCCTGCGGATTCGCAATCCCCTCCCCACTGTCAGCCTTTGTGCCTCCTCCCTTCCGAGCCGGCGTTGCGATCCTCTGATGCAATTAATGGCCACAATAAGGGGTTGTGGAAAAAAAGTCGCATCTGCAAGCAGGGGAAGAGAGGCACGTTCCCGGGGGTGCTGCGTGGGGCTGCACCGGGGGAAGGTGGCACGGAGCAGCACCCCGTGGCACGGCCACGCCGCGCCTGCCGTGTGCCAGCTGAGCGGGGAGCTGGTCTGTAGTCGGTGGCCGAGCCGAATCCTCCTGCCAGCAGAGCTGGAGTTACGGATGCTGCTGCCAGGGATGCTCTCTGCCAGCCTGCGGAGGCAGAGGAGGAGGCCAGCCCTGCCTGGTGTGGAAGGAGAGCCCTCACCGCCCACCACCGCTCCCCGCGACGCCTCCTCCTCCTCCTCCTCCTCCTCCGCACAGCCTGACCTTTGCAAATGCCCACGCGTTTCCTCGGGGCTGTCGGAGTGGCAGCCCTTAAAAGCAGTAATTTGTTCTTACCTGCATAACCACGCTTTGCATTTCCATGGCCTCTTTAACCCCAAGATGTAGCTGCAAATTAAATCAGGATGGGAAAGTCGTGAATTATGTCCAGGTAGCCCCATTGTGCAGCTGAGTTATGAGAAATACCAGGAGATGAGGGCTGTTACCCTCAGCGACACGGGAGGTCAAGGAGGGAATCCAAATGCTCTAGCTCGTACCTTGTCTCCGGTGGCACGGAGAGCCTGAAGGAACTGGTTGGACTGGGAGGGACTGGGACGAGGGATTCAGGAGGGAAGCAGAGATGGATATCCCCCTCTTCTGATCACAGCAGAGGGGGAAGAAGCAATGTCACGGCGGGTGATGGCACGCACTGGGGCTGCACGATGAGCCACCCAGCCCAGGGGCAGCTGCTGGGCTCCTGGGACCGAAACGCAAAGGGAATCAGTGGGCACCGGGCGAGCTGCCTTCGCTCCCGATTTTCCTGCAAAAGGAAGGAGGAGAAAAGGAAAGAAATATCTCCTCGGGTGTCCCACCCCGTCCCGTCTCAGACCTCCGTTGACTCCCAGCGAATTTGGCATCGACTTGAGCACAGCCTTGGCACCGACCGCTGCGCTGCCTACAAATGCCCTTCCAAAAATAACTGCGAAGTGCAGGGGGGAGCCTGTCCCTGCTCTTGGCACCTCCAGACCAGCTCCTCCTCTTGCCGCAGCAAAGCATTTCTCAGCCGGCGGGAGCCCTGCCCCGAAATCTGACTTGGATGCAGGTGGGAGTCCTGGCAGCTCAGTGCTGGCCACGTGCACGCCCCATCGCCTCCCTGCCTCAGTTTCCCCCCAGCTTGACAGCGAGGCCATCTCATCCCAAAGGATTTGCACTGGGGGTCAGAGGAGGAAACGCCAGAGCCCCGTTCCCAGCCTCGGAGGGACAGACAGACGGCTCAGCAGCGCTGCGCCCGGGAGGAAGAATAAAGACCTTGTCTGTCTCCTTGCTCCCACAGTAGGTCCATTATTTGTTTTTTTTTTTTAAAGGAGGTCTATTTGCTTGCAACCCGACTGCACCCTGGCCGGAATAATGCTCTCTCTGACTGTGCAGTGGGGTTGTGGACCCCACTCAAGGGTTTCCTCTCCTGCAGGAGCCGCCGATGGAGCATCAGAGCACTCGATGGCCGCGGGAGCACCGGGCTGGTCATTTCTCGGGGACCTGCCGAGGGCACCTCTGTGCCCGCACCCCTGGGGATCGCCCACCTACACCACGTACACCCTGAGTACTTGGGGAAGAACAGAGGAGCCCCCTTCTTCTCTTTTTGCCGTGCCTATCTGTTTTTATAACTGAGCTTTCCGCACAGGGGACCTATAATTCGAGCAGAACACAGGGCGCTGAATTTCGCCTCCAGCTGCACTCTGAAGCCAATGTTTGCTCAAAGCTAGTGAGGGAGGGCCAGGCTACCAGCACATCGCGGCTGCCGTCAAGGTGTTTTGTAAATACTCCGTACTTCCCCTCCGAAGCAGCAGGTTCCCGTCCCTGCCGAGCAATTTTAAAGGTTGTTGTCAGGGTGAGAGCGGAGTTTGGCACTGCATCTTTTTGGTGCCATGTTCTTAAATATTTCTGTGTCCCCGGGGGCAGCCTTCAGCCTCGGCCTGTTACCCAGACCGCAGCACTCACGTGGCTCGGGGCCTTGGAGCGGGCTGAGCGGGCTGGGTCTGGTGACACAGCCCAGCCGAGTTCCTGTGACAAAAAAATCTCGATTTCCCAAGGCTGCTGGGATCCGCCAGTTTGTGCTGAATTTGCAGGGAGCCAGGAGAGGCTCCTGACAGCCTCCCCGGGCGTTCGGCCCTGCCCCGGGAGCAGCCCCGGCAGGAGCAGGGCCTGCCCGCGCGGGGCCCAGTGTCTCGGGGATGCTCGGCAGCGGCAGGAGCCAGCCAGCCTCAGTTGTCTGTGCTACGGCGATCGAGAAACTCCCCTGACGCCTCTGTACATCCCTAAATACATGCTTTTAATAAAGAGCCAATTTAGTTTCCCAAGCACTGAGTCATCTTGTGTTATTACCTGGCGTATGGTACCCAGAACAGCAGCCGCGGCATCTTTCCTTTGACAGAAGGATGTTTCAGTTCCCTCTCCCACCTCCAGCTTTTCACAACTCTCTTTTTCCCTTTAATGGGGAGCCCCTTTCCCTCACAATCCCCCCTGTCCAGGCTGCTAGCCCAGAAGCAGGCAGGGAGGCGAGGCTGAGCATGAACATCCGAGGGGCTGGAGGGGAGCGGCATGAGCCCTGGGATGGGATGGGATGGGATGGGATGGGATGGGATGGGATGGGATGGGATGGGATGGGATGGGATGGGGATGGGATGGGATGGGACAGGACGGGACGGGATGGGGATGGGATGGGATGGGGATGGGGATGGGATGGGGATGGGATGGGATGGGGATGGGGATGGGATGGGGATGGGGATGGGATGGGATGGGATGGGGATGGGATGGGGATGGGGATGGGATGGGATGGGGATGGGATGGGATGGGGATGGGATGGGGATGGGGATGGGATGGGGATGGGGATGGGATGGGGATGGGATGGGATGGGATGGGGATGGGATGGGGATGAGATGGGGATGGGGATGGGGATGGGGATGGGGATGGGGATGGGGATGGGGATGGGGATGGGGATGGGGATGGGGATGGGATGGGGATGGGGATGGGGATGGGGATGGGGATGGGGATGGGGATGGGATGGGGATGGGGATGGGATGGGATGGGATGGGATGGGATGGGGATGGGCATGGGGATGGGGATGGGGATGGGGATGGGGATGGGATGGGGATGGGGATGGGATGGGGACGGGGACGGGGATGGGATGGGATGGGGATGGGATGGGGATGGGGATGGGATGGGGATGGGGATGGGGATGGGATGGGGATGGGATGGGATGGGGATGGGGATGGGGATGGGGATGGGGATGGGGATGGGATGGGGATGGGATGGGATGGGGATGGGATGGGATGGGATGGGATGGGATGGGGATGGGATGGGAGGGGATGGGATGGGATGGGGATGGGATGGGATGGGATGGGATGGGATGGGGATGGGCATGGGGATGGGGATGGGCATGGGGATGGGGATGGGATGGGGATGGGGATGGGATGGGGACGGGGACGGGGATGGGATGGGGATGGGGATGGGATGGGGATGGGGATGGGATGGGGATGGGATGGGAGGGGATGGGATGGGATGGGGATGGGATGGGATGGGATGGGATGGGGATGGGCATGGGGATGGGGATGGGCATGGGGATGGGGATGGGATGGGGATGGGGATGGGATGGGGACGGGGACGGGGATGGGATGGGATGGGGATGGGATGGGGATGGGGATGGGATGGGGATGGGGATGGGGATGGGATGGGGATGGGATGGGATGGGGATGGGGATGGGGATGGGGATGGGGATGGGGATGGGGATGGGGATGGGGATGGGGATGGGGATGGGATGGGGATGGGATGGGGATGGGGATGGGATGGGGATGGGGATGGGATGGGATGGGATGGGATGGGATGGGATGGGATGGGATGGGATGGGATGGGATGGGATGGGATGGGAGGGGATGGGATGGGGATGGGATGGGATGGGATGGGATGGGATGGGATGGGATGGGATGGGATGGGATGGGATGGGATGGGATGGGATGGGGATGGGATGGGGATGGGAATGGGGATGGGGATGGGGATGGGATAGTCCCACAGCCCTTGTGATTCAGGACACACATCAGCATGATCATGGGGACAGTGTCACTGCTATGGGCCGTGTTCCCCAATGAGGGCAACCTGCTCTCAATAGTGAGGTGAGACAAGCTGTTATCAGGTTCAGGTTTAATACCCCAATCCCAACTTCAAGACACGCGCATTTAGCAGCAGGGCAGTGCAGGCCTTCCCTCTCCCCAGCCCAGCTCCCACGCTGCCGGATTAATAATTAAACCGCAGGAGGTCCACGGATAAAAACCACGCAATTCCACGTGGCTCTTTTTTTTTTTTTTTTGCCAAAAAGAGGCCGAAAGCAGAACCCCGGTGCTAACCCAACACCGCCCCCCCCCCCAGCCGCCCTCGGGTGAGCGGAAGGTTGCCACGGCAACCACCCAGCCAAAAATACAGCACGGCGGGGGGGGGGGGGGAGGCCTTTTTAATCCCATTTAATGCCCAAATCGCAGCGAGGCTCCGCATCGTTCCCAGCTTCGGGGAACCTCCTGCCGGCCCCGGGGAGCCTCCCCGAGGCGGGCCGGGGCCCGCAGCCACCGGGCTCGGCGGTTCCCGGACTACAACTCCCGGCAGGGCCGGCGGGGCCGGGCCGGGCGGGGCGAGGGGCGGGCGGCGGGGCCCGGCCGCCTCCCGGAGCCGGAGCCGAGCCGGAGCCGAGCCGGAGCCGAGCCGAGCCGGCCGCCTGCCGGGCGGCGCCCCCTGCCCCGCCGCAGCGCCCACGGTAAGGCCGGGGCCGGGCCCCGGGGGATAATGGGGGCCGGAGACGGGCCCCGGAGGCTGGGGAGGGGGAGATCCCGGAGGGGGGGGCCTCGGTGCCACCCCGCTGCCACCCGCAGGGCCTCGGGGAGGGGTCGCGGTCCCCGGTTCCCCACACCCCCCTTGTCTGGGTCTGGCCGTGGGGGTGGTGTGTGTGTGTGCGGGTCCTCACGGAGCGCCCGGCTCCTGTGGGCAGGGTTTGGGGCTGCGCGGTGGTTGGGGCGGCCTCCGCCCGCTGCTCGCCCTGCCTGACATCCCTGTGTGTGTGTGTGTGTGCCCCCCGCCATGGCACCGCGTCCCCCCCTTGCCCTGCTGCCTGCACCCCCGGCACCCGGTCCTCTCTAGGTGCCGAGGCGGTGGGGTGGGTGGCGGCGCCCGCAGCAGGACAAGGGGTTTGGACCCAAGGCTCCCCTCTGGGCCGGGTGGCGGTGTGCGTGGCCTCGGTGGCCGCGGGGTGACTCGTGCTCGTGGGGTGCTCGTGGGGTGCTCGTGCTCTCCAGCCCCGCGTCGGGTCCTGAGAGCTCACGCGCCGGAGGTTTTCTTGCGAGCGGTGCTGTCAGCCAGGAGGCGCGGCTGCCGGGCGGCCCTGGGGTCCCAGCGCCTCGAAAATCGGCGCCTCGGGTCGTTTTTTTCTGGAGAACGAGGCTGAGAGGCGTCCCTGGGGGCTGCTCGCGTGGCTGACAGGAGGAGGGGTGCAGCGCGAAACCGTCCTCGCCCCTCCAGCATCCGAGCTCGCCACAGCATGGCGTGTGTGGTGCCAGCCCGGGGAGACACGTACGGCGGTGTTTCTGGCTGCCGGCTTGCTCCCGGCTTGTAATCCGCCGTGAGGCCGAGCCGTGGGTGTCCCCGGCCCCGGAATGGTGCAAATCTGGGGCTGAGCTCCCGCGCCCGCGGGCGGCTTTGCACGTGCAGCTGTCCCTTGGATGGCTTCGTCGGGGCGGGAGGCGGCAGGGGCCTTCCCGCAGAAGTGGTTCCTCCTCTGAAATAGGCTGTTTGTCTGTCTGTGCCGCCTTTTTGCTCCCGTGTGCTGCTCCTCCTCCACCGCTTGGACGGGTGCAGACTGCTGCTGGGAGTCACGGCCAGCACCGGGACCGCTGTAGTAAAAGCCAGCCTTGTTGGCAGCAACAAAAGGTATGGGAGGAGAGGCAAGGTACTGAGCTTCCAGGCTCTCCCCTCTGGTGGTTTTAATGCTCCTTCCACCTCCAAACCCAGGAAGGCTTGCTGGTGGCGGGGGCCATCGGAGCATCCGGTTGCTGGCAGCGCAGCAGGGGATGCCAACACGTGTTGGAGGGGGAAGCATCACGCCCTGCTTACGGTTTCTGTGACCCCGACATGCAAATGTTCACGCTTTGTCCCCACCGCACGGAAAAAACACACTGTGTGGTGTAGGTTCATGTTGCTTTTCCCTGTAACGACCACAAAGGCTTTGTTCTGCGCTCGGCTGATCCTGAGGTCCAAAAGCAAAGCCTTAACGCTGGGTTTTATTCCCTCAAGCCCAGAATAAAATTTGTAGCCTGTGCTTTCCCCATGTTAAGTGTGTTTTCTTTGGCAGAGATACGCGTGTTTTCTGTTTTGGGCAGCTCGGGCTGAGTTTGTATTTAAAGCTCTTTCCCTCTGAGCTCTGGGCCTTCCTTCTGCAGAGCCTGCACGGAGAACTGACTGTGTCGCAGTTAGAGTACTGTGGGACTAATAACGTTGTCCAGCTCCGAGGAAACATTTTTTTTTATCGCTTATAAAATCTCACATTGCTTTTAAAGGGAAGCAGAGGAGCAGTGGCTGGATGCTGCAGGTGATGACGGTGTGGTAAATGATGAGTTTTCAGGTGAGCAGCACCCAGGGGCTCCCCAGCTGGCGGGGCTGCAGGGGGCTGGAGAAACCATTGTGGAGATGAACAGCCCTGTGTCTGCAGAGGGATCTGCGCGAGGAGTGAGCTGTCTGAGGCGTTTGGCTTGCTCTCACATGCTTGCTCCTGTAGCTGAGTCAGCCCCGCGCACAGCCGGGCTGGGAATCGTCTGCGGAGGGTTCCCGAGAGCTGTGGCAGATCACGCGCAAAGCACGGAAGCGTTCCCCGCGGCGAGCCTTCGGTGAGGTCCTGCCTCTTTGTGAGGGGCTGCACCTAAACGTACAGCAAGGCCCGCGGCTCCTGTGAAAGCTGGGGGCAGCAGATCCTATGCTTCGGGAGCTGTTTTGGGCACACTTAGCATGTTGTCAGAACGTTTTCCCCTAAAGCGCAGAGCAGCGGAACACCGCTGATTGCCTCGTCGTTCTTCGGTTTAGCAGAAGCATTCAGACGTTTACGTGACGCGTGGCATTGTTAAGTTTCGGAGTTAACAGTCTGCTGGTGCGTTTGGGGTGGCTCTTCTTCAGGCTGGGGAGAGGACAACTGCTCTGTCTGGAAAATCTGCCGAGTGTCAAAGTGTTTATGGACACTACTTGCCCATAAGCTTCGGGATGTCCTTGTGAAACTCCTTGGAGAAGGTACGGTTCTGCTACCGGAGCGCAATTAGTGCTTTACTGAGTCATCAGAAGCGAAGGGCTAGTGTAGCCAGCCAGTAATCTTCTGCTCATTTGCGAGAGTGGCTGTTTTATTTATATTTTGTATAAATTATATATATTTATGTCTATAGTCATGTGTAACATGGTTGCCTTGCTAATGATTGTAAGAGAAATAAATTTCCTGGTCAGTTCAGACTGAAACAGGGATGCCGTTGGGTATTCCTAAAGCTTTTGAGCGCCTAAGTGCCAGCTTCCCGGCTGGAAAGAGAGGCTTTTTCTTCCGTGTCTGCCCGGGGCTGTCCCACGTTTGGTCTGGCCTTGCTGGTCCTGCATAGCCGCTGTTGGTCTGCTCCAACCGAGGGATCCCAAAAAGGTAATGGGGATGGTGTCTCTGGAATGGATGTGAGATCTTCTCTTTTCTCTGTTAGTTTTTGGGGCCTCCTTTGAGTTAGTTTGTGGACCTCCGAGGCTTTAGAGACCACAGTGGACGAGGGGTAGGCTCGTGTTTCAGCAAAGCCATCGTTTCCATCTCCGTGCTCCTACCGGGCAGCCCGCAGCCTCCTCTTTCCCCAGGCACGTAGCAGTCATGGCAAGAAAAGGAAAAAAAAACAAACAAACAAACAACAAATTGTTTTGTCCTGTGGCAGGAGAAGCTGTGGTGACACAACTACGCTGCTACCTCCGCGGGACCAAATCCTGCCTTACCTGTCGGCGAGCAGCCTGCCGCAGGAGCGTTTAATAGCGTGCAGCAATTTCTGGAGGGCGTCCGCCCTGCGGCCACGGGCTGGCTCGGCTTGGGCTCCTCCCGCCAGCCGTCGGATGCCACCGGTGTGGTGGCAGGACGCTGGGGGACGCGGGTGGCAGGACCTGCCCCGGGACGTGCCGGGGACAGGGAGCGGCTGGGCGATGCTCCCCGCCCCTCGCGCCCTGCTCGGCTGAGGATGCGCCCCGGCGCCCAACGTCTTTTAATCGGCCTTCATGCAAAAAGGAGAAGAAAAAAGCCTTCCTCTTCCTTCTGGGGTGGCCCGGCTCCCCTGGATGGGTTTGCGCAGCCCGTGGTGAGGCTTTGCTGCCTTCCCCACGCCGCAGCAGAAGACACGTGTCTGCCGTGGGTTTCCCCAGCCTGCCACAGGGAGCTGCTAGCTGGGTACGCCGTGCCTTGTAACTAATTCCAAAAACACGTTGCTTTTGAACTCAGGAAATCCTGGAGGAGCTGTGAAGAACTGCTTCGTGTAGCCGGGGCGGTCGGTGGGGAGATGGGTGGCTGGGCCGGGGTCTGCACAGCAGGGACATCATCATCATCATCATCATCATCGTGCGCGGGCTGCCAGCAAGCAGCTTTGGGGGGTGCTGAGGTCTGTGGAAACACCTCTGAGTGCTTTCCAGTGCAGGAATCATCTGAAGATGAATTTTAAAGGATTTTTTTGTCTTGCAGAGAAGTGTGTGCTGTAGTCACCGGTGGGGCCGTGCTGTAGCAGAGGTGCAGCCGAGCCCACCCACAGCAGTGCCCTGCAGACGGGGCATGCTTTTGTGTACAGGCATCTCTCCATCACACAGCCAGAGGTAAATCCCGTGGGCACCGGGCTCCTGGGCTGCAGGAGACAGAGCAGGAGGGCGGCGTGGTGTCCCCCCTGCAGCTGTAAGGGGACTCGGACACCATACCTGCCTCGCCGTCCCAAATACCATCTTCGGTGTTTGTACAGGAGGGGAAAAGAAAGCAGGAACTGTTGTCGTGGCGGGGCTGCAGTTGTCAGCTGGAGGCTAATAATAGGAAGCGTTTGGTGCTTAACGCCTGCTCGGCCTTGTCCGGCCAGAGGAGCTGGGGTGAAAGCTTGTGGGAGCTGCGGGGCGCCCCGAGAAATGCAGCTGCTGGCCGGGCGATCGGCTTGGAGACATCTTAGGTTGCAGCTCTCTGGCTCGGGAAGCTGGGCCGGCAGTCCCGAAACTTGCAGCAATCGTTTCTGCAGCTGGAGGCTTCACAGCTGTACGTGGAGGAGGCTCGTCGTGCTTTTGGAAATGGCTTTTTATTTTATTTTTTTCCCACACTTCATCGTTGCAAGCTAGTAAATTAATTAGAAGTACTTTTCAGGGGCTGTTAGGTTGGGTGAGAATAGTTGGTTGTGAAAGCTTGTCAGAGAGGGACTCCTGTATTTTTCTTTTTTGGCTGGAAGATAAAGGAGTGGTTAGTGTGTTTGAGCCCAGGAGTGGATTCATTTAAAGGCCTGGTCCTGCAGGCGCTGCTGAGATCCTTGAGGGCCGTTTTCCTGACGCTGTTCCACCTTCGGTGCAGTTGTTTCTGGCTTCATTTGGTCTGCGATCGAGCTCGCCTCCCTCCCTCTGGAGGAGACGGCGGTGGCACGTGCGGCTCGCACATGACTCACCGGAGCTGCTAACGCCGTAAACACGCGCCCCGACAGCCCCGCTGCCCTGCCTGTCCGCGGGCTCTGGGACGGGGACGGACCCCGTATTGGTTAGCAGGATTTGGGCCGCCAGGTCCGTGGCGCACGGCGTGCAGGGTCATGATACCGATGCCCGAGCGGGAGCAGCCGCCGCAGGAAGCCGCGCGGGAGCGCGGCGCTGCCTGGTGCCCCCTCGCCTTCTTTCAGGACCGGCTCCGATCCCGGCGGCAGCTCTGAAATCGACCTCACGCTTCTGGAAAGCTCTGCTCGCGAGCGGCCAGCTCGCCGTCCCTTCCCCGCGGCCCTGCTCCGGCCATCCCCGTGCTGCTCGTGTTTCCCTGCCTCTGCGGCTGCTCTCGGCGGCGTCCGCGGTGGGCAGGACGCCGGCACGTACGCGTAGCGCTTGGCCGGCAGGCGGGGAAGCAGACAAAGGATTTGGGGGGCAGTGAGGACGGTGGGGGGGGGGGGTCCCTTCCCTTTCTCCCTCCCACCCACGCGTTCAGCAGCCGCTCCCCGCAGCACAGCATCCCTTCCCGCTGAGCCTCGGGGATGGAAATGCCCCTTCCCCGGCACCCGCGGGCCTTTTCGGCCGGTCCCCGTGGCAGTGCCGCAGCCCGCAGCCGCCCCGTGCTGGTGGCTTTGTTCTCTCCCGCGCCGCCCCGCTGCCGCGCTCTCTGCCGTGGGAAGGGGCCGACAGCGGGGGCTTTTAATGCCGAGGCCGCTGACCCGTCTCCATCCTACTGCCTCCGGTCACCCGGCGCTCGTGGGGACGGGGTTGATCCTGCACCGGGACGAGTGTTTTGGGGGATGTTGTCCGGCTACCCAGCGGAGGTTCGGGGAGGGTTGGGGCGCGTGCCGTGTCAGGCAGCGGGATGGTAGCTAGCCTGGCCAAGCGTATCCGTTTAATTGAACCATAAATCCCGCAGCAGACCAATAGTGCAGGACTTTATTAAAACCCCGGGGTGCTGGTTGCCCTCCCTCTCCTGCTTTTGGAGTGCCGGCGGAGCACGCCGCATCTTTCTAGGAATCGGCTCCTTCCCGGCAGCTCTCAGCTGAAGGAGGACACTTAGGTGGCTTTTTTAAACACAAATTCGCATTACATGGGGTGAGAGGCTGATTTATCAAGTGGCAACAGCCACTTGAAATCGAAGCTTCCGTTTCTGTGCTTTTTGTTCTTATTATTTTGTTTACAGCGATGAGGTCTGTGCAGTCAGCCTGGCCGTCACTTGTTATTCCCCCAGAAACTTTTTAACCCAGGGATTAATTTCAGCCAGATCGGACGGAGGAGCGCAGGTCCCGCAGATGAGATCTTCCATGCTTTAAGGAAAAGGGTGGAAGGGGGAAATCCAAATTTCTTCCTGACCACAAGGAGAGGCTGCAGCAGTCGTGAGCTCAAACACCGTCTGGGCGCAGGTGGGTCGGTTAACTCGCTTATACCTACAGGGGATTTGGGGTTCGTGTTGCTGCAGCCAACCCAGATACGTGCTGCTGCTTGCGGGGCTGGGGGCTAGAAGGTCCCAGAGGGAGCTCAGGGTCTGGGGCGACGGGGGAGAGGGAAAGGCGTGGGTGTGCGTGTTGCAGGCACAGCGGGGAGCGTGGGGAATGTGGGTCACGAATCGGTGCGAAACTGGGCTCTGTTCTAGGGCTTTGCCGGCGGGTGTCTGTGTTTTTCCCGGGTGGCCCAGCGCTCTGGAGCTGAGCTGGGGCCAGGCGGGATGTTGGCTTTCAGGAGTGCCTTAGGCAGTACCCTCGCAAGCGTCTCGTTAGGCAAATAATACAAACTGAACAAAAGGAAGAAGGAGCTGGCTGTGGGGGTGCTGCCGGGGGATGGCGAGCCCGCATTGCAGGAGCAGCGGTGCTGGGGCTCGGTTTGTTGAGGGCTTTGTAAGCCCCGCTACCCCGCGGGTTATTCTTTGCTTTGAGCCTCATGTTTGCCTGGACCCCTCCGTCCTGGTGCCTGTCTCTCCTCCTGGCCAGCTCAGCGTTTTATATGGAGTGTGCAGAAGGGGCCGGAGCTATTAGCAATCCCTGGTCCACTCCATCGGATGGCAGCGGGGATTTCCTGAGCTGTGCAGGGCACCTCGGTACGGCCTCTGGTGTCCTGGGAGTGCTCTGGGGCACCAAACCCAACGGTAACAAGAAAATCCACTCCAGAGAGTACATACACGCGAGGACGGCCCCAAATCTTTGCATTCGGTAGGGTTTTCTTTGTTATCTCTCTTTGCGTCACCTGGCACCCGAGCAGGCGGCTGGGAGGTGCCGCGACTGGCGCTGTGCAGGGCAGAAGTTGCAGGTCCTTGGCGGGACCGAAGGTGCAGGAAGGCATCTGACCGCGCTTCCCCGGCCGTGTTTGTGGTGCTGGTGAGGAAGGGGAAACCTGCACAGATAAATAATGGTTGCAAAGCCCTGGGAAGGGGATCGCCCTGCTCTCCCAGGGCTTGCTGCTTGCTCGTGACCACCCGGCTTGCAGCATGAAGCCGATGTCACGTTTATTTTTAGTCTGCTGCCTCTCTGCCACGGTGTCCTGCAGTCCCAACAGGCTCCCTGGCCTTGAGTTGAGCCTTGCCATGTACCCGCTGGGGCAATCAGGTGTTTTACTGCCGTTCCTAACAGCGATGGTTAATGCTTGTGGTGCGCTGCTGCCTAGAAGCTCGTGGAGAGCGTTGGCCGGCTGGGGAATGGACAAAGTCTGTCCCCAAAAGCTTGGCCGGGCTCGCTGCAGTTTCCCAACGAGGCGGAGGTCCGCGCTGGCAGCATTCTGGCATCACGGAGGGCCTGTGACCTCGTCTGGGTGTAGGGCTTGGAGGTGCTGGTGGAAGTGATTTGTGAGCACCCGGTTCCCAGCGGAGCCGGGGAGGATGCGCTGCCCCGCTTGTGACGGCTCTCCTTCCAGCTACAACCTGAGGCCGCCGTTCCTGCCGCTCCCCTTTCTGCCGTCACTACTGGCGCTCTTTTTCTGGGGATTCTGTTCCTTTTTTGTCAGCTCGGAGAAGTATTTTCCTTACGCTCGCCTCTATTTAGGGCTCTGGGGGAGGAAGTGACTCAGCCTTTCCTCTGCTGCTGTTTGCACAGTCATCCCTCGCCGGCTCCACCGAGGCTTTCCGCGCGCACCTCGCCTTACGAGCGCTTCGTTTTCATTCAGCAGGAGCCTGCCCGCTTCCCTGCCACACGTTTGGGTGGGGAGAGGCACGGCAGGGGTGGACGAGCCGCCGACAGGAGCCCCACGTGCCGGGCAGGTAGCAGCACCACGCTCCTCAAGGAGGACGCACCGCCAGCCCCACGGCAGCTCCGGGCGGCGACAACCAGGGACCCATGAGCACGGAGGTCGGCGGAGAGGCAGCCCCAAGTAAATCAGCTCGCTTTTGGGGTCTCGCCTAGTCGAGCTGGGGAAAATCGATGCCATCTGGTGGGGGGGAGATACACCGGGGAGGGGAGAGCGAAGGTGACTCCCGTCGCACTGGCAGCACGGCTGAAGGATGCCCTGGTCTCCTGGGTGCTGACGGGAAGGCTCTGCGAGGATGATGGATGGATGGCAGGACGGCGGGGCTCGGTCCATGGAGGGCTGCTGCCAGCTTGCCTTTCACGGCAGAGCTGAGCCGACTGCTAAATACCGAGCGGGAATCATCGCTTGCCCTCCGCTGGGCTTTCAGACGCTGCCGCTCAGCGAGGGACTCAGTAAATCATCCGCACTCCGAGTGATGCCAGGCATTTGGCATGCCATGTATTATATTAAAAAAAAAAAAAAAGTGCATTAGTTTCAGGTTAATCGTTCTCCTAGCCTGGAAGCCAGCACAGCTGGCTGCAAAGTCACCTTTGCTTCTTTATAAAGGCAGCCGGGGGGGAGCCAACAAACTCAATCTACCCAGAAGCCTTCCTCTCCCCCTCCAAAACCCAGACTCAAACCCAGGAAGCAGTTTTGACCTGCTTAGGAAATTCTGGCACGTGCCCGTTATCCCTTTGCTTTATAAGGTTGTAGGAATCTGTGTTCTTAGCAGGAGGAATGACTTACATGGCCCTTGCTGGGGGTGTTACCCCAAGGACAGCAGCCCCGTGCCTTTGCCCGCGGTCAGCTCCCCTTGGCAGTCCCAGCTCCTGGGTTGTCTCTGGCCGGAGCGATGTCTTCTGTGTGTGTGTTGCTGGGGGTTGTGCACTGTTTATCTGGCATTTTATGGTAACAGTGCTTCCTAACTAATCCCTGCTCTTGGTCTGCGTGCAGTGGAGTTTGATCCTGCTTTGACAATGGTGGGCTTCAGTTGTTAATTTTAGGGTTTCATAGGTAGAGCGTCAGTAGCTGCAGGCACTCCTTGCATACGGCCTTGCCAAAGCTCGCGTGCTCTGAGCAAGAACTGCGCGGGTGACCACAAGTTTCGAGCCTTTTTGTTGTGTTGCAACGCCTCGGTAGGCTCCAAGGGTTGTGTGTGCCTTTATGGGACTGCGTTGTACCAGGTGCCTGAGAAGAAAAGGAAGGTAAGGCCTTTGGAAATGGAGGGTGGAGGCCTCATGTCATGGGAGATTCGTGTAAGCGGACATCTAACAGCTTGGTGGTACTGCAGGACAAGACCCAAATTCCTAAAAAACAAACAAACAAAAAAAAAACAAACACCGGGTGGTGAGTCCTCAGATCGATCAGTCAATGCAGCCTGTTGGCAGCAAAGGTGTTAATCTGAGTGCCCCACTTCGGTGCGGCAGGGAGGAAATAGCCGCGGACCCAGAGCTTATCTGATCTTTGCTGGGATCTCCGCCGAGCCAGCCCAGTCCAGTTCGGTGGGATGTTTTGGGGTGAGGTGTGGTAACCTTGCAGGAGGCAGGTTTCGCGCTACGTGTCTCCTGGTGGAGCGGTGTGCCAGGAGGAGGAGGCTCTGCTGGCAGTGCCGGCCCTAAATACACGCGGGAGAAGGCTGGTAACAGGATGGAGGCACTTTGAAAGGAAGCTCTTTGGGGTGGTGGTCAGCATGTAATTAAACCGTCTCCAGTAAATAAGCGCAAATGCTGAGAATGATGGGAGCACCAGCCCGTAAAGCCTTCTCTCTGTAGGTTATAAGCCTCTGACTAAAGCCTTCCCCTTATTTTTACTTAATTTTCTCCGTTTATCTACTTTATTGCAGTTCACACGTCCACCACGTGCTCCCAGCTCCTCTCCTCTCGGGTTCCACACCAGCCAGTGACCCGACTGAAAAGCCGTAGCCTTGTCCACCCTGTGCTCAAACTGAGCTCAGGCCACGTTAGCTCTCTTCTGAGCATCTGCATCTATTGATTAAAACATTAGGAGGAACGTCGGCTTGGAAGCGACGCATTTGATCAGCCGATTACTGTAACAGAAAAGCAGTGAGCTCTGATTTGAGGTACGTGAGAAACCGTAGCTGCCGCTTTCTGTCGTGCTGGAGAGAGCTTGGAGCACGCCACAAAACGAGAGCACCGCTCGGGGAGCTAAAGGAGGAGTCCGCAGGCGGAGCGTGAGCCTTGTGCCTGAGGCCTTGGCACCACCGAGGAGTGTGGCAAGAATAAGTGTGTGTGTTTAAGGGGGCTGCTGGGTTTTGGGCGGTGAACTGCAGCGAGTGCAGGAGCAGTGGTTGCGTGAAGCAGGTAGGTAAGTCTGTAGGATGCTCTTCTGGGGTGGAGAGCAGCTGGCTGGCGGAGATGCTCGCTGGTGTCTTCGGAGGGCCAGCGGGATGGTCCCAAAGCACAGGGCTTTGTTCACAGCAGCGTCTCGGGGTTTTGGTCTGTGTGGCTCATCCCGAGCAGGCTGTACGGGCAGCGTATGGCCAGCTGCCTCCAGCCTCGTAGCAGGATGTCAGCAGAAACGGGTGCTTGGTGAGGCAGCCGAAAGCCAGGCTCCTGCCCGATGTCCCCCACACCCCCGTGCAAGCATCTGCTCTGAATTTCATTCCCGTATAAACCTCGGAGAACAGCGTTTTGCTTTGCTCCTGCGCTGATGCCACCCTGCTGTGCTGGCATTAGGCGTAGCGTAGGTATTTTTAGAGGCTGCAAACCGTGAAGTGCTGGGAGCCTGCTCCTGCAGTAACACGTTTGCTTCCTGCGGAGTCACGAGGGGCTCGGAGGCTGGACTGTGGCGTTGGGACGGCCGGGTCGGAGGCAGGTGATGGCTCTTGCTTGGTACAGGTGGTGAGGAAGAGAGGAGAAGGGGCAGGACAGCGAGCACGTCCTCCCCTTTGGTCTCCCCTTCCTGTTTGCTTGCTCTGGTGTGAAACATCTGGACGTGAGCTCAGCCAAATTCCTGCTCTGGAGCCCTTCCAGCTCCTTGCGCTGTGCCTTGAGGCTGCCAGGGTGGGCAGAGCCGATGTCAGACCAACCTGGAAGGAAGAGAAGGATAATACAAAGCCTCCCACTCTCTTTGTATGGAGAAAGGTGAGTGTGTACCCTGTGTATTAGTCACAGTGTGGAGCCGTCCTCTTTGCTCCTTGCCTCCAGCAGCAGCAGCAGCCTTCACTTGCCACGGTTAATTGTCGTGTATTGTCACATCGACCTGGGTTACCTCTCCGAAAGCTCAGCCTGGGCTTCCAGGGTGCTTGCCGTTGGGAAGGAGTTTCTTCTGGCTTTCATTAAGCTGGAGGTAAGACCTGGTGGCCTCATCCTGGAAGTCTGGAGTAAGGGAAGATGTTCTCGCATCCTGGAGTTGATTCGCTTCAGAAGGGAGCTCTGCTGAGGGCAGGGCTGGCCTCAGAGTCAAACCTGGCTGCTCAGGGCCTCATCCAGTTGAGCTTTGACTCTCTTTCCAAGGATGGAGACTGCACGCCCTCTTGGGTGCTGAGCCACGCTCACAGCAAAGGATTTATGCTCTTACATCCCAGCAGTTTCCCGTGCTGCAGCTGCCGATGCTCAGAGCGCGGGGTGAGTGGCTGCCGGAGAGGCTTTGTGCTGCTGGTTTTAGTGGTGCCCTGCGTGCTGCTCTTGGCCCTCTCACTGGGTTTCGTGGCCAGCCAGGGATGCTGCCACTCTCCAGAAACACCACAGTGCTCTCCTGCGTGCATGCATTTGAGAAAGCTTATCGCCAGCTGACCTAATTATTATAATCTCGCTCTTCCCTAGTTAGTGCAGGTTTCCTTGGCTCTCACGAGGCGTCCCCAGTTCCTCCAAGCTGCACTTTGATTTCTTGTCTCTCTTTTAATAACATAGCTCATTCACTCCAGCTATGCAAGCCAGAGAATCAGACTTGTAGCCAGACGCAGTGAAGTACCTGTGAATTGCCTTTCCTGGCCCTGATGGCCACCCTGCTGTGGTTCAGCTGCACCTCTTGGCACCTCTCTGGGCTGGCCCTGGAGCCCCCCCCCCCGTGCCCAGCCTCCCGGGCAGCCCCCCTGCCTTTGTTTGCCTCTGGTCCTGCTCTTCATCACAACCCCGTCCTCTTCCCCCTGCCCCAGCTGTACATCTTCATCGTGGAAATCCTCTCTCTGCCCGTGTTACGGGTAGAAATTGTGTGTTGTCCCTGTGCCCTGCTCGTGAATGCAGGGCTGCTCGCTACCCGTTTTTTTTTTGTGCCTTCTGCAAGACCCCTGCTGCTGCCCTTTCCTTCCCGCTGCAGATGCCGCCTTCCCTACCTGACCCCTTTCCTTTGCAGAGGGTTTTTTTTTGGGTACAGATGTAGGCTGGTTACCTCGTAAAGGTGCCAAATTCTGCTCCAGCAAGACAGGGATTTGCAGCACGTCAACAGGATTTAACAGCAGTTTCAACGTGGATAAACGAAATGGAAGCCTGCAAGAAAGGGGTGAGGGGAAAAAAACCAAAACATCACGTCTTGGGGTGAGTTCGTTTCGTCCATAAATGTCTGAAAACTGGAGAAGCTGGGTGTTTCCCCGTGTGGCCTGACGCCCAGCAGCAGCCGCCTGGCAGGCAGTAACCACTTATAACCTGGTGCCTCTTGCAGGGGCAGAGCTTACCGCTAAGCTCCCGTGTTAAAGCACCTGATGGGATCAGCAGAGGTTAGCAGAGGGCTTGAAAAACGGCAAGTCAGCACCATTGTCCTGAAAACTTGTTTTTTGACCCCCCCCCACCTTGTCCTCTTCGGTATCCAGTTCAGCTTGGTTTGATGTGAAAGGGGTCGGAGGAGCGGCGTGGAGGCATCAGCAGGGCTTTATCTGCGTTGGGGTTTCTGCGGCTGTCTGGGTTATCTGGCGCAAGGTCAGGCAGCCTCTGCAGGGTAAATATTTTCTGGTTGGGCGGAGCAGCCCGTGTAGGAGCTTTTAAAAGCTGAACCAAAAACACTGCTGGGAGCAGACAGCCCCAAAAAGCTGGCCCGGGAGGGTCCCCTGCATCGCCACCACTCCGCATAGCTGGGTCTGTGCGCCCTCCTGCCCTTTGAGGGGGAATGTGGGTGTTCCCGTTTCCCTCTTATTTAAAAAAATAAAGCGACATATTTGATGCATGCCTGAGGTTCCTCTAAGCTCCTAACTGCTACCACATGCTCTGAACGACATGCTCTGTGCTGGCGCACTGCTGTGCCCTCTGCGCAGCGTGCTGGGGACGGGTGGGACCCCAAGTGGTACCCCCGGGTTAGCCTCAGGTGTTCTGAGTGCTCCTAAACATCTGCCCGTGGGAAAAATGAGCGGTGGTGAGTGTTTTTCAATTACTTGGCTTGTAGAAAAACTGTGGTAACAAAGACGGCTGCGAGGAACAGGAGGGATTTAATTGCAGTCAGTCAGAGTGGAGCTGTTTGATTTCATTAAAGCAGGGAACGAAATGACATCAAGTCGAAGATGCTTCACCCAGTCCAAAGGAAAATGTTTTTTCACACCATTAAATGGAAAGCTGTGGAAACTTTGCATATATCACTGTGAAACAAAAGCAGAAATCCTTTGTTTAAAAATACCAAACCCTGCAGAAAGAAAGAACTCCTTCCAACATTTTCTTCCCAGTGTTTCGGATGAAATGACTTGACCAAAACTATTTAAAAGTCACCAAGCCAAATCCGGGTTGCTGGCACGCAAGTGGTGGTGGTGTGTGTTTTGTTTTTTTTTTCCCTTCTCTGGCTCTGTGCCATTATTTTTTTTTTTCTGATCGTTGCAATGTGACCGTCAGAGGCCGCGTGGCTTCCAGGTGCTGCCTCGCTGGGAATGGGTTAAGCTGGGCTGATGGCTTCAGCCTTTGGCTTCTGCAAAAGGGGATTCGGTTCCTCAAGCCACCGCAGGCAGCAGAGGTGCACGAACCTTGTCCCGCGCTGGAGGAGAGGAGCTGTGGAGGCTGAACCGTGCAGCACGGCTGGCCCTGGGGTCCTGCCCTGTCCTGTCCTCATTTTTCGGTCATCTTGGGCAGGGTAAGTCAACGTCTGCTGCTCCGTGCGCGGTTTCACCTCTCTTTTCTGGTGCAGCAGGCTGTGGTCCTGGAAAAGCTTGGACATCTTCTGGCACCACAGTATCAGGGCACAAAAGCTGGGGGCTGTTCATCTGGGGCAGGGTGTCCCCATGGACCCCCAGTCCTAACCAAGCTCGGCGCTGCCTCAGACCCCTTTCCAGGAGGGAATAGGAAGCACATCTTGGAAAAGAGAAGGAAATGAACTTCCCGCTTACTGCGGGGGTATCAGTAGAAGTTACAGGACCGACAGTTACCTCTGGTGAAAGAAACTGAGTTTGGGAAGGTTCCCTGAGCTCGGGGTGTGGGACGTGAAGGCTGGGGGAAGGATTTAATCCTCCTCCTGCATGGGGTTATTAGGGCTGTTCCTATGGAAGAATAGGGGAGGAATTGCTTAGAAAGCCAAAACCGCTCCCCATGACGGAGTAGGGCATTGTGTTTGCTGGCTGGAGAAGAAAAATCCAGTGGGAGTGGGGAAACCCTGCACCAAGGCCCCGTGTTTTGCGTGCCATCCAGTACGCCAGGCACTACATCAGTAGTGCTGTTTGTTAGCATCACTCTCACTTTTCTGGTAAAGTCTCCCATCGCTTACAATAACCTGGGGCCGGGCGCAGGGTTTGTTTTCTCGACCATCCATGTAGTGTAATTTATTCCAAAAGTGCCTTCTCCGCTCTCCCCTTAAGCTCAGCTGCTTCCCTTGTGAGCTGCATATATGGTATTAATACAGCTTCTTCACTCGAATCGCCCTTTACCTTTTTTTCTGTTCTTTTTTTAGCCAGAGCTACATAGTTTGGGCTCTTTATTTGTCTCTCTGAGGTCAAAGGTACGTGAACAGCAGGCTTCCTGCCGCAGCGTTTCTGCTGAAACTGCAGATGGTTCTCCCCTTTGCTGCAGTCACGGTCCTCCCCCCCCACGTTCTTGCTGTGATTAACTTCAGCACTGTTAATCCCTGGCTGTAAGCAGAGGTTGGCCAGGGCAGCGAGGCTCGGGAGGGAGCTTCCCGAGATGCTGACAGAGCCTCGCAGGAGCTCCTTCCATCCCTGCTGCTGTACCTGGTGGATCTACGGCTTGGCGAACTTCACGGTGACGTGGTGAACCTTCACACGGGCATGGTCTGTTGCGAGCCCCAGGTGACAACAAAATCCGGCGTAAAACTCCCTTATGGATGTCTGCGAGCTGTCCTCCTACCTGCAGGTCCTCCGATCACCGTGTGGGGAGCAGCTCTGGGCATGGCTGGGTCTTGCTGGGGCTCCTCGGGGTTGGCACAGCTGTCCTGAAGGTGGATCTTGTTGGGCTTGGATGTCTGCGGGTGGTCGTGGGTCTTCCAGTCCTCACCCAGCCCTGTAGGAACTGCATATCTGGTTGGGTCACGAGGCATGTTTATCAAAATAACTATTTCTGGCATTATTCCTGGCCAGGCTGTGTTTATGGAAAAAAAAAAAACAAAAAACAAAAAACTTGGTGCCTTCTTGTCCTGTTTCTCTTGAGCTGCTGGGTATTTACTCATCGCAGGTACCCCGGAAGCGCTCTGAAAACCAGGACCAAATTTCTGGTGCTCCTCTGCTCCCACCAAGCCCCTCCGAATCCCCAGCATGTTTCCTGTGGCTGGGCTTCATGGTGCTTGTCCATGCCCTCAGAGCCTCTCGGCACGTGGTGTAGAGGGCAGAGGCTGTTCTTTGCAGGCCAAAATCGATTCTGGGTTTTTTGGGCACCGGGCTTGGCATGCAGTGGGTGCTCGGGTTCCCGCGAAACAGCGTGTGGCTGCAGAAGTAGTCGGGAGTGAGCCCTTCTGTCCCCCGAAACAGGCAAGTTTGGGGTTCTTGTCCCAACACACAGCTCAAAATGTGCAAAAAGCCGTAGTGAACAGGGAGGGCAGCCCATCCGGGCTGTCTCCGGGCATTCCCTGGGTAAGGCAGGTAGGTGCCTTCCAGCCGTGCTCTGAACTGCGTGCTTCTCTTGGGTGGCACAGCGTGCAGCTGCGGAGCTGGCTGGCAGCACCCATCCCAGGTGTCACCCGCATTAGGCTGCTCAGCATTTCCCAAAATGCTCCTTTTTCTGCTTAAAGTCCGCTTGGAGGCGATCCGAGCTGCCTCTTCCGCTGCCTGCCAGGCTTGACCTCGGCTGTGCAGCGAACAAACAAGGAGCGGGTGCCCGGGCAGGCCGACAGCTCTGCCTGTCCATTCCTCACCACGAGCCACGTCCGTGTGAGTGTGAAGCCAAAAAAAAAGCTGCTGGTTCGTGTCTGCTGGGGCACTTACCTTGGCCAGCCCCACCACAGAGGTGGGCACGTGGCAGAGTCCCTGACCCCGACGTCAATCCCTTTGCTTCTGGTGTCCTCCTGCCAAGGGTCCTGTCCTGGTAGGAAGCTCGAAGGGCAGGCTGCACCCCTGGCCCTGCTGGGAGGGGAGCTACTGGCGTGAGCAGCACCAAACCTAAACCCTGTGGTTTTTAGGAAGCTATGGTGCCTGTCTGTGCGGCTTTGTGTGTCCGCCCTGCCGCAGGGTCTGCGGGGTTTGTCTGTCGGTGGTCTGACCGCAGCCTCTCAGCGCTGAGTCTGGGCGCGGGCCAGCGTGGTGAAATCCAAGTTTTTAACAATGGAAATCCAAGTTTTTAACAGAATGCATCACTGCTATCAACCCCAAAGGGGTTGATCTCATGCTGTCCTGGAATTACGTTTCTCGGGGCGGCACATCGCCCCGGTTGGGTGGCTAAGCCCTTCCCGTGCATGCCAAAATAATGGTGTTGGGAGAGAAAAGGGAGGTTTGGGGCTGAAGCAGAGCTTTGTAGGAAGGGGGGAATCTAGTGCCAGGGTGGCCGGGACAGCGGGTGACGTGGCAGGGTCTGCGGGGACAGCGGTGGCTGCCGCTGCCTCCTGCCAGGAGCGGGGACTGCAGGCGATGAAGGAACGGCCTCGAAGACGTATTTGTAGGGACGTGCGTGCTCCTAACCAGTTAGTGGCAATAATGATGTTGACAAGCAAAATGCGCTCAACCTGTTTGTCACCTCCGTCTGCTTCATATTAATGAAACCTTCCCGTCCCTCTCCTGTCCGCTGGGGCTTACCCGCGCTGAGCTTCGTTTACCTTTTAGCGATCAAACCCAGCGATCCCCTGGGCTATCGATAAACGTCGCCGCGCGAACGCAGCGTCGCTGCCCCCGGGATTCAGCAGGCTGCTCATCGCTCCTGCCCCCTCACTTGCCCCCTGCCGCTGGAGGTGGCACCCTGGGGACGTGGTGGCTTTCGGGGAGACACACGGTGACTGCTCCGCCGAGCGCGGAGTCTGGAAGCGGTTTGCACAAACAAATGCTCCTGCAGCCTCAAAACCGAGGCTGGTGGCTGGCCAGTAACGCATTAAAATTCCTGTCCGGGGAGTTTCTCCGCTTGCTGTTTGCGGAGCTGGGTTCTTGAAGGATGCGATGTCGAGGTGGGTTGGTTCAAGCTGAGCCGTGGAGAGGAGCTGCTGTGCGTGCCACCACCTTGCGGATGGCAGCGAGCCTCTGCCGGGTGAGGCTCGCTCGGGATCCTGAACCATCCTTTCCCTATTACGCAGGGAGGATTTATGCCGGAGGTCTGGGTGATGGCAAAGCCGAGCCTTTCGGGCGGTGCTGGTTTGCACTGGAATGGCCCACCTGGCTGCAATAAATGTCACTTCTCTGAAATGCGATCGCTGGTCTGGGTGGCGACCTGCTGCCTGAACCACGTCCAGACCGTGGCAGGAATTGGGAGCAGCTAACGAGGACGCCGTCAGCCTCGGGGGAGGGAGAGATTTGGCTGCCAGCTCGGCCCTGGTCAAACACCTGTGCTCAAATACACGAGGGTCAGACACCGTGCCACGTGTCCTGTCCCCAGCAGGTTAGATAAGTGGGTAGGAAGTGGGAGATGCTGCTTGTGGTTGTTGTTTTTTATTTTGTTTTGTTTTGGTTTGGTTTTTTGGTTTATTTCCTTCCCCTGTCTTTGCAAGCTCTTGGCATGTGTCTTCTTCATACCTGGGGGGTGCTAGCAGCAGGGGCTTTAGGGGATGGAGCTCCCTCCGCGGGGTGCTGCTGCCCCCAGCCCTGCCCTCCGCAGCGCCCCGCTGCAGGGATTACTGCAGCCTGCTGACATCTCAGCCCGGGTTGGATGTGTCTTTTAGGATTACGGGGCTTTTCACAGCACAAGTGCCCATTATGTTGCCTCGGTGCCTGAAAAGAAAAGATTTACTTCCTGATAATGGTCTCCCTTCGGCTGTTTGCAAAAGACCCTACGTGCCGGTGGGTGAGCGCGGGGTGGAAACGTGCTCACAAACCACAGGGATCAGCTCGGTCGTCACCACGCGGCGTGCTGGGACGGGGAACAAGCTCTGCTGGACGAGGGGTTTGGCACCGTGAGGGTTCCAGCATGCAGGGAGGATGTCCCTTCTTTCTGTGCTCTTCAGACGTAGGCCTTACGGTGCTGCCTCCTTACCTGCTGGCTGGTACGAGCACGGTGTGTGGTGTTCGGCTCTTGGAGGAGAGGCAGTGCAGCTCCAAAGAGAAGTGCGTGTGAAAGCTCCGTTTCTGCTCTTTCTTCCCTTCTTTCGGTGACCTTTCCTGCGGAAAGGTGAAAAATGACAAGAATAAGATGTGACGTGGGCTCTTGTTTCAATAGCTTTCAGCAGAAGGAACTGAACGTGAAAACAGATCCTGCCTGCCGTAAGTCACAGCTTGTCGCAGCCACCCGCGTACGTAACAAAACTCAGGCTGTGCTTGACTCAGGGGCCGCTGGTTCTTTTTTACGACCTGTTGGAAATCCTATTTCTGGAAATGCCAACGTAACTTCATGCGTTGTCTTTGTATAAGAGCAAGGTCCAGGGAGCGCACCTTGCCGTCACGCCATAGCCAGAGCGATGCCCAGCCAGCCCAGCCCCATGTCAAGGAGCATCCCACCACAGGGTGGGACTGGTGTGCCCCTCAGGTGCCCCATAAACCCACCTCCGATCGCCTCCTGAGACCCGGAGGTGCCTGCTCTGGTTGTGGGCTGGTTTTCCCTTTCTTTCCCTTGACAACATCCATCACAAACCAAAGGCGACGTCTTTCCCTCCCAGGCAAGGAAGCGCATCTGTTGGGAAAGCGTCTAGTGCACAGCTTTGACGTAACAAAAGGCGTTTTGTTTCTGAAGGTGCAGAGGTTTTGGTTTTGTTCGACGGGGGGAAAAAATCCACCTCCTAACCGCAGATGTCTTACGGCAGTGAGGCAAGCTGCGCGGTAAATCAGTGCCTGGGTGAGAACGAGGGATTTCTCGCTTCCTCTGCCTTCCTCGCCCTTCCTCCTTGGATCGCTGCGTCAAGGCAGCTGTTTGGGGTCAGATTCTCTGGCCTCTCGCACTTGGCAGTCTCCTGGCTTTTGCTCGCTGTTACCAGGGTCAGCGGCTTTTGGTAGCATCAGTGCGAGCGGCGTAACCCTGCTTGCAGCTGGTGGAGGAGCCAGGCGAGGTGAGCTAGTCCTGTCTGCATCCCGAGCCATTTTGGGGTATTTCCAAACCCAAATCCTGGTGACGGGTTACCCCACAGCGCTGCCGGGAGGGCTCCCTGCGAGGCAGGGCACCGGGGCGCAGCTGGGGATGCCCCCTGGCTGGCACTTACACTTATTTGTATTTATTTTAATGAGATGGCTCCGTCTTGATTTGCCGTGGCATTCGCTGGCTCCGTGACATGCCAGGCACGTCTGTGGCATGGAAACGTGGCAGCTGCTGGGCGCCTGGCCTGTCACTCGGGCTTTTCTGCATCGCCAGGTAGCAGAAACCAGACCCGAGCCTGGAAGGATGATGAAATACATAAAATGCTCAGCCAGCCGTGGGTACATCAAGTATCTGAGAAGCCCGAGGCTAGATCCAGCAGCAGTCGCTCGATGCAAGGTGTTTAGAGCTTAATTAGAAAAGGGTTAGATCCAAGATGTAATGGTTTATATTGCTGTGCTTTACCTTTTGTCATCCAGGATGATACCAGCCAGGGAGCAGCAAACCCAAACCGTGCACGTGGCGCTGCGCCGGTGCTGGCAGAGCTGCGGTGGTTCCTCCTGCCTGCTCCCTGCCCCATGGGAGCTGCCCCCATGGTTTGCTCCGTGCCGAAGCGAGCCCTTGGCAGCAGCGATGAACTGCTCATTTCTTTCACCAGGATGCTCTCGCCGTGTGAGACAGACACGCTGCTAATCGCTCGTTGTCGGAAATCCGCCGGGTTAGGGGAGAGAAAATATTGCTGCTGCAGGGGCTTGCTAAAAGGAGGCTGTGGGAAGTGAGCGGGGCCGTGGTGCTTGGCAGGAGCTTGGACCCCAAATGTGGAGCCGTGAGTCCTCCCAAACACTGCCCTTGTGCTGGCTGCAGCTTTGGGGAGGCCGGTGTGCTGCAGGACCGCTGCCCCGAGCCGTGGCACCGGCAGCAGCAAGGGGGGAGCCCGCTTGGGTCCAGTGCCTGCCTCTCGGCTGCTTTATACCATGCTTGAAGTGATGACAGAGGGGAAAGGGCTTGTTTTACTGCCTGGCCTGAGTGCTGAGAGCCAGACGTAAAACAGAATATTCAGGGACTTAGGCCAGACAATAGCCAGAACCATACAAGTTGAAATACGGCTTGGGCAAGACGGTGGACGTGGGGTGAGGGAGGCTTTGCCCAAGCGCCCTGCCTCTCTGCCCTGCCCCAGCAAGAAGTGCGAGCGGGCAAGGAGGGAGTCCTCTCACTGACAGAAAGGAGCCGTGGGACCTCCGGCTGCGGCTGTCCTGCTGACTTTGAGGACGTAACCCCAGGGACCTCCAAGGTATGAGGGTGCCCTTCGGGAAAGCTTGCCTTGAGCGTAAGTTCCCGTCGCTGGAGCGAGGCGCGAGCTGCGTGGCTGTGAGACGCGGCCAGCAGGGTCCTCCTGCAGAGGAGGTGCCGCGGTTAACGCTTGCAGTGCTCCCAAAACAAGTGAAAACCACGCAGGGAAGTGACGGGGACTCTGGAAGCCCAGCTGCAGCAGGCTCCCGGCAGCGAGGGAGGTGGCTGCGCTGGTACGCGAAGAATTTGCGCCGCAGCTTCCTTTTATAGGAAGCAGCTCCTGCTCCTGGGAAAACACGGCGTGATAGATCCCGCATGGCAAAAAGGTTTCCAGTGATCTGTCAGAGCGGCTCTGGAGGCTGTCAGAGCCTGCCTCGCGGCTACTTGCTGCCGTGCTGGCTGACCTGCTGTGGGATTTTTGGGAGACCATCCGCAAGAGAGCGTGCGTCCTGCGTGTGCCAGGCTGGGTGTTGTTCCTCCTGCCCTCCATTTTCATGTTGGAGGAGCAGCACGGGAACTCTTTCAGCGCTTTGCTGGAGGATAAGTAATGGAGAGATGCAGGTTTTCAGGCTTGGTACCTTAATGCGAGTTTCTCGCCCCATGTCTGAAGAGCCGTGGCCAAGCGTTTGGAAGGGTGGGCTGCGCAGTTGCCACTTGCTGGGTTTGGTGGCTGCTGGTCCTCGTCATTGCTGGGCTTTGATACAGGTGCCTAAATCTGCAGGAGCTCAGTACTGCCTTCGGGAGCTCTGCCTGAACTCTTTTACACTCACCTTGCCTAGATTTTGGTATTAAGTGCACATTAACTGCAGGTAATGTAGCTGGGGAGGAGGAATGCATTTCACACGTCTGCCGCTTGTGTGTGCGCGGTAGCGTGATGCTTCTGTTTCTCCCTGTGCCAGGATCTCCCAAGAAACCCATCACGCGTGAGAAAGCGTGTTAGGCAGTCGGCATGCATCCTGTGAAAGCAAAAAATGCAGGCTCGTGGTGCCGCCTGCCTCCTGTGCTTCTGGAGTGAGCGAGCTGCGGGGAGCACAGCCCTGCAGCCAGGCGCGTCAAGGGCGGCCCTAAGCTGTGCCACCGCTGCGGGCACCTTGCAAACGATTTTTGGGTGCTAGGGACAAGGCCGGGAGTGCTGTGTGGGTGGCTCTGCTGCCCAGGAGAAGCTGCCCAGCCTGAATCCCGCAGCTTCAGCTGTCCTCACCCCAAGCTGTGGCATTTCCATCACTTTGCAAGATGTCCGTGGGAACAGCGGATACTCAGCGCGCTCCCTGAGCGTGGCGCTTCGATACGGAAAACGAAGTTGGACGTGGGTTGCGTGATTGCATCGGGTCACCTGCCACCAGTTGATAACAGAATGGTGTTTTTTAGGCACTAAGGCAGCCTGGAGGCAGTCATTTGCTTTCTGCATGCTCAGTGGAAGCTGCTGACAGCATTACCAGCTGCCATTAGGGCTGACGTGCCACCAGGCTGGGCCTTGGGTAGGATCGGGAAGGCTTGCAGTTGTTGGCTTCGTGGCTGGGAGGACAGTTTGTCTTTCTGGCAAGGAGCAAGGACTGGTTTGGGGAAGATCTCCATGTGGGCAGCACTCTGGCTAACAAGGCTGTCATGCCAGCATCTTCTGGACATGCTGACCCCGCTCCTCACTTCGGGGTATGATGTTTCCATGGGGCTGCAGACCCTGCTCCCCGGGAGCTGGTTCCCCAAGGTGAACGCAAGCCTGGAGCTCCTTTTGGAGGTGGGCTTGGTGCTGTGGGCAGGTCTGTGGGGTCGGCCGGTCTGCTGGGTGGGTGCTGCCTCAGCCGTGCCTGCTGGATGAACACCAAGGTTGCCCAAAAATGCTCGTTCTTCCTGAGCTTATTTGCTGATTAAGGCTAAAACTGCGCAATTGGCGGGCTAAAGGAGGAACCCCATTTAGATCACTCTTTAAAATAACAGCTATTAACTTCATTGTGATATATAATTATTATTAATCACTACTAAGTCATAATAATGGGTTTGCACATCTATAGGCTCTTTCTGCTGCTGGTTCCCTGCCTTGTGGTAACAACGAGCAGGGCTTGGGCTTTGTGGCAAAGGTTTGGAAGGCAATTTGCAGACCCCAAGAGCTTATAGCCTTTGTGCTGTGACAAAGGATGGGGAGACAGGAAAATATAGTAGAGATTCGAGGTTGTTCCCTATTAGTTACCATATAGGATACACCTCTGGGTCGGGAGTCCTGGGCGGCAGGCACTGTGCCACCAGGAGCCCAAGGGACGGCTGCTCCCCAAGGAGCTCACAAGCACATCCCTTTGCTCGGTTTGCGAAGGCATCAGCCCCTTTGTTGCTTGCATGTGGCCTAGGGTTTTTGTTCAAAACCTCTTGTTTGTACGTGCCTCGAGGGTGAGGCGAGGTGGGAAACCTGCTCCCTTCCTGCTGCGGTGGGCATGGGAGGCTGAGACGTGACTCACCCGTACTGCGTGGGCAAGGTTGGTCCCGTGGCACCTGCCCCATTAGGAGGTTGTCATTAAGAGGTTGTGGAGTCCTTGGAGGTCTTGGAGATCCTTGGAGATCTTCAAAAGCCGCCTGAGAAACCTGGACGGGACAACCAGCGACGTGATCCATGTCCCGTGCATCTGGGCTTTGGTGCTCCGCGCTGTCGTGCCATTAGGAGAAACGGTGATTTGGGGCGGCGGTGGGCACGGTGGCGGCGGTGGCGGCTGTTTGTGCAGTGACATTTCTTACCTGCGTTTAGGTGGAAATCTTTCCTGTGTTTACGTGGAAACATCCCGGTGGCTTCTAGAAGCGGGCAGCGAGGAGGTACTTCCCTGGCTGGTAGCTGGATGGGGTTCATTTTGGAAAGGGAGAAGGTTTAACTTTAGTTAGACATCGACGTGGAGGGCAAAGCTTTGCTGGGGGGCTTGAATTGGTCCAGACGGAGCCGGCTGCCTCCCGTCCCGAGGTGGCTCCTGCAAGGAGGAAGGGTCACCATCTGAGCTCCTGCATGGCTCACGTGGGGAGCCAGGGCTCGCAGGAACCAGCAGCGGCACCTCCGTGAGCCTGTGATTGCTTTCTGGTTTTTTTTTGCCAAGCGTGTTCATCTTGCGCTTGTTGGAATTCGGCAAAGCCCAGAAATCCGTGATAGCAGCTGAAAAAGCCCCGTGTGAAAAGGCTTCCTGAGGGTGGCAGCCCTCACCTGGGCACGTTTTGGGGGGCGCTGGGACATCTCTGGTGGAGGCGGGGAAGGCGGTTAGGTGATAACTGGGAGAGACTCTCTGAAGTGGGAGAGACAGCTCAGAATGGAGCAGGCTGAGAGAGCAGGGGAGGATGAATGGTGCAGTGCTTGGACGTCATCTCGCAGGACCGTAAAACCAGTCGGGTTGGAGAAGACTTCGGGGGGGGGTCTCTAGTTCAGCCCCTTGTCCAAAGCATGACTTTGCGTTTGTCCAAAGGACAGCCTTCTGCTGAATGTGGATATTAATTAACCTTTTGCTGCATTGGTCGGCGTGCTCTGACCAAGAAGCCCGGTTATAGGGAGCGGGGTCAGGAGGGAAATCTAAAGGACGGATGCAGAAAAGTCGGAGCCGTGAGTTACCTGGGAGCACCAGGCGGTGCCCGTGCCGCTGTGCCTCCCCTCTGACAGCCCCGCTGGTGACAGCAGCCCGCCAGCAGTGGCTCCAGCTCCGTCGCAGAGCTGTCGGGGGGACGACGACGACCCCGCGGGGTGCTGGTCCCTCTCGTTACGTGACTCACACCGGCTCCACGCGGACTAATCGCGTGAAGGTTATGTACTGCGACTTGTTGGTCGTTTATTTTATTGTGAGCATGAGCTGTCGACCAGCTCGCTTTGCTCTCCGTGCCCGGACGCCTGCTGTAGGGAGCTCTGTGTGCAGTGACGATCCTAAACCCGGCGCAGGGGGTAACTCATCACCGCAAACGCGGGGCGCTTCCACTGCCGAGCTCTGGTTTCCTTTAGGGAGACGGAGGCCCTGAAAATGACTCGTCTTTTGGAGCTTTCTGCTGGAGACCCTGCAACGTCTAAAATACGAGGTTTGGGCTTGTTTGCTGCCCTTTGTGACTTTGGCCAAACCCGCTCCCTCTCAGTCCGTCTCTCCTGCTGCAAATGCGCAAAGCGCTGGCGGGGGGACGTGGAGGAGCATCCCAGGGTGAGACCTTCCCTTGGCTCCGTGCCCTCCAGCATCACCCCAAAAAAAGAGGCAGAAAGCCCTCTCGTGCTGCTGTGGCCCTGGGGACGGGTCACCCTGGGGCCCCGCTGGCTGAGCCCCGCTCCAAGCTGGTGACAGCCATCCCCTTCCCCGTGCACAGGCACCTCCATGCACTGCCGTGCCCTCCAGGACGTGCTGTGCTTCCAGCTCAGGGCCTGACAATTTCTTTAGCACTTCCTATTTAATAATTGGTGCTTTCCACTTGATAATTGGCACTAATTAGCTAAGGGGTGAGAAGCATGCCCCTCCGCCAGGGCTCCGCGCTCTCTGGGGCTCTTCTTTTTTTTATTTTTCTTTTTTTTTTTTTCTTCTGTCTTAACATGCCACATGATTTTGTTCGGGAGCTAATGTGTGATATTGATCTACATAATGAGCCTTTTTGACAGTCTGGGCACATTTGGGAATAATTCCTTGAGCAGACGAAATCCTTAGGCCAGAACTGCTCGTTCTCGGCGGTTTCCAAATGAAGCCGCAATTGTTCCGAAGTGACAGATGAGAAAGAGTTAGGGAGCTGGAAATTACACGGGCTGGGAACAGATTTTTCTTCTTCCCTTCCGGATGGCATGTGACTCACTCAGGTTTTGCTTGGTAATTTTATACTCCTCTCCAACCAGGCTGTAAATACCGGTTCCTGGAGCAGGGGAGGGCGAGGGATGAAATCCGTGTCCCTCCGTGCGGCAGGAGATCCCGGTTCCTCACCCCGCCGCCCGCAGGGAGGGAGGAGCACGAGCCTCGCTGCAAGACTCTGGCCCTAAATCCTGCTTCGTTCGCGTGGAAATGCCCCTTCCCATCCCAGGTGCAAAAGCCTGGTGGTTTCTTTAAGGCGCGAGCGGCATTCAGCCGCAGAAATAGGGACGCGTTTGTTCCCCGGATGCTCCAAGCCACGTGCAAACACCACGCGGCTTTGCAGTTGCACAAGAAGTAGCTGGCAGCTGGTTGATGCAATTTCGCGTTCACTCCCCAGAAGAGGCTGTTGGAGTAGCAGGGCACGGGGCAGAGGAGGGCTCCGTGCGTGTGGTTCCCCTCCTGTGGCTGTTGCAGGGCTGCGACGATGGGTTCGTGGTGCAGAGCCCCCCGGCCACGCCACGCAGCGAGTTCCTCAGTTTCCGCGTTATGTGCAAAATACTTAGTTTCGATGGCCCTTCTCTGACGGTCCTTCATCGTGGCCACCTGCCTTCCAGGGTCAGGGAAACTGGGAGTATGTTCCCCTGGGGCTTTTGCTGGCGTTTGACCGCCTGCCAGCCAGGATGCCCGGAGCCTGCTCCTGGGGTGTCTGGGGGAGCTAAACACGTTTGCCATCACAGGAGATTTGCGCCCAGGCTTCGTCATGTTTATTTCGCAGCTGTAGCCAGCGATCTCCAGTGATTGCCAACCCTCCCCGTGCCGCTTCCGTTTTTAATTTGCCAAGGCTCCCTGGAGGCTGGGCGATGCGGAGCTGCCGTGTGATTAACGAGGAGCCTGCGGCTGCACGAGACGCTGCTCGCAGCCCCAGCAGCTCCCGCCGGGGTCAGTGCCGGGGGGGGGGGGACCTCTTGGGGAACCCGCCGTGGGTTCGTCCTGCAGCCGCGCGGGTCCTCCACGCGAGTGTGCGTGCACAAAATCCAGTGTTTCGTGGGAGCGTCGGGATCGTTGTGCAAGCGGTGATTCGGTGTTGTGCAGTAGCCTCCTTGCACGGTCGTGTGCGTGGGCTGGAAGCTCCTCTGTTGGTCGTGCGATGGAAGAGGGGCACGGCGGCTTGGGGAGGAAGGCGGTGTTTGAGTGTCTGGTGGGCTGCTTGCTCCATCCTGCTTCAGACCCCAGGGAAGAGGCAGAGGGAGGGCTGTGGGGTCGGCATCGCCCACTGGATGCGTGAGCGGCGGCTCCTGGCTCCCTCCTGTGCTCTGGGAGTCGTGTGAACCCTGGTCTCTCTTGAGGAAGCGTCCGTGGCCGCTGTCATTGTGCCAGAGGTGTCCTGGTGCAGTTCCTGTTTCAGGGAGACCACGGCAGGACCCCTCCGTGCCTTTCATTTCTGGCCCTGCTGGCGGCGCGGCTTTTCCAGCAGCCGCCCCGCTCTGCGCCAGGGGAGGTGGCGTCTCGGTGACGTGAAGGAGGTGGCCCGTTGTCAGAAAGCAAAGCTGGCAGGCTTTCCAAGGAGATCGGTATTCTGGCAGGGATGCACTGGGCAGGCACACGTGGTGACCACAGGAGGATCCGCCCGAATGCCCTCGGAGCTGCCCGTACCGGTGATGCTACGTGTGAGGTTTCAGCGGCTTCCCTTCAGTAGATGCACGCCCTTCAAACGTCCTCACTCACAGGGACAGCTGCGGGACCTTGTGCTGAAGTTTTTAATTTCCTCTGTGGATCAGAGGAGGTAAAAGGGGTTTGAGCTCAGTCCCTGGCATCTCCTGCAGGGGCGTACAAGTACGTGGGGGTGCATCCGTTCGCGTGTGTTGGCTTTGGAGAGTGGCAGGGGTTGTTGCTGGGAATGCAGGGGGCTCTGGTTGTGTTTTGCAGCACAGCTCCTAATTCCTTGGTGATCTGTGCCCCGAACGAGACTACCCTACTCTCCCAGTAGGGTTTGTAACGTAAGCCCCTGGGTGATGGCTTCTTATTGTGCTAGCAGTAGCCTGCATGCACGCTTTTAGGAGAGGGCTGTGCTCCTGGAGCAGGAACTGGGGGGACGGGTGGCCGTCGGGACAGTTAGGTGGCAGAACCAAGCCCTGAGAGCCGGTGGTTTAATTCGGTACCTGCCTCTGCTTGTGTTTGCACAGCCTTTTCCTCCTTTGTTCGTGTTCTGACTCTAGCCCGTAAGAACGCGTTTAAGATCTGCACAGAGAGCACGTGGTGATCCGCACGGCAGCTGCCGCTCTGAAGGCGTGCATCCTGGCTGGGCTACCTGCTGGTCCCCTGGCATCAGCCACTCCTGCAGGTACAAGCCCCCGGGGTCCCGGTGCCCCCTGTGGAGCCAGAGCATCCCCGGGGCGATGCGGTCCCTGCGCGGGGCACGGCATCCTGCGGGGCTGCCAGCCAGCCGGCTGATGCAGAGCGCACCGTGGTGCTCTGCAGGATGTTTTCCCCTTTCCTAATGCATTTTTAACAAGCGGAGGCTTTAAAAATAGGTTCTGGTGTGATCGCCGCTTCACCTCCACGTCCAAACCTCCTCGCTGGACCGCTTGCAGGCGCGCTGCTGACTCAGCACCTCGCTCAGCGCCGCGGTCCTAGAGAAGCCTTGCAGCTTCACCTCCCCGGCCACAACCCGAAGCTCGTCATCCTCCCCCTTCCAGCGCAGCCAGCTTCTAAATTAAGCTTTTTTAATTTCTCGGGCGTGTTTATAGAGGTTTTCTGGAGCTTTGGTTGTTGAGGATAGGCCGACGTTGTCGCGGCCCTTAGGTGCGGGATCACAAGATGGGCCTCTTGCTCGTGGATGCGCTGAGCCTCTGAATGTGCCCGTGCAGGGTGAGCCGGGGTGCTGGAGCGGGTGTGCTGGTGTCCGTGTGTCCCGCTGCACGTGGTGGCTCTGAGAGGCTGCACCGTGTACCTCCCCGTGCAGGATTGCAAAGGGAGTCCCTCGGAGCCGGTGGGAGAAAAACGCTCGTGAAGGAAGAAGGGGGCGTCTGTGCCGGTGGGAGAGGCAGGCACAGCTCAGCAGGTGGCCGAGGACTCAGTTTCCACCCTCTTTCCTCCCCAGGCCCCCTCCGTTCCCGCTGTCCCAGCTGCAGTGATGGAAAACTCGTCGGTGGCGTCGGCCTCCTCGGAGGCAGGGAGCAGCCGCTCGCAGGAGATCGAGGAGCTGGAGCGCTTCATCGACAGCTACGTGCTGGAGTACCAGGTGCAGGGGCTGCTGGCCGACAAGACGGAGGGGGACGGGGAGAGCGAGAAGACGCAGTCCAACGTCTCGCAGGTGGGTGGGGAGCGCGGGCTGAGGGGGGGCTGCGGGGCTGGGCGATGCCAAAGCAGCTCTCCTAGCGCAGAAACGCAGTGAAACGGCGGATTTGGGGCAGCTTTCTGCTTCAGCCAGCTGCGAGGACTCCCCGGCTCTGCGTTTTGTGTTTGTCATGAAGTGGGCTTGGGGTCTGCCTTGAGGTTTTTTGGCTTCTCCGGGGTTCCTGTGTCAAGCGAAGGAGGCTGGGGAGAGGCCGCCCTGCACGCGGGGGCTGGCGGGGCGCACGTGTCTGGAAGCGGTGGGTGCTGTTGGGGTGGCACCTCCACGCTGTCCCTTGGGAGCGGACGCATGGAGTGGAGTCTGACCCAAACAGCACCCCGCTTCACCCAAAAAATCCCGCCAGCTTTAGGAAGAGCTGCAGAGACCCAGCAGGGGGGGATCCAAACATTGAGAAGCGCTCCCACATCCCTATGCGCCCGTGCTGCTTCTGTCCATGTGCATGGGGATGTTAGTGAAGAGACAGAGGTGCTAAAGGCAATCAAAAGCCCCACGTGCCGCCTAACAGCGTGTCACGCTGCTGCACGTTTTAATTGGTGCAAGAACCTGTTTGCTTGCTTTGTGAGCGCTGTGTCAGAGAAGCAAACTGCCCTGCTACAGGGGGTGCAAATACCCAGCAACGAGAGCGGTCGCGTAAGGGAGATGAGGTTTGGTGGTGTCATTAGGAGCAAAAAAGAAACGACTTTAAAAATCGGCTTTTTAGCTCCAACAGGAGGAGAAACTAAACCTTAAAAATTGGCTTTTTAGCTCCAACAGGAGGAGAAATTAAACCTCCTGAACTGATGTTGTTGTCCCAAGGGAAATCCTCCGTGTCATGGAGCCAGCGCTGCTGGAGATGGGATGGCCAAATGGCACGGGGCTCGTGCAGGGGGCTGGGGGGCTCTGCTCCGTGCCCTTGGGTTCGTGAGGCTGCAGTGAGCCTGGGTCCGTGCTGTGGGATGGTGGGCACGCTGCTCTCCTGCCCTGCAGGGTGGCAGAAGAACGGGTGCAGGCTATAAACCACGTGCGTGCTGCGCCTGGGGACCGGGTAAGAACGACGTGCTTGAAGCCAGGATAGGCGCTCCCTCCTTGGGGCACTTCACTAACAGAGCAATTCCCGCTGAGCCTTGCCAGGGCTTTCCAGAAGGGACTGGAGGTGTTTAATCATGGGTGGGGTGCCGGGTCCTGCGGGAGGGCGCAGTCCCTGCCCTTTGCCCCAAGACTGGGCAGCAATTCTCAGTCACCGGCACCGTGTGGCTGACGGGATTCCCTCTGCCCCACGGCTGCAGGGGGGCCAGGGCACCTCTTCCCAAGCCGGGCTTGCTCTGGGATGTGATTTCTGCATTATATTACGTATTGGCGTGAAGAAATCACCAGCAAAAGGAACCTCCTAAAGAACAGGTTTTGCTGAAGAGGGGTCTTTTGCGAATTGACGATCAAAGATGTTACAAGTGGGGAAAAATACATTTAAAAATCGAGTGATCCCGAGCACTTCAGTGGTGCGTTTTTTTGTAACCCCAGGCTGGAAAATGGCTGCCTTTGAAGTGATGCTTTGGAGGGGCATCAGGTCAAACGGGCAAGTGCTGCTTTATTTAACGTGTCAAGTTGAGAAACACTATTGAATTAGAAACAAATTAATAGTCAAAGTTTTATAACCACTTTGCAATTCAGAAGAGGCTTAACTCTGAGCAGCAGGAAAACTCTCATCCTGATTTGCCCTTTCCTGTAAAGCAAAAAGTAAATGAAATCGGGAACTCACTTAAAAGCTATCACCCGGACTGAGCGTGAGATGGGAGCGTGGTTGGTAAATGGGGTTTGGTCTGCCCAAACCTCTGCCCTGGAGCCTGCGTCCCCCGCTGCGTCCTCGGGACAAAAGCTGCTAATTCTCCTGAGGGCCCATGTACAGTTTTTACGTTAAGATGTGGACCCCTGGCTGCCACAACCAAATCCATCTTGTGTTTGTGGGAAGTGGGGCTTTGACTTTTCTCCATGGCCTGCCTGCATGAAAGAAGCTACTTTTTTTTTTTTTTAATGTCAATTCTAGGGATACTGCCTTGAAAGGTAATCAGATTTTGTTTTAAAAGAAAAATAGTAACAGAAGACTTGAACACCGAATCTTTTAATTATGCTGCTTTTAAAGGCATCTCAAGTTAAGCAGCTAGATGCGGTTGTACCTCAGACTGTGGGTCCCTACGTGGAAATGGGATTTCTGTGTGACTCTCCGGGGAAATGCAGTATTTCACATTACTCAGGGCTGCGCATGGGACAAGAAGTGAGGCTGAGGTTCTAGATGTATCACCTCCTTTTATCGAGCCGTGCTTTCAGGGACGGACTAAGAAGGAATTACCTGTTGTCTCCAAAAGGCGTTTGCTTTCCCACCTGCACAATAGCCCAGATCTGTGTAAGAAGTGATCTGGAATCGTTTATTTCTGTTTTTCTCTTCCTGATTGCTCCTTATCAGAGCAAGCCATAAACAGGCACGTATCCTGCCCCTTGCTGGAGTAACTGCGAAGGAGCCAGCGCGGGCTGCGTTGGTTTGCCAGCCCGACTGAAGGCAGCAGGCTCCCTTTCAGTGAGAGCTAGAGGAGAAAGGATGGCTTTATGGCTGAGGCGCTGGACTGAGACCAAGAAAATTGTTTTAACTGCAAGGCTCTGCCGGCGACTTAATCTTTAACTTGGGGCAAGTTCCTCAATCTCTCCGGAGTGCTTCCTTGTGGCTGCAGTAATGCTTCCTCGTGCCGGAGAGGGGACGCATCGGGTGCCGCATCCCAAATAGCTGCTCCCTGTGCCCAGAGAGCCCTGCGGGAGGCTCCGACGTGCCAACAGGGGCTGCACGTCGGGGGAGCAGCCCCTGAGAGAGGCAGTGCGAGGCAGAGGTGGGTTGTAACAGCCTGCCAAGGGCCTGGCACGGCCCTTCCAACACGGGGATCACTTTATGTGGCTTTTTGACTCCTCATCCTATTCCGTGGCTTCATCCGTGCCTGCCAGGAAGCTCTCGGTTGGTTGCTGTTTCTGCTGTTTGGATGGAACCCATTTTTTTATATTATTTTCCATCGGATGAGGCCACACACGTGGTACAGTCCCAGGATGAAAGACCTCAGAAATGGGAATGGTCAAAAAGGTTTGGTCTCAGCTGTGGCAGGAAGATCAAAATGATTTTAGGTGTCTTTTTCCTTGTGGAGTGGGTGTCAAATGGCCCCAAATTGAAATGATGCATTGCTGCAGCTGTGGCGCAATGTTTTGGCTGAACCTGCAGCGCTGTTTTCCGTCTCATTTAAAAATAAAAACATCGCCTTTTTTGATCCCCCTCATCCTCTGTAAAGGTGCAGCTGAGGTGGGCAGGCTGTGCTGGCCCCAGGCCACCGGGGTTTGGAGCCTGCAGGGAAAAGCAGGGGGTGTTTTTCTTGCAGAGCGCCCTTCGGCTGCCCGCAGCACTGCGGCTGGTGCGCGGGGATGGCTCTCACAGCTTTCGGTGGCAACAGCTTCTCCGGGAGTTTCCTGCAATTGTTCACGAATCTTTCCCCCGTTTGCCATCCGCGGGTGGAGCGTTTCCCAGCCAAAGCTTTTGAGATCATCCCTCGCTGTGAAAGGGAGCCCTGTTTCTCTGGAAAAAGAGATGGTGCCGCGGAGGGAAGGCTGGGGCTGCCAGGGGCACGAGTCACGCCGCCCTTTGCCAACAGTCCCTCCTGAAAACACGCTTACCCGCAGGCGTGCGGTGATGCCCTTGGCCCGGACGGTGTTTGCTGCGTGCTGTGGGCTGACACAGCAGTTTCCCCTGCCCGGCTATTATTTTACACAATGCCTTTCTATCCCTTTTACAGTGGACGGCGGATTGTAGTGAGCAGCTTGATGGCAGCTGTTCCCCATCCAGAGGGAAGGGCTCGTCGTCTCACGAACACAATCAGGTAGGGCTGTGTTTAGCTCTTCCTTCCCGGGCATTGCCTCTCTTCTTCTACTGTGTGTCCCCGGAGGGGCACTGAGCCTGCCCGTGCTGCCAGCTCAGCATTGTGGTGGTTCCTTCTCTGGGAGGGCTTAGAGGACAGTGGGCTTGGTGGAAACCAAGCGTGGAGAGTCTGCTTTCGCACACTTCAGGAGCAGCATTTTGGGATGCTGTGGCTGGGACGTGGTTGCACGTTCGTCCTTTGGCTTTCGTGCACCCGTGTGTGTGTGTGTGTGTGGTTGTGTGCCACCCAGCCTCTGTTTATCAATGCCCCCGCAAGCTCTGGTAGAAAGCTGCTCCAGGTTTTGGGTGCTGGGGACCAGAGGAGCGTGTGTCGAGCTGCTGACCCATCTCCCAGCCAGGAGCACTGCCTGGGGCACAGGGAGCGGGCTTCTCCCCGACACATCCCAGGGGAGCACTCGGCTTCTTGCCCTTCGGGAGCTGCAGGTGGACGTAGGTGTGCCGTGAGAGACTTCATCCCTCGGGTCTGCTTCCAAAAGCCCACTCCTGCAGAAGCCATGGGAGATGAGCAGCCTCCCAGTGTGCTGATGGATGCTCCATCCAAAAACGTGTTTCTCTGTTAATAAAGAAAAGAAAGTGGGATGTGCCGTCTGTTTCTGAAGAGCTCCTCATCGCACCTGTATGCAGGAGCTGCATAGAGCAGGAAGCAGAGATGTTGCTGAGATAAGGGAGTGCTGTGGAGCTGTGTTTCTTGGTTATGTGTCTGCTGGGACGTTCACTGCACGCAGGGGTGGTGGTGCAGGGAAGAGGGTCACGTCGCTGGGAGGGTGAAGTGGGAAAAGGAGCAAACCCCCAAATCCTGAGAGCCCACGTTGTGTTGGCGTTGGTAGCCCTAGTGGAAGCTGGGTGGGTGTAAGTTGGTTTTGGCGATCATATGTACCTCAGTGAAGTGTATCAACCAGGAATTTAATCTACATCATGGCACGAAACAAGCAAGGAGTGCAAAACCCCGTGAGATAAGGCCAACCTTCTCAGCTCCTAAATATATCCTTATATCTTAGGGGTGATCCTCCAGCAGCGTCAGCTGCAGGACAGGGCTCTGGCCTTGGGGCTCTTGGGTTCCCTCTCCCACAGCAAGGGAAGCACCAAGGGACTGGGACAAAGCTAAAAAATCCCTTTCCATTGAGGGTGAGGAAGACGAGAGCAGAGAGAGGGCAGGGAGAGCTGGCAGGCAGGAGGAAGGGAAGGGCAAGGTAGCTCATCCCATCTGAAATCTCATTTTGGAGAGACTTCGGTGCTCTTGCCCCGCTTGCCATCCTACTGCCTGCAAACATCTGCACGTACCAAAGACAAGACAGGAAGACCTCACTGCATGGGAAGGTGCATGCTGCACGCAGACGCCGCTTCAGCCGAGCCTCTGAAGCTGGCAGACGTGATGGGGGATTCGACTTCTTGCAGCTTTGATTGCCGAAACGCGCCGCGGCAGAGCCTCGGCGAGGCTCCCTCCCTGCTATCACCGCCGCGTGGCACCACGGCTGGCTGCTTGGGATTCAGGTGGGAGGCTCGCCGCCGCCTCGAAGCCTCCTGGGGCTGCTGGGGATGTCGGCAGGGCTGGGTTTTTCCCCCGTGAGGAACATCAGAGGATGGCATCCCGAGCCGGCGGGGCTCCCCGTGCGCTGCATCGCTCCGCCGGCACGAGTGGGGCATCCTTCATCTGCCCTCTGCCTTGCTCCCTTTTGTTCTCTCCTCTGTTTTTATTTTTATTTTTTTCCCCTGGGCATTAAACCCTTTTGATCCACTCCGACGCAGAGCTTGTTTTGTATATACAAATAACATCCGCATATGCCCAAGCTGTGCTTCCTGATCTGTTTTCCTGGCGTTTGGGCTCTCTCCCAGCCTGCAGCAGAGCTAATAATTATCTCCCTCCATGATGGGCTTCCTTTAACAGCGAGTAACAAATTTTCCTTGGCACCAAAGAGGAGCTGCAAGCTATTGTTCTTCCGTCCAGGCAATATTTCTCTTTCTGTTAGTGATATACAAGCGAAACACTGCTGGTGAGAATTCAGTTCAGTTTATTACTCTTTCTGGCTGTGCATTTCTCACTGGTAGCTTTAAACGTTGGAGAGAAAAAAAAACACCTTAATAAGGTGTTTGTCTAGCATGTAAATTATCACTCACTCTTCCAACCTGCCAGGGAAAAAAGCTTGCTAATTATTTCCCGAGGGATGTTGTTACCTTTTTTTCATTGCTATTTTTTATGGATTTTGAGAGTTTTTCTTGGAAAATAGAATTCTCGATTTTCATATTTTATTTCCAGCTGGGATTTTTGTATTGCACGTTGTGCAATAGGCTCCAGTTTTAGTTGAAAAATACTTGGATGTGAGATTCCTGGAGGCTTCAGCTACTCTGGAAAATGTGTGTTATGTGTCGGTGACCGCGACGTACCTCGCGCTGTTCTACCCTGGCGATTGGAAAGGGCATTTGTTCAGAAATCCAGGTTAGTCCTGGAAATGTATTCAGCAGCTTGTTCCCTTTCAGCTAAGGCAGGGTATCCAGGGCCATATTTTCAAAAGTAATTGGCTTCCCGAAGGTTAAAGGGGAGCCGATGCCTGGAATCCCCCTCCGCATCCTAAGTACCTGGTGCCTTTGAAGCTGCTGTCTCTAGTATCTAGCGATGTTAAGGCAAATGAAAGGGAGATTCCTCCCTCCCCCAACAGTGTATGGGTGTGCTGTGTATTTATATAAACGTTTGTACATATTTATTGTGTGTGTGTGTCTATAAGCATCCACAGGATGTTGTACAAGTGGGTTCACAAGGGGCTGAGAGCACTCTGTGGGCAATGTGCCTGTTTAAGGGTAATAGTAAGGTGTCCTAACGCAACCTGCAGTCCAGGATATTCCTAATTTATTTTTTTTTCCCCCTGAGGTTCTCTGATATCTCTGGGAAAGACCACCCCACACGTGTCCTGTTCTCACACTCCTCGCTGAGACAGCTGCTGTTAGCAGCTGTGAGACTATCAGGGTCAGTGCCCCTAGGCCAGCACCCTGCGGTTGCTTAGAAATGGCGAAAATGTCCCCTGAAACCATTAATTCAGGTCCTTTTTGTTCTCTGGGCAGTCTGTGAGGAGGAAAGGATCACACCGTGGAACATGTGCTCACGCAGGACCTCGTGGCATACGTTTTAGGAACTCTTGGCACGCTGAGAAAAGCCCAGTCTCATAATTACATTGTGCTCATCCCTAATTCTCCTCGTTCCCTGCTGTGAACACTAAGCCGTGCTGCATCTGGGGGCTGGGGGATCCCCCCAGAGGTCCTTCAGCCTGTGGGGTGAGAACCACTCCTTCGGTGTGCGTTGGATCCTGTCTGCACTCCGCGTTGCCCCTATAAGCGAGGGAGGCTTAGATAATGGAAGCATTTCAAATCTTTTCACGTTTGGGATTTTTTTTTTTTTTCCTAAAAAGACCTAGTGGGAAGATTTTATATAAATACTCTATTTGCATTCCCCTTGTGGGGCAAGTAGGAAAAACGTTGATACATTTCTGAGAGCAATTCATCAAGCGAGAGGCTGCCGGTATGGTATGCGTTGAGGGATCCAGCGGGGATGTCGGACGTGAAAGGCCTGGCAGCAGCTCCATCCCAGGCTCCAAAAACGGAAAGGGCACTAACAAAAAACAGAGCTTATGAGGGTTTATCCTACTTCTCCGGGTGGAGGGAGAGGGAAGGCCGAAACCCCTTCCTGGCAAGGCCTGTCCCTCCCTGCGGTGCCTGTCCCCCGTCATCACCGAGCAGCAGCCCGTGTTGTTGGCTGCAGATATCTGCACCCAAGCCTTGCTAATAATAAAAGCTTGAGAAGTTCGCACACCTCCACGAGATCAAAGCTAATCTCCTGTGAGACCTCGTCTCCGTGACTCAGCTGCTGAGTGCTGTGCTGGTGGCCTCCCGGGACAGGCCTCATGCTGTGTGAGCTCAGGCTGGAGGCAGAGGACATCTCACCTGCCTGCACACGGGGAGGTGTCTGGCTGCTGTGCTGGGGTGGGATCGGAGGAGATCCCCTTAAAACCCGTAGGTCACTCTGTGTGGCCCACCTGAACCTCAAAGCCCCCTCCGGTGATGAGCACTTGGCTTCCAACCACATGAAGTCACGGCTAGAAAGGCTGTTAGGGTGCCAAATGCTGCGTATTACGGGCAGTAAAATGTGCATGTTGTCACCTAGTTTTGGCAGGTAGGAGACTGGTATTGTGGCTAGCTATTCCATGCCGGTCATCCTCAGGTAGAGTGAGGACCAACATTTGATTTTCTGGTGTGTTTTTGGCCTTCAACTTGGCTTTCCCACTGGATTTGGTTGTGGCTGCCCTGCTGAGGAGCTGCTGGGACGAGCGGCTGCAGACAGACACAGCAGTTGTCTTTGTCTCACTTCCAACAGAGGAAGAGAAAGCGAAAGGCAGGGAGTGACTTTGGGTCTGTGCCAGTGAAAAACAGGTTGTTGTAGCCCTGCCTCGCAGAAAAATAAATTAAATCTCCAAGTGAGGTGACCGGCGCATGATCAAAGAGCAGCCCTGAGAAAACCCGTCTCGTAATGGCTTTCTGTCTGTGACTGCTGTGACACTCCCTCCGTCCAGTGAGCACAGCCCTGCTCGGTTCTGGTCCGAGAGGAGGGCTGCCGGGAAAGGAATTAAATCGTTTAGCTGATGTACAGGTGTAGCTTTCTCTGGGACTTGTGTTTGGGATCCGCCTTGTGAGTCAGCAGCATCCTCTAAAAAGGAACAGCCATGTATTGTTTGATTTATGCTCTCCGTGCTCTCCAGGTTTTGCAACATCCATGTTCATCTGGGACATGAATACACCCAGAATGTATGGGAGGGAGAGGTCACTGTGACCTTTGGGTCCCTGCGCTTTCCATTCCCATCTGCAGCTGACTGCTGGTGGACACAAGATACAAGGCTAGATGGACCTTTGCTCTGTCACTTCCTATATTTTATGGTGTTTCGCCTGGCAGATTGGTTCCGCTTTTCAGCTGTACGAGCTCAATGGCTGCTTTAAGGGTGATATTCATTGTCTAGAACATCTGTGTCATGGCAGTGCATCAGTGGTGTGTGGAGAAAGAAGGGAGGAGAGTAAGCCAGAAACCCCCAAGGTTCAGCATCTGGCCCACGGTGCTGTTCAGTTCAGGACATCAGCATCCCCCTGCAGGCTGGGGCCGGGCTAGATGTGCTCTGCAAAATGGGGTTAATTGCAGAGGGGGCTGCAATGAGCACAGCTCACACCAGGAGGGGACTAAGGGGCTGTGTCTGTGTTTGCCTACACCGTGCTGTCCTTGGCTGGTGGTAAATGAAACGGGATTTCCACCTCAGTGCTAATCTTCTGCCTTTCTGAACGTAGAATTATGTAGAGAAGTTCTGAAGCAACTCGTGCTGTTAGGCTGCCGTCTCAGACTGGAAGGAGTTAGGAGCAGGGGAGTCTGTGGGATGCACGTAGCTTTAGGGCTGCTCCTCAGTGCCCACCTTGGGCGTCGGAAGGGCTGTGAGTGAAATGCTTCTCACCTTTGCTGCCAGCTTTAGAAGAACTGGTGCTGCTTACAGAGCATGGAGGAAGGCATTGTCAAGGTCTGGTGTCATCGGTGGCTTGGGTCAGAGAACGTCTCATCACCTTGAGCCACCGTTTGTGCCGAACGGGCAGAGCGGGAGGGGAGGACAGCCAGCTTTCCCCCGGTGCTTGTGCTGTGCAGGTCTGTGCCCTCTGCACAGGGAAGGGATGGTGGGAGCTGTTTCCTGCAAGGCTCAGGGCTTGCTGCTGGGTTTCTGTGGCCTCACGAAGTGCTCGGTGCCATCCTGAGTGCTTCCAGTGCTCCATCTCCTTTTCATCCATGCAGGTAAACAAGCCATAGAATCATAGAATATCCCGAGTTGGAAGGGACCCATAAGGATCATCAAGTCCAACTCCTGGCACCGCACAGGTCTGCCCAAAGTTTAGACCATGTGACTAAGTGCACAGTCCAAACGCTTCTTAAATTCAGACAGGCTTGGTGCAGTGACTACTTCACTGGGGAACCTGTTCCAGTGTGCGACCACCCTCTCGGTGAAGAACCTCTTCCTGATGTCCGGCCTAAACTTCCCCTGCCTCAGCTTAACACCATTCCCGCAGGTCCTATCACTGGTGTTTACAGTGAATAGGTCACCTGCCTCTCCACTCCCCCTCGCGAGGAAGCTGTAGACCGCGATGAGGTCCCCCCTCAGCCTCCTCTTCTCCAGGCTGAACAGGCCCAGTGCCCTCAGCCGCTCCTCATATGTCTTCCCCTCTAGGCCCTTCACCATCTTCGTCGCCCTCCTCTGGACACTCTCCAACAGTTTCACGTCCTTTTTGTACTGTGGTGCCCAGAACTGCACACAGTGCTCGAGGTGAGGCCGCACCAGCGCAGAGTAGAGTGGGACAATCACTTCCCTCGACCGACTAGCAATGCCGTGCTTGATGCACCCCAGGATACGGCTGGCCCTCCTGGCTGCCAGGGCACACTGCTGGCTCATATTCAACTTGCTGTCAACCACAACCCCCAGGTCCCTCTCTGCGGGGCTGCTCCCCAGCGTCTCATCGCCCAGTCTGTACGTATAGCCAGGGCTGCCTCGTCCCAGGTGCAGGACCTGGCACTTGCCTTTGTTAAACTTCATGCGGTTGGTGATTGCCCAGCTCTCCAATCTGTCCAGATCTCTCTGCAAGGCCTTTCCACCCTCATCCGGGTCCACAACTCCTCCAAGTTTGGTGTTGTTGGCAAATTTGCTCTGAACACCTTCTAGTTCTACATCCAAATCATTTATAAAGACATTGAAGAGGACTGGCCCTAAAATGGAGCCTTGAGGGACCCTACCAGTGACTGTCCGCCAGCCAGATGTGGCCCCATTTACCACAACCCTTTGAGCCCTGCCTGTCAGCCAATTGCTCACCCATCGTAAGATGGTTTTGTTAAGTTGTATGCTGGATATTTTGTCCAGTAGGATCCATCTAGCACATCTTTGGCTAACACATCTCGTGATGCTGTCCAGAGTTGTGCCAAGTGTCTTGCTGTGCCCTCAACAAAGCAGTGAGCAGGTACCATAGCTGGGGAGGACCAGGGAAGGTGGGCACATACCTGGGGGATGAGGGGACAGAGCCAGAGTGGCTGATGGAGAAGCACACAGTACCAGAGCTGCAGTACAGAGCACTGGCTGGATCTGTCCCCATGGCTCATCATCATATGCTAGAGACTTGCAGAGCAAAATGCTATTTTCTGATGCTTGGACACCTTCTTGTGCTGGCACAAGTGATCCTGCTGCAGGCACCCATCAGCATCTCTGTTGGAGGCTGGCCAGATCTGGGGCTGTTTTTTCTGCTGGATTTTTGTTTCAGTTATGCACCAGCTTTAACCCGCTTCAAAAAACAGATGTTTGAGGTTGAGTGCGTGATGTGACACTTCCCATCCCTGGGTACCTGCAGGCACAGAGGTGGTCGGAGGTGTGGGCACCGGTCCCTGCAGGGGGTTGTTCTCTGCTGTGCTTCACCCATCCTTGCAGCATCTCAAAATGCTCCGCCAGAAACTGGTAGAGCTCCAAAACACAGGTGCTGCTGTGTCCCTCACCTCGGCCCCGAGGCTCAGCTTCTTCTCAAAGCTCTGTTGGTTGCAGGCACCCTGATGAAGCAGAGGACGCTGTTTTTTCACCAGCATAAGGCTTCCTGGGGGAGAGGCAGCAGCTGCGGTGTGCTTAGGAGCCTGGATTTGGGGGGTTGAGCTCCCAAAGTGCCTGTGCTGAGGTCTCTGTTTAGGTCTTTGGTTCTCCCAGCTCAGGTGTTCTGCAGAGGACTCGCACAGCAGAGGGCAGGAGTCTGGCTCTGTGGCCGCCACCCCCAGCACCCCCTTATCAGACATCAAGCAGTCGAGAGACACTCCACCTCAAGGCACAAATTCCTTGGAAGCTGGATTGTTTCCTTACCTCTGTTGGTATATCTACTTGTTCTTTTGTATGTGGTTGTTTTTTCTGCATGGTATTTTCATAAGGGTGAAATTTCTGTTCTTTTTTGTTTGTTATTTGTTTTATAGCTTTATGCAATACATTGAGAATAAAGAAGCTGGAAATTCGTTCCAACTAAAAGATTTGCAGTATATTTTATAGCTTTTTTTCTTAAAAGTTGTGTTAAAAATTATTAAAACCGTTATTTTTATTATAAATATTTCTTTTTCCTGTAGAAAAATTGGAATGGATGTTCCAGAACAGGTCTAGAAGAGCAGGGAGATGTTGCCTGAAACACTTGGAGGCCGGTGACAAAATTCTGCCCAACTGCTGGGTGGCATCTCAGACCTGGAACTTGAGGCTCTTGTGTCACAAAAAGTCCCTTTCCTCTGGCCTACCTGAGCCTGAGAGTGTTGTGCATCGAATTTGGGGGATTTTGTGTAAATTGGACCAGGAATCCCTCCAGGAATGCACCGTTGTCTTCAGGCCACTTACAGCTCGTGGCATTGCCAGCAGAGTGAACTTTGCCCATCCTTATCTCCACGTGGGCGGTTTCTGCATTTCCATTTATTGCCTGCTCATCAGGGAAAGCTATCCTTTTTTTTTTTTTTCCTGCAAATGAGATTTTCAAACTCGCACTGAAGCACCAGAAAGATATAAGTCTTGAGCTGGCAGAGGGATCGGGATTAATTAGTTCATGCCTCAAAGAGCTGCAAAGGTGAAAATTGCAGTGTAAGTGAAACATATGATTATTGCTAATTAAAATGTAAATGTTAGATTTGACAGCTAGTTTCCGAAGGAGGGTGTCTGGCAGCGCTGATGTGCAGAAGCCTCGCCGTTCCCAAGGGGGTGCAGAGCTTGGCCAGAGGGATTTACATGGATGAGAGCAGCCGCTGGGAATCGCGCTGTGGAGGGGCGATGTTTGCCTCCAGGCCCCAGAGCTTGGTGCAGAGGTCCCCTCTCCTGGCGGTGAGTGTGGACCTAGAAAGGTAGCTGGGGTCGGGGGAAGAGCTGGGAGCAAGAGCTCAGGGGCCTCTGGGGTGTGGGAAGAGACGAGGAGAGTCTTGGTCTTCTGGGGATGCGTAGCAAGGAGTAGTGGGGCTGGATTTGGGAGAATTGGATTGGCAGGAGGCAAAGACAAGGGAGGGAGCTCTGTGCCGTTACAGCAATTTCTTGAGGTTTTTATCAGGCAGATTTATTCGTGCACCTTGCTGTGTTAGTTTAACAAAAATGCATGGGACACAGGTTGGTGGCCGTGCCGCTGGCTGGAGGGTGACACCGCGGCGTCTCGCCACGCAGCAGGGTTTTGCTGTGCCTGGCGATGCTGGTGGAGGGTTTTTGCTGCTCCATGGTTGGTTTTTAAGGAAAAATTTACCTGAATGCTCCTCCAGCATCACCTGTGAGGCTCGGCACGAGCTTCGCTGCTCGCACAGAAAGGTCTGCAGAGAGGACTGCAGAGAGCACAAGACTTTATTGGAGAACACAAAGCTGCTGGAAATGCCCAGGAGAGGTGCTGGTGGGGGAGCTTTTGCTTTGGTAGCAGCAGAGAGCTGTTCAGCTTGGGCAACTAGTCAGAAAGTCAGGTAAAATCCTGATCTTGGCTGTGCCGGTGAGTTTGAGCATGACGTATTTAGGCTGCACTCAATCAGACTGTCTTCAGCAAAAGTTCTTGAAATTTCCCAGGAGTTGCAGATTTTATTTTAAAATAGTTTATTTTTAAATGTAAATATTAAGAGGGACGGATAAAGGAGGGCAGAAAGCACAGAAGATGGGGAATTGTGAACAGGGAAGGGCCCCAGGCCATGGGTTAGAGCCAGGAGACAAACTCATTCAGTAAGAGCAATATCCATGGTTTTACCCAAATGCTTCATTACATTTCTGCGGGTTTGTCTGGTGCCTTCAGACGTCAGTGCACAGTGGCACCAATCTCCCTGTTTCTCACTGGGGTTTTATTGTGGCCAGCCACATTTCTGGCATTTGCCTAGCTTCAGGTCGTCTGCAGGCAACCATGACCAAAAGTTGGGTAAATACAACCAAATGGCAGTGCTTATTTTCAACATTTCCTTTAAAGCGAAGGGTGCATATGCTGGCTCGCTCCCATGGCAGCATTTGGCACAGACATTTTTCAGATGTAGATGAACAAGATGCTCAGTATGTAGGATGCAGTAAACTGGTAGCTAAGCCTTTGAACTGCTGGGTGGTGAGGAGTCATCTCTCCCAGACGCCTTTTCAGTCAGTGCATGTATTTTTCCTGTTTCAAATTCGAATTATTCTCACTTCTCAGGATGCCTGCAAGGCTTGCTCGTTCCCAGGGCTTCCCAAAGTGGCCACCTCCCCGTGTCTCTCAGTTCACGCTGATTTTTATTATTTTTTTCCCACCTCCATGCCAATTTAACAACTCCCTTAGCTTCGTGTCACTCGGTGTTTCTCAGCCGTCGGGATATTTGGGTTGCCAAATTGCGTTGGGGAGGAAAGGTGCTTTCTGCTGTTAGGGCAACGTTTTGTGGGAATAACCACAATTTCTCAATTTTCATCTATATGCAGCCTGAAAACGAGCTGACCTCCCCGTCTTTCAGAGTTGGCACTGCTTGTAGGCTGCGGCAACCAGAAGATGTTTGAGCTTGCTGGGGACTTGCTGTGTTCGAGGCTGGAGAAGGTGCAGTGGGGCAGTGCAGAAACGGGGTGCATTTTGCCTCCCGTCCCTCACCTTGGGTCAATCCTCCGGGATCAGCGACCCAGACTTACGGAGAGAAATCCATGTCCTACGCTGCAGTGGGTCCTGCTGCCTCCTGAAGGCCAGGGTGCCCCTGTCCTTGCCGTAGTGGTGGCAGTGCCAGCACTCACGTAACCCCAGCGTGTGTCTGAGAACCAAACGCCGGCTCTCACACCGGGAACACAGACTGCCCCTCTCATTTCCCACGTTTTCAAAGCCGAAAGCTCGAATGTTGCTTGCTCTGTGATTTCGGGTGTTTTAATCATCGCAGGTCACTTCAAAAGTCTTTTGCAAGCCTCTGAGGACGGCGGTAGGAGCAATTACCCTGACACAAAAAGCCCTTTCTCCCCGAGCACCTCTGCGTTGTTTGGGGAAGCCTGGCTGGTTGGGACAGTCATTCCGGTTTCGGGGTGACTCAGTTTGCCCCGGGGGGTTGCTGACTGAACAAGAAACCCGCCCGTGTTTGACAGCAGGACAAGTGCGGTGAGAGGAAAGGAGAACGTGAGGCCCTTGACGTGGCAAGCCCTTAACTGGCAAAAAGAGTTACTTGGTTAAGTGTTTTCAGGTGACATCAGGCTGGTGAGCGCCAAGTATTTTCGGGTGTATGGATATCTGGACTCCGGCTGCGGGCTGAGCAGAGGGAAAAAATCATAGAGTCATAATAGAATGGCTTGGGGTGGAAGGGACCTCAAAGATCATCTAGTTCCAACCCCTTTCCATAGGCAGGGATGCCTCCCACTAGATCAGGTTGGCCAAGGCCCCATCCAACCTGGCCTTGGGCACTGCCAGGGATGGGGCAGCCACAGCTTCTCTGGGCAGCCTGTGCCAGGGCCTCGCCACCCTCTGAGTGAAGAATTTCCTCCTAACATCCAATCTAAATCTCCCCTCTTTCAGTTTAAAACCATTCCCCCCAGTAAAGAGTCCCCCTCCATCCTTTTTAAGGAACCCTTTAAGTATTGAAAGGATGCAAATTGAGGAGTTGATTTGGGTTGTGAGGGGATTAAGGATATATAAGCAGTTTTAGAGGATGTAGCGTTGCTGAATATGCATTAACTAATCACCATGAAGCTATAGGAGGTAAGTATTATTTTTCCTCATGCGTACTCTAGATAACTAGGGCACTAGAGCCAAATTTTGTCACTATTTCAGCTTCCCACAATGCCATCTCTTTGCAAGGTGTAAGTATGAGCAAATTTCATCCAGTCCTATTAAAGGGCTCAAAGAAACCCCCAAAACAGGGCCATTAGGCATGGGCATGGTTCTCCACGTGGCCTGGGGGCTCGAGCTCTGCCAGCTCGGTGTTTTTTGTGGGTGCACGACAGCGTTGCCCTAAACTAAAGCCGGCTGTTTGTTGTTTCCAGGAAGAGTGGGATCACAGCAGCGGTGGGAGCGCAGGATCCCGGCCGGGGTCGGGCTCCAGACGTGGGTCTGGATCCAGGTCTGGCAGCCGCGGCAGAAGCAGCCAGTTCAGGCAACCGACCAAGGTACTCCTGGTGGCCACGGTGAGAGCCAACTGCGTCCTGTGCTTGCCGTTCGTCGCCGGCGTCCTGCCGATGGCCTGGCTTGTGTGTGTGCCTACGTGTAGGGTGCGAGTGCCCGGCCGTGGGGCAGCGTGCCTGCCAGACCGACCTGCTTCGCGCACAGCCTGGCTGCTGAGGGGTGTAGCTGCCTGTCCTTCAGCCCCCAGGGATGTCCAAGCGTGGTGAGAGCCTTGCTGTTGGGAAAGGGGTCTCGAGCCAGCTGGCGCAGTGCAGAGGAATCGTGCTTTTTTCACTTGAAATCTTGGAGGGCTTTTATTCGGGGAAATGAAGAGATGCCTGTAATTATTTTTTTTTTGGTGAGTCTTCTTTAGAAGTTGGTATATGGCTGAATGCCACGTGGGCAGTGATAAATGATGACCTCGAGTCCAGCTGCTTTCCGTGAGAGCCGTCAGCAGGGCTAGAAGGGGAGTTACCTTCCAGCCATGCAAAATCCATGGGGAATTTGCTTTTTGATTTGGTTTTAGGGCCATTCCCTGCTTGAAATCCAAGCAGGGACCTACTTCTGCACACACAAACACTGGTTGTACCAGAAGTGGAGGACAGGCTTGGGAGGTTTGGGCTAGTGTTCCTGGTCCGTCCATCCATCCATCTCAAGCATCCTGGAGAGCTTGAGAAAGCAGTCTGAAGTCGTGAGTGGTGCTGCGGAGATCGGGGCTGGGACGGAGGAAGGCACAGCCTCCCTGACCTGCAGAAGTGGGTTGTTGCTGGAAAACCATGGACCTTTGAGGGGGGAATGAGGCTTGACGTACCCCTGTGTCTTTGACCAGGGATAGCATTGACTTGCTTAAAATGTCTGTATCTTTGTCAGTTTTGATAAGCTGGTGCTTTTCAACAAAAAGCCTTCAAGCAGAGCCTTTTCAGACAGCTCAGTATCTATGGGCAGCTCAGTATCTATGGGCTCTTCTCTGTTTTTTACCAAATGCATTCACAGGTTGTAGGCAGCTGAAAAGGAGGAAACATGGGGGAATCTGTACAACTTCAAAATCCTTCTTAAAAGTAGCATGACACAGGATAATCCCTGAATACATACCACGGACAGCACTGAGACTCAGCCGACCGCTTGGTGCTGTTCCACATCAATGCAGAGCATGGTGAGGAGTTGCTGTTGCAATCGTGGGGTGATGAGCAAGGTTCTGTGTTTGCCGTGGTTTGCTGGAGAGTGGTAATGAGGAGTGGCGAGAGAAACCGGTGTTGCACTGAGCTGGCTTTTGAAAGGCTGCCGCACACATTTCTGTGCCGACTTTGCGGGGAATTTGCTGAAGTTGCATGCGTAAATGAACAGTCGGAGTACACGGGGCTGGTGGCATGCTCCGTCCCTGCGTGTGTGTGCACTCGCAGGGGCTGGGAGGTGACGGGTGCAGGTTTTAGGCACCTGGGTGTGCTCACGGGTCTGCAGGACGCAGGCTGTGAAAACGTGTTTAGACCATCCTGGGGGTAGGAGCTGCCTTACCGAAGCTGGGATGCCTCTGAGCACTTGTGATGTTCTCACCACTGTCTCTCCCAGTCATCATTCCTAGTGGCTTAATTAATTTTTATCAGTCCTAACCCCTTCGCAGTGAAAATTATTATCTAAAGCTGAGGGTTGGGTCACAGGGAGCTTCAAGTTAAAACTGCTCACTGTTATAATTGCAGTCCTGGGGGAACTGACAGCAAGTAACTTCTTTTCTTAAATACTTTTTTTTTTTTCCCTGGACTTGAGAATTGGCCTTTTTAAAGCCTGACTGTAGAGTCCCAGCGCCAGGTTGGGAGCTGGCTAGCAAATGCCCTGCCTGCCTGAGGTGCTGCTCACTCCCTCGGCAGCTCGCCTGGGCTTTGTTCCTTCGGGATGAAGGCGGTCCTCGTGGGTGGCAAGGGCGTTTGTCTCCAAACGACCGCGGTGACTTCACGACTTAATGGCAAACCGCGTTATCGTTCGGCCCCGGCGCCGTCCCCGTGGAGTCAGGCCGACACCTGGAGCGTCTCCCAGAGGTGACGGGGACGTGCTGCGGCAGGGCCAGGAGCTGCAGCCCGGTTGGGGTGGGAGCATCCAGCCACTGCCCGAAAGCTTGCACCCGTCTGACCTCCTGCACCACTCCGCAGGGAGCGTTCCCACCAGCTGCTGGGAATCGGGGCTGGGCCAGCCACCTCCAGACGGGTTTGAGGCAGAGCTCTGGAGGCTCATTGCTAACTGCTTTGTCTCGGGGCTCAAGAAGGGGCGCCGAGATGGATTTTGGCAACAGTTTTATGACGCAGCCTGTTGCATTAGGAACACGTTCCCGTGTTATCCTAGCTTTTGGCTGTTTGAAATTGTGGCTGATTTATCTCATCCTCATTGCAACTGGTTACACACTCTCACGCTTTTTCCCTGAGCCACAATAGTGAACTCCTAGGACATCCTATGGTAGGTCATTCATTAACAGGTACTTAAAATATCCAGTGTCTGCAGAAATGGGAGGAGAAATGAATCTGTCTGCAGGAAGAGGTATTTCTTCTTTGGGTGAAGACCAAAGGAGGAATAAAGACTAAAGATGCTATAAAGATGTGGACATCTCTGTTTTCATTATGCTGCGTGACAATGCCTTTAAGTATTTAGAGAATTAATTTCTCTCCCTGGTGACAGAATTTTTGCTTACGTTTGCTTAAAATAAAATCTCTGCTTCCATAATTGTCTGTGGGAGTTTTATACTTTACTCATAGTTTATTTCTGTGCAGACGTGTTGACCTGCAGATCGCCGGAGGTCAAAATCATAATCCATACACCTCTTAAAGGAGACAACAAAAAAAGGGAGCAATGTGCCTGTTTGAGTATCTGTCATCTAAATTGTTTGTTGTGCTGGGAATGGCTCTGTAATCTGCCTGTGGCGTGCACTGACAACGTGTGTCCTTGCTGGGAAAAGGCACCTTACTTCATGGCAAACTGGGGTCTGGGACTTCACTGAGAAGCATTCAGATTTTTATGGTTTTCCAGTGTCTCGGTTATTATTAATATTTGGAAACAGCAGTTCCTCGGGAAAGCTGTGTGTGGGCAGAAGAAATATTTTTTCATACCGATCTTTGATGATAATTGTTGTCTGCATGACAGCTTATCGTGATTTTATGTGTGTGGTCGTGGTAAATATAGTTTGCCCATTGGAAACAGCAGCCTTGAGGAGAGCCACCAGAAATACGACAGCAGGGTAGTGCTTATAATCACTCGTGCTTGTGGCGGCTGGACGCTTTGAAGATGCTCTCAGTACCTGATGGGCCCTTGTTATGAGGGTGTTATGGGTATGAGGAGACAAACCTGCTTCTTGTGCCTGTGCTGAGGCCGAAAGCAGCCTGGAATTGCTTTGGCAGAGTCCAGTTGTGCGGCGTCCCCTGGGAATCGTAGGATGGGGAGCGTTTGGGAGCTGCGTTCTCCAGCACTGCTTTAGCCAGAGCTGGACCGTTTGGGCTGGAATACTTCAGCAAGGGCAGCCCGCTGCTTGTGGGGAGGGCACGTGGAGGCTGGTGTGCGTAAAGGGGCTGTGAAGGACGAGAAGCAGTCTGGGGTCTCTGCTTTGGATGCTGTTCCTCCGAGTTGCTCTTTTTGCAAAAAGCAGCTGCACTGCAAAATTAAAGGCACTTTGTGGTTTATTGGAGGCTTCTCATAATTCCCGTCTGATTATACTGTAAGGCTTTTGCTTCTCGGGGGGGATAAAAAAAAATGTTCCTGCAAGCTCAGCACCACGCTTTCTGACGGTTTGTGTAGCAGCTTCCTAGCAATTCCTCCCAGCCTCTAACACCTACAGCCTGCATGCACCGTGTGCCCTCCCCTCTGAAACGCCAGGTTTTGGGGACACAGGCAGCTGCAGTCCTCACTGCCGGCAGGAGTTTCAGCACAGGGTTATGTCTTACCATGAGGCTTTGACAGAGCAAGGCCAGGTCGTGTCACCGTGACTCCCTGAAGAAGCAGTCACTACCGTGGTGAAATCCAGAGGTGCTTGGAGGGTCCTTGGGCAGCTCTGCCTCGTGCATCGCTCATGGTTGGCTCTCAGTGTGCTTGTTGGTGACAACCCCTGGAGATATTAAAGAGCCATCTGGACGTGGCCGTGGGCAACTAACTGGCTTTAGGAGGCCCTTATTGACCTTGGTTGGACCAGATGCCCTTAGAGGTCCCTTCCCAGCTCAAGCAGCCTGGATTCCTGCGATGCTGAGCATCTTTGTGGCCAGCACGCCAACCTGCCCGCTGGGTCTCGGTGGGTCTTGGAGGTCTTGTGCCGAGGCTGACTGTGGACGGGGGATAGAAGTATGGGGCCAACATCAACCAACGCGTTGTCTGCTCTGTGTCATCCGCAGCTTTGTGTCCCAAAGGCCGAAACCGTGTGTCTCTCCCTGCCTTCAAAGGGTGCTCTTGTGGGGAGCGAGGGGGCTGCGTTGGGCTGGCGTGGAGGTGGCAAGGCTGGGCACGGAGCTGTGCCACCTCCTGGCTGGCACGGGACAGGCTGGGCAGGGCTGGGCACCTTCTGCCAAGTAACTGCCTCTCCCTCCTTCCTAGAATGGCAACAAGGAGGGCTCCCTCGACATGCTGGGCACCGACATCTGGGCTGCCAACACCTTCGACTCCTTCAGGTAAGCTGACCTGAAAGCGCTCTGAGAGGGGGGGTTTGTGCGTGTGCCCGTCCTGGGGGTGCCCAGCTGGGCGCTGGCCCCACGTCGCTCCTCCTCACCATTTAGTCCTAAGCACAAACTACCTACTCAAAGCATCATGTCTGCTTAGGAGAGGTGTGCAGCCCAAACATCTGAAAAAGGTACTGATAGGATTATTTGCGGGCATCTCAGAGCTGCGCTGGTGAGACTGCAGGCCTTGCTCTGCAGCTGCTGAGAAGAGCTGCTGCTTCAGCATGGGGAAAGCAAGTGTGCTGCCCAGCTTGAGCAGTGAAACACGCTTTCTGTCTGGTTGTATGCCTTTGCGTGCCGTGCCTGAAGCACTGCGGGAGTTGCGTTCCCACCTGGGACTTGCTCCAGGCCCCTAGAGCAGAGAGAGCGTCTGCACTGCATGGACCGGACCAGCATCTGCTGCAATACCCCCTTGCTATAAAAAGCAAGTGCAGCTAGCAAGGTGTGTGCTGCGTCATGATGCGTCATAAGTCTACATCAAAACTATGGGTTTAGCGTAACGCAGCAGTATGAAGGTCGGAGGCCTGCGGCAGCATGCTCTGCAGCAGCGAGCGGTGCCTCCAAAGTACCAGCGTTCCTCATCTGCAGGCTTGTGCGAGCCATCTGCTCGTCAGCGAGGTTGTGTTTAGTTAGTAGGGCACTCATTTTCTTTCTCTCTCCTTGGTTTTCCTCTCCTAGCGGTGCAACGTGGGATCTGCAGCCTGAAAAACTAGATTTCACGCAGTTTCACAGGAAGCTCCGAAACACCTCCAAACACCCGCTGCCTCACATAGACAGAGAAGGGTGAGTACTGTGTGTGCGCATATTTATCCCAAGATAAGTGATGTGATGCTCTGCATCGAGATGTGTAACCTCTCCTTTGCAGCGGGAGTGCTGGCTTGGTGGCATAGCCCACATGGAGGACCTGGAAAAGACGTGTTTGTTCACCATATATTGGGGCTGAGAACTTCACGATCAGTCTCTTGGGCTCCTCTATCAACCAGTTCTGGGTTAGAGCAGAGCTGTTTGCTGTGTTTTGCATTGCTTGAAAGAGTTCAGTTTTTAAACCATGTTGGATCTAAGCTATGTCTGCTAGATTTAAGCATCTCTGAATACCGGGGGAAAGATCCTGATTATAATCCCGAGTGAAAGGGCTTCTGTTGTTCTCCCCAGCAAGACTTGAGGGAAGAGCAGAGCATCAACATGGTCCATCTAGATCGAAATGTTCATTCCCTGCCTGCTAGGCATAGGTTTCCCCTCTCCTTGTCACTCGGTCCTGGTGCTTAATGCACTGGCAGTGCTGTTCACAGATACAGGCAGTGTTACCTGTTCTGTTATCCCAAGTTATGACAAGGCTTCAACTCATTGCTGATGGAGCTCGCTGCACATCTCAGGTAAAGAAGGAATAGAGGAAGTGCCATATCCACGTTTTATCTAGTAATTTTTTTTTTCTGATTTTTTCTTCCTAGTGATTAGTCATTTCTTGCCCACAGAGGATGATAAAAATAAGATTGGGTCGAAAAGATGGGGTTGGGAAGGCTACAAATGACTTCTCAGTGCCATTTTAGGCGTAGGGATAGAAATCTTTCAGCAAAGTTTCTGTTGGTAAATTGGTTGTGCCAAAGTATGAACCAGTCTGGGCTCACAATCCTACCCCAGCCCAGGCTCGGCACCTGCAGGAGGCTCCCATACCAGTTTATGACAGGCAAACTCCCATGACCGTATAATGCTTTTTTTCTGCACTGTAAATATTTACGATTTACAATTTTTGGAATATTTAAAACAACATGAGTAACATGGAATTTCGAAGTCCCTAAGTGCCTCAGTAGGCAACAGCTCGTGTTTGCCCCTACAGATGGTTTTGAAGCATGGGATGAGGGGCCCTCTGTAAAATAAGATATAATGGCTCTGTGGTTCATGGCACTTGCCAGGTGGTCCTGCCAGAGACACCCTGCTATGTACAGCAGCAGTTTCATTTGTGATGGAAGTCACCTGTTGAGCACACCTGATTTTTCATAAAGCAATTAAGGCGTTAGCTAAATGCCAGTCCTCCACTGCCTTCAGTTTAGTCCCCTATCACTCCTCCACAACCTCACAAGTCTGCGGCCCGCCCCGCTGGGCTGTGGAGGTTTCCATTCGGGTTGTTGTTTTTCAGATTTGGTGTTTTAGCACATTTCAGTCTTTCGTTTTACATTTCCTGTAATTCCACCAATATTGGTTGTCCTTGGACTTAAAGACACTGGATGCTTGCACCTGCGGCTTTCAAAGTTTCTGCCTACTGTGAGTTGTTGAACAGTATCTTGTCACTAATTGACCACAAAATACATCATCATTTGTGCGTAATAAATTACCCAAATTGTTCGTAAATGCAGATGAACAATGTGTAGTGACCTTTTCTTTATCGTTTTCATTTTCTCTGCATTCAGCTAGTAGCAGGCTTTATGTGATCAATTTTTTTTTCATTTCTTGATCCAAGCAAAGCTGGCTAATTATCCTTACCCTGTCAACTATGTACTTGGTCTGTTAATACTTGGCTTCTCACCCTGATTTTTTTGTGTTTCGAAATGTATGTTTGCATTCATATTGATTGCTGTTTACCACTTTTCTCCTGTTTGAGATCTGTGTTTGTGCTTACTCGCCGCCACCTTTCCCAGCAGGGGAACGGGAGCTCCTGTGGAGACTGACAAACGAGCAGCGGTTCAAAAGAAGCGTTTTTCATTAGGTTCTTCTGTCCCCATTTTTTCTTCCCGGTGGGCTGTTTAGTTTTGCTCGGTCTGGGAATTGAATCGTCTAAAACTACTGCTCAGGGCTGCCTTTGGTTTTCTCACTGCGGGTATTACCAAAAGCATTTTGATGCTGTGGCGAATGGGTAGTCGCTAGCGCAGGGGATAAGGCTGGGAAAAGCATTTCATTTGGTATTAATGGCTTTGCGCCCACGTGGGAGTGTTTTGGAGACACAACATACTTGCTTCAGAGAGCCTCTTTGTTTTTATGAGGGTCCTTTGCAGTAAGCGCTAATCTTCCCCATGTGCCATAACAGAGCACTAACGTAGGTTCCAGCAAGGTTTCTCATGCTTTTGTTTGTTTTCTTCCTGACGCAGGCTCGGAAAAGGGAAGTACGAGGACGGTGACAGCATCAACTTGAACGACATAGAGAAAGTCCTCCCGGTGTGGCAGGTAGGTGCTGAGGCTGAAGGCGGCAGCTCCCTGCACGACCTCTCCGTACAAAACCACCCCTGGGAGGTGGGCAGGCTGCCTGGGCTGGGCCGTCAGAGAACTGTGCCTTGGTCTCAGCAAGACTTGCTTTGAACATCACTGGTACTGCACAGGCTCTGTTGGGAGGTGAGATGTTGAGGAAAGTGTATGCATGCGTATACATGTGTATATACACGTATATATAGACACGCACACACACAGGGCTCCTATTTTAGGAAAGGAGATTCTGAAAAGCACCAAGCCTCCTGACAGCTCCAAAATAAATTGCTGCCAAGGCGCCAGTAGTGACAGTGTGTCGATCCAGATGTTTCCCCTATGGGATGCACGTGTGTGTGATGCAATGACTACTCCGTTTTCTCCAGCCTGTTTCTTCTCCCGACCTGTCTCCACGGCCACTTTTCAGTAGTTCTGGTTAAACGACCTTTGGTGCTCAAGTGCTGGGGAATGGCAGGGTGAGGCCTTCAGTTAAACAGCCCTGTTGAATAGGTTAATTTGTCAGTGTCTTAATTTTTCACTTTCCAGTGTCCCAGTCCTCCAGGGAGGACTGAGGTGCTCAGCTTGCTTCTGCTGAAGGCACCTCTGAGCTCCTCTCTCCCTTCAGAGGGAAGGACGGAGGCACCTCTCGTGTTGGGGCAGCACTGCCCTTTTGCATACTGAGCAGAGAGCTCGCCGGGATTCTTGCTCGTGCATCATGTGAGGAGAAGCCTTGCTCATCCAGCAAGGCACATGACAGTCTGCATCGCTATTTCTTTTGGGTGAGCTAGCTGGCAATAAGTGCGTGAACCAGTGAAAAGAGGGAGAAATGCTGCTGACTTTGGCACGCAGAAGCACTGCCTGCAGCTGTTTTCTCTTATGTGCTCGGTCTGTCTGGACTTTAGGTCACAGGGAAAAAAAAATATCAGGGCCAGCTGATAAAGACCCCAGTAACTCTGCAAAATAAGGCTGTTTTCCCTGGGGAATAATTGGAAATGCTTTACACGGAGAATCAAAGGGAGTTTCCAGATGTACTGAGATTGGATTTGAGGGGCCACCAGCCGTGTTCAGCATCACGTGCCGTGTTTCAGCTTTTGGTTAAAATGTTCCATGGTGAACCCTGGCCCTGTTCTGGAAAGTACTCTTACTCATGAGCTCGTCCCCCGGGAGGGCAGAGGAAGGGCACAAGTTGTGCACAGGGAGGGTGAGGGATTTGCTGGGGGTCACACAGGGTAACCAAACTGGGAAGTGCTGAACCTCGGGACCGTGGCTTCTCCTCGGGATGATGCTCTCCCTTCACGGCATGGCAGGGTGGTCTGTGCAGGCAGGGGGGCAGGACACAGCATGGTGAGTGACTGTGGGCACAGGGCAGCAAGGTGCAGAGCTCAGCCCTTGCTGGCCAAGGGCTCTGCACCAGCAGGCTGCCGTGAGCTTGGGCTGTTTGGGGGAAAGAAACTCTTACCTTTGGTGTGTGAGGAGCTGGCATTCTTAGTTTAACCTCCTTCATAATCAACAGCTGTTAAATAAGCCAGCTCCTCCTGGCCTGGTTATCTCATCCTGTTGTAACACAGATTGAGTTCGTTGACTCCAGTGAATTAATTCTAATATATACCTGTAACGAAGGGGGATCTATTTCTGTCTCATACAAGCAGCTGCAATCACGTCTCAAAGCTGCCTTGTGTTTCTTGCAGATCTTAATCGTAAGTGTGGCGACTCTAAGCTGGAAGACCTCGTGGAGGAAACGCCTGATCTGGTGTTTTGTGCCTCTGGGCAGAGTAGTAAAATACGGCATTATTTTGGAGACTCGCTTACCTAGGCATGTACAGTCATAAGTGCATGTGGGAGCTAGGAGCCATGTCATTATTGGTGAGGATTTATCTTGTTCAGCGTTGACAAGTGAAATGCTTACTGACAGCTGGCTTAATCCTGACATGTCATTGTTAACTGGATTTGAATGCGACCATGCAATGCCAGTGGTGATTGTGCTGCTCTTTATCACTTTCTTGTTTGAAATGGCTCTTTGGCATACGGTACGTGGGATCATGAGGAAGAATATTAGCGTGAGCCTATGGAAGAAAACCCTTCGTCTTCCATGGGCCTTTCCCACGTTGTGGCTATGTTTGTCTCGTATCCTGAAAAGAGACGTTTCAGGGTGCAGAAGCATAAACCCTTGTTCCATCTGTATTTGAAGATCTCATGGGTTGCTTGTCAGCAGCCACCTTCTGATTGCTTCTGGTTCCTCTCTTAGGACTTCCTTTTAGCACCGTCTCCCCCGTGATGTGGAGCCACTCAGAGAAAGGCTTTGCACTGCCGAATGTGCTTCAGCAGCTAACGCAGAGTTAAGAGCACCAAGCTGCAGAGAGGTTGCGAGTCCTGCGTATGGGCTGCTTTGGAAACTCGGTTTCCTTTGGTAAGGTATGATTCACGTAGGGCACGAAACCAGGATTAGTTTCCAGAATGCACATGGGTCCGTATCTGTACTCGTATTTTCAGCCCCCCGCTGATGGGTGGGGCAGAATGTTCTGGATATGTGGACATCGATGTCCGTACTTGGGTTTTGCTGCTGGAGCCTCTCAGGAGTATTTTGACAAAACACTGCAAGGAAAGCCTGTGCCTATCTGGTGATTAAAAGGTAGGGGGGAAAAAAAACGAAACACCGTTCTCCAAACCCTCTTTCTTCGTTACTATCTGTGAGGAAAATCACGGAATCACAGCTCTGAAATGCCTGTCCCCAGCCTTTTGTTTTGAAACCGGAGGACGTGCTCTGGCTGCTGAGATGCTGCGGGCAGCCCAGGCGGCGCGGTGCGCTCTGCCATCTCGTGGTGGTGTGCAGGCAGGAAAACCTGCTCGCTGCTGGGCTCGCCCTGCTCCGCAGTTTTTAAGCTTTCCTCCTTGCCCCATCTCTTCAAGGCTCAGCTGGGATGCTTGTTTTTGCCGGTAAATAGGTGTTGTTTCGAAATCTTCTGCGAGGGTGGTTCCGAAAAGCGAAGGAATTGGTGTGAAACGCAGTGGGAGCAGCCCCGTGCCGCCCTTTGTGTTTGCACAATGCTCGGGATAACACTGGCACTGCTGGGAACCGGTTATAAAGCACGTCGTGCCTGGGGTGGGCTCCTCTTCTGCCTCTCGGATGGGGCACGAGGGGCATTTGGGGCACCTCGTTCACACGATGCACGCCGCCGTGCCTCTTGCTCTGCCCCTGTGCTGGCCAGGAGCACGTGAAGTCATGGCTTTGGCTCAGCTCCTGGCTGTAACCTCCTCGTCCCTCCTTACGCATAGGAGTCTGTAGCTGGATTTGGGCACCGCTTCACGTAAGCGCTGCCAAAAAGTGGCTGTGGAAGAAAATTTTAAGATAAGTATTCCCCATTCATAAGAAGTGTGTTTTTTTTTTTTTTTTATGGCCCTCCAGGGAGGGTTGCTCGTCTGCTGTGTCAGGGAGGCACAGCTCAGACGCAGAGCCAGGTCTCCCCAGCCTCGCCGTTACTCACCTCGCCGGTCGGCAGGCTGGGCAGAGGAGACCACGTAACTGGCTCTGCATCGTGCAAGATGTCACGGGGAGGGCTAAATCAGCGAGTTCTGCTTCTCCTCCCTCTGGCAAACGCTGAGAAAGGCTTTCAGGCTTGGACATGTCACCCCAATCCTACATACAGCCTTCAGACTGAGCCCTTGGCACACTCTCCACTGAGAGAACAACCCAAGGGGCCGTGTCCTACAAGATCTCTTCCCTGGGAGGCTGCTGTAGCTCGAGAAGGATGCTCAAGAAGGATGTGAATGCTGACAGACACGAGCGGAGAGGTTTGGGACGCATCCCAAGTGCTTTCTGGACTGGCATCTTGCAGCTTTTGGCTGTGGGTTTGCTGGACACATGCCTCCAGGCTGGGTCTGCCCTCCTCTGAGTGGTGCAGCCGTGTCTTTACTGGCTAGCTGCTCCTGGTCTGGTGGCTTAGGAGGTAAAAAATACGTGGCACTTCTGGAAGGGGTACTGGGCTTTACTGGTGCTATGAGATTAACTTAGAAGGCAACGTTGGTCTCTTTTTGTTTGGCATCTTCATTGCCTTGCAGCTCATCTCTTTCTACTTCCTTGCTTATTTTTTTTACCCTTTCTGTCATGTGCTTGGAATTATAACAGTCTGCTTGTAGATACAGTTCCAGCTTCCTTGCTGGGTGAGAAACATCAAAGCAACTCCTTAGGAAACATACAGACTCAGTAACTTGTGTTCCTCGTAGCGCCTCTGTATTCCTGACTTTGTCCAAACCAGGCTCAGCAGCACCAAGACTCCTGATTGTGCTGGGATCCCACCTGAATTTAGGCACTTACTACAAGTCTCTGCCTACTCTCTCCTCGTTGACAAGTACTTTCAGGCCAGATCTCACAATTTAGTGTCACTTGGGCCGGTCGCTTGGGGTTCCTGCCACAGGGAAGGTGCGGACATGTCTGGGTGTGATTCCCTGCATCTCTGCACAGAGGCGTGTAGCAGGTCAGATGAGGCCTCTCCGAGGATATCCACGTCCCTTCCCTGTCTGGGAACACATCTGGACACATCTGGATGTGGAAGGTGCCTGAAGAGAAACAAGCCAACCCAGGTGTCAAGGGGGAGAAGGGTGAACCAGGGACAAGCGGTCCCAGTGCTGCCACTGTCTGTGTGGGGTGAGCAGCTTGGTGTCTGGCACTGGTGTGAGGCTCACTGCGGAGCAGTGCAGATCCTGACCTTCCCATGCAGGTGGTGGCAGGGGCACAGGTCCCTTTGGTGGGGTGGGGTTATTTACCTTCTCCATACAGTGGCTTCGGGGTCTTTATCTCCTCCTCATCCCCTCCTGCCTGTTTCTACTGCACCATGAGGTTTCCAGGACCACTCAGTCATGTCCCTGGGCAGCTCTCATTTTAGCCACGTCTCTAACCAGCCCAGGTCCCTCTTTCAGAGCAGGATTTTTTGGGTGATGTCTCCTGGCTGCCTGAGTTTGCTAAGCATCTTCTCACTCCTTGGCCTTCCCTTGCACTCTAGCAAACACACTTCACACTGCTTAGCCAGCAGTTCCTGTAGGAGACCTCTGAGATGTCCTAGCTGCCAGGAGGATGAAGAGTGTGATGCTCTCACTTTTCAGGAGCAAAATGTGCCCAGCAAATGTGTCTCGGAGATCCGTCAGCATATGCAGGGACTGCGTGCTCTGATGCCCAGCCAGACTGTGAGATAGCAAACCCAGGACTGTGCTCTGGGGGTTACAGCTTCAGAAAGGTTGTCCGCTTTTCCGCTGGAGCTGGAGGAGGAATTGGGGGTGCAGGAGGCTCTGCGGGGAGCTGCCACCGTACTGGGTAGCTGTGCCATGCGTGCCCACCCTAGGAACTGCAAGAGTTCATGCAAAAGTGGGTGAACAAACAGGCTGAGCGTGTCCCACGGAGCTGGGACCCAGGCAGATGGTGTGTTCCTAATCTCCCCTGCATGCCCCCCCGTGCTCATCATGGGTAACACTGAAGGCCTCCACGTGCCCACCCAGCGCTTAGAGCAAGCCGTGCTGGCTGCCTGGGAGCCCCACTTCTCCCCACCACCCCGAGACCCTGCCCAGCTCCGTCAGCAGCGTGTAGGCATGGCGCAGCCTTCGGAGGAGGTTTTTAGTTTCACAAGCCAGCTTCCCATCTCCCAAGGGTCTTTCCAATACTGTAACTGCTCAAACCGCTGTGGAAAGTCCCTGTCAGAGAGCCAGGGTTGAGCATAGGTCACAACGTATTGAGACTCAGATCTCCACGGCTGAGAAAAGCCTTCTTTGCTGTGACTTCCAGTAAGATATCCTCTTACCCTGGCCCATTTCTTTGTTTCATTTAACCAACTGACAATGACCGTTTCCTTGGGAAAAGGAGTGGGCTGAGAGCACACCACCGTGGTCACCCGTAACCCCTTCAGCCTGGTCCCCAGTGGCCGAGGAACCAGACAGGAGACATCTGGACCAGGGTGGGCTGATCTTTTGTGCAGGTATTAAGCTCTGGAGGTCTTGGTAAGGGTAAGGGATGGGCCTCGCCTCTGGCAATAGAGCACAATTGCTCTAAGCCCCAAGCCAGGCTATAAAAGCCATTTTTTTTTTATCAGATCTGCTGAAAAGAGGAGACCTTCTAGTGGGTTTTTCAGATGATAATGGCCTTCTGTACCATTTAATGGTCTTATTCACCGCGCAAATGAAACACCAGGGAAATGGCCAAGGATTTTGACATTTCTATCATTATTATCAGGATTCAGAGCTGGTTTCCAGTTCTCAGAAATGAGGTAGACTCACTTCTCTGGGCTGTTTTTTATTTTTCTGGCTGTCACCCAGTTCACAGGCTTAGTGATATTGGCTCCTAATTCACGGGGGTTTCTCCCTACATAGGCGGGCTCAGGGATTCAATTTTGTGGATGAAACACACAATTTCTGGCGCCAGTACTGGTCAGTTGGGCAGGGTTGGGGCCAGGCTGCCCTGTTTTTTGGAGCGTGGCAGACCTACAGCAAGCTCCTGCCAGCACAGGAGAAGTTGGGGTGCCTTTGTGTCCTGGTAGGGTTGTCTGGGTTCAGGTTTGGGGCTGTCAGCGGAGAGGGCGAGCGTGACTTTGACTTATCTTGCAGCCTTGAGGGTCGCAGGAGGCCAAGATTTTGGCAGGTGGAGGGTGAAGCCGCTCTGACAAGGCTGGCCGTGCGATGGGGAGCGGAGAGGTTTGGGGAGCCACCAGCGGAGATGCTCGGCGGTGGTGGGGACGGGGACAGGGCTGGCGCACCCTGCAGCACTAGAGGGCACTGCGGCATCGCTGCACAGCCCCGACGCCAGCTCCGAGCAGAGGAAGCAGGGGCTTTTTCCAAAGGCTTGTTTCCAAATCCTTCTCAGAGCAGCGAAACGCGCCCTGCGGTGGCTGCGTCTCGCACCCCTCCTGCGGCTCCATCCCGCTGCGCCCACGGGTGGGGAAGGTGTTCCTCTGCCGCGTGGGCAGCTCCGTCACAGAAACACCACAACTGAGGCCTCGAGAAAAGCAGGATTAAAACCTGGAGGTGTTTGTGCACCCCTCGTCCTCGTCATCATCGCCTTGCCCAGGCCCCTCGCCCCTGTTGAAGAGGGGAGCTGGTGCCCGGGGGGGGCCGTGCCCCACAGCACGTCTCCCTTGCTTGCATCGCGATGCCACCTTCTCTCCTCTTGGAAATCTGACTTCTGTCAAACGTGCCCTTTTGCCCATTTCAGGGCTCCTGCAAATGTGGACTGTTGTTGTTTTGTAGGGCTTAGTCTTATACGATGTTCCTCGCACCAAAGAACGGTGCCGTGTGTGCTGAGCGGCCTTCCCTCTCCCCGCAAGCTGTCGCTGCCCTGTTGAACATCGGGTGTTCATCTGAACACTATAACACAAATCCCTCTGTCCCTTACCTATCCCGTTGTCCCCAAACCATGCGGAAGGACGTTTCCGCCTCAGCAGGAGGGAGGGGAGACCATGGTGGCATCCGCAGCTGGACCGTCTCTGGTCCTCGGACCCCAGTTTGCCAGATGCTGGTTTCTACTAAAGAAAATAAAAGACGAATAATGGGGTTTGGGCTGCTTTGCAGGCTGGGACAGGTTGATGGAAGGGTGGACACAAAGCAGCTGAGTTACAGGACGAGGCTGGGCTCACCAGTAGGAGGTGGTGGGTTTTGGAGGAGCTGGGTGGGTGCAGAAGAAGAGGAGCCCTGCAGGAGACAGCCACAGCACCGGTGCGAGGAGAGGATGGAGAGAGGGAAAGCTGGGCGGGCAGGGATGGCCGAGAGAAAACGTGTGAGTCCTCCCAAGCTGGAGCAGAGATTCACAGCCAGGGGCCACAAGATGAGCAGAGAGGCCGGGAGAGCTGGATGGGAAAGTGTTCCTGGCGGGAGAGCGAAGAAAGACGCTTTATTTTGCTTTTAAGGAGTTCGCAAGTAGTTTTAAACCTGAGAAGCGCAGTCTTCCAGGGAACTAACTGATTTGTATATGGGGACTGGAACTGGAGTATGAATAACAATCCAAGAGGCAGCCGAGGCTCTAAAACATCACCACACTGAACTCTGGCTTGAACACAGTGGAGAGCAACCCAGGCTTTTCTCAGGCTTTTAGCTGACTTTCCTTTCAAAAAAGGTTTGTTTTTATGCAGCTGTATAATACCTAAAGAAAGCCTGAAAGGTTTTGTTTTGTTCTTTCCCAGTCCTTTCAATACACTGTAACACCACTCCCTGCCCCCAAAATCCTGCCTGAATTTTATTTTAACTTCTAAATAGTGTTACATCTCTTTCTCCCTTGTTTTCCCAAAGGATTCATTAGAAATCTGAGAGGTCTTTCTTAGCGCTGCCATGAATTCTGCTGAGTATTTTCCTGAGGCCAGTTGTAGAGTAGCATTTTAGTTTAAAAAGTTGTTAAAAGTAGCAGAAGTAAATAATAATAATAATAAATCCAGGTTACTAACAATCCCAAATAAAAGTTCAGTTCCTCTTTGGCCAAGCAGCTATTTCTTCTGGCTTGGCTATTTCCACATCCTAATCCCCTTCCCCATTCTGCATGAGAGGCCTGAGTTTTTAATAAAATAAAGGGAAGGAAGGACTTTCTCTCTAAAAAGTCGACATACCAAAGAAGAGAGACGTGCACACGTCCCCGTTGGCGGAGGAGCCTACGGAGCACAGAAACACCGCTCTTTGCAGCAGTTCTGCTAACGTGGGATGCCACCAGCCCGTGTCTGACAAAATAGGAGGCTAATATTTCCTGTAGCGCTAAAAACTTTATTCTTGACCAGAAGATGCTCCCCCCTTCTGCTGCCTTTCCTCTGATGTTATGGAAATAGCAAGCGGCACAACAAATGAGACCAGAAGCTGTTAGCAGGCGAGTTTCCTGCCTGGAGGCAGCAGGTAAGCACATCCCCTCGTGTGCGGCGGCCGAACGTGCCGTGCTGCTTGGGGAGATGTATATATAGCCGTGGGTGTAAATATAGGCACCCAGGGGCAGGAGAAGCGTTTATGGCGATACAAGGTGGCTCGGTCAAAGATTGTCCCGTAACAGGGGATTTCATTACTGTATGTGACGCCTGCGTGTCCCTTTCATGGGAAATAAAGCTGGTTTCTGAAGGGAGTTATGCGGTGTCACTGGGAGGTCCTTTCTGCTCCTGCATCCCTCTTGTCCCTGTTTTTTTTTTCTCTGTAGTTTACGCTTTTAAATACCTTCTGGGTTCGTCCGTGTCTTTAGTTGGCTGCAGCACCGGCGAGCGCTGGGATTTGGGACAGTCCACGGAAGAGAAGGCTGCGCCACCTCCGGGATGCGGCTGCAGGCTTTAGCCTGGGCTAATAGGAACAGCGAGAGGCGTGTGATATAAGTGTCTGTGTGGCCTGGGTGCCACGCATTGCAGCATCTGCGTGGAGAACCACGGGTGGGGAGGACGGAGATGATGCTGAGGCCTCCCCAAGGGGCTGTAGAGAAGCCAGGCGAGGGCTTGCCCAGCCCTTTGGCCATAGGATGCTGTCCTGGTGGCTGTTTGTCCTGTGGCCAGGCAGGGTTATTCTCTTTTTTTTCTACCTGCTGGTACCACCGTGGAGAAACTGCTCATTGTTGGGTTTCTATTTCTTTTCTTCTCTTCCTTTCTCCTTTTTTTTTTTTCCTTCTTCTTAATTCCTGTAATGTGTGAGCAGAGAAACCACTGAAGAATGATAAAGCTTCATTTCTTCCTGCTTTTGTGGTCCTCTTGATTATTTCATTTCTCATTGTATGTTCTTTTGAGGCGGCCCGTCCAAACGGAAAGAAAATATGTATGCTTATAGGAGTAGTTTGTTTCCGTTCGGCTGAGCAAAACAAGCAGATACCGCACCAGGCACCGACTGCTGCTGCTTGCAGGTCCTGGGGAGGGAGCCCCTGACGCCCCATCACACGCCCGTGGGTGACATTATTTATGAAGGATCAGGGCGTGCCTATGCTTAAGCTTTACCAGCCTTCCACGTGGGGCTGTGAATAAATAAAATAAGAAAATCCAGCTTCCTTAGGTTTGGCTTGCTGCGTATCACTGGATAAGAAGAGCGAGGTTTGGGGTCAGCAGCTCCCAGGACATGACCTGAACCAGCAGCCTGAGAGCTGAGATGACCTGTCATGGTCTTTACTGTTCACTTTGCAATAACAATCTTTACCAAAGCCAGTTGTCAAAATTCAGGAGTGAAGCATAGATTTGTACTTGTTATATTTTAGAGGAGAACACGGGCCCAAGATTGCTCCGGGTTCCCTGCCGCTGCGCTTCGGGGTGCATGGAGCATGGAAAGTAGTGGACGGGTGGCTTGCCCTTCCCAAAGAGCCGATGTTTAAACACATTAGGAAGAAACAGAGTTTTTAATAAAAAACCCAGGACTTCACCTCGTGTGAGGCTGGGCCTGGGCTGGCCACTTCTGCAAACTGAGCCCCTGCAGGTGCTGGGTGAGGAGCCGCAGTCCCAGGGGGCTGGCAGGTGCCGTGGAGCCGGGATCAGGCCCAGGCAGTGCCCTTGCCCTGCTCTGGGTTCAGGACGGTGGCTGGGGTCGTACCGCAGGCCCCTCTGAAAGGCTCTGGGGAGCCGCGGAGGGCTTGGGGGCGAGGTGGGTGCTTGGCCACCAGCGGCAAGGTGGGTTTGTTGGATGTGACCAACGCGTTTAAAAAATAATAATAAAATCATCTCCTTGCAGTTTGTCACCTGGAAAGACAGTTGATTGATGGATTTCATTCCCTGGATGGCCCAGGTAGAGCTCAGGCTCCCCACGGATCGATGCGTGCTCGGCACATCCCTCGATAGCTGCCTCCCAGAGAGCGGATGGCATCATCTCGCCGGCGCGGGCGAAGCCAAGCCGATCAGTGCCAGCCGTCAGAAAGGCTACACGGGGCGTTTCGGCCAGGGAGAGCAAGGTTGGGGGGGCAAACACGACCATTGGCCACCTTGTTGTACAATCGCAATATCGTTTTTTTTCTGTTTTTGTGGTTGGCTTAACAATTGAAAGGCTGCACTGCACTTTGGTTTTTCCAGTCTGCTGCATCGCGTGACCCCTGTGACTCCGAGTTAAGCCTCATTATATAATGGCGGGGTGTTTTTTTGGAAAACCTCCATTTAATCCTTTCTGAGCAGAATTTGCTGTTTTTGTTTTCTTTCATATCGTCGCCTCGCTTCCCCCCGCCTACCCCTTCCCCGGCGCGCGCACGCTGGAGGCGTCAGTCTGGGAGCAGGGTCCTTTCTTCCTTTCTTTTTTTTTTTTTTTTTTTTTTTCAAATCTGCAGAGAAAAATGGTTTATTTTCGTTTGCTTGGGTTCCAGCGCCTTTCCCCGCCGCCGGGGGGAAGGACTACGTGATGTGCAGCAGGTATTTTGTGAATGGAGCACAACCCTGTGACTCCCCGTCGCTTGGCCGAAGGGGGAGGCAGGGGAAGGAGAGAGACAAAAAAAAACCCCCAGTGACTCCATCTGACTCGCTCTGGCTGGAAAACTTTTTCAGCGCCGTGGTTCTTAAGCCAGGAGGAAGCTTTCTTCTGGCCCAAGAACAATAAAGGGGTCAGCAGCCTGATCCTCCCTCCTACACCCTCTTCCTTCCATTGTGAGGGGTATGTGCAAATATCCCAGGCTGCTTCTGCTGGGGCCTGAGGGACTTTGGCCGCACATGTGACATTAAAGAGAGACTCTTGAACAGCTCTGCGAGTGTAGCAATACTGAGTTGGAAGGGGAAAAAAAAAGAAAAAGAAAAAAAAAAAGAGTGAAGTCTCTGGGGTGCTCTATTTCTGGTGTAGCGGTAGCCTGTTGGAGAAGACACTCATGAGCCTTTCTCACAGAGGGAAAAATCTGTCCCGTCACCATGTCCAGCTTTGGTGTAGGTGCTCCTCCGTGGTGCCACGGCAGCTTCTTCCCCTGCGTCCGCTCGGTGAGCAGCCAAATCCCCACGGAGGGTCGTGTAGAGCCCTTGTGTCTCCCCAGCCCTTCGCCTCCTCTGTGCCCCTGGTTGTCCAAGGTGGGGGAATTTCTGCTGCTCGTAGTGCACGCACATCCTGCATAACGGTGGGGTGGGCACCTCCAGCAAGGATGCGGTTGAAGAAGGCACGGCAGCTTTCCACGTGGTGCTTTCTGTGGTTTTGGTGGTCATCAAAGCCACCCGCATCTCCTTGTGGCCGGGGCTGTACGCGGGTGGCAGGGCTGCCGTGCCTTCTGTGGGTTTGTTCGTGAACCCAGGCTCACACAACGGCCCCAACCCCACTGCAGACATCATGGTTCTGCCACCGTGGATGGTGACAGTTCTTCCAGATGTCAACGAGACAGCCGAAACGCTTGCTATCTGCCAAACCTGCCTCCCCGTAGGAGAAGGGATCTGTGGCCTCCCGTGGGAAGGTGGGGTCAATACAGTGAGTCAGTACGATATTGTGCGCCGCCGACCCGATTCGTTTGCCAGAGGGAGAGCGGCTGATGCTCGTCAGACCCTAGGAGCACACCTCTGGTTTTTTCCTCTCGCACAATAACCAGCTAACAGCACGTGCGACCTCCTCTCGCCGCGTTTACCGCTCGCCGGACCTTGGCACCGAGCAGCCGCATGAATCACGGCGGCGATGTTGCCGTAAGGCAGTTCCTGTCGTTATTATCTCCTCTGCCGTGTCGATAACGCTTCGGTGGCGATGGCCAGGATTTCCTCACACTACAGAGCCTTCCTGGAGATCAGCCCCGCGAGCACAGGAGGAAGGCGCCGGTAGGAGGTTGCACCTCGCTGCCGAGGACGGGGTGGCCAGCTTCAAACGTACGTGCGCCCTGACATGGTCCCGAGAGCCCCGCGGTCACTGCGAGCGGGGTCTGCCTGCCTCCGCCTGCACGTGCCTGGGTCCTGCTCCTCTGCAAAGCCTCCGAGAGGCTGCCGCGTGTCCTGGGGCTGACACGAAGCCAAGGCCGGCGGCAGGAGGCTGTCAGAGAACACTGTGCCATCAAGGGAGATGGGGAGAGTTTCGCCACATCTCGTCTGAAATCTGGAGGGCATGGTGGGACACGCATGGCCAGGGAGAAACGCAAGGTCTCCCACCCACCCCAGTGGGTCGTGGCTACACGCACTGCAAGGATCCTTTGTTTGAATGGAAATGTGTCTTCGGTTCAATTTATAAATGGTTAGATATTTGTAGTTTAAACTCATTTTTTTACAAATGCCCATGTTCAAAGGTAAAAGTAGGCAAGCTATGAGTTCTTCTGTCAGCCTGGGAGCTGTACTGGTTTTCTCCAGGTACTGGAGCAGCTTTCTGGTCTCTACATCCAGCATCTAACATTCTGGTTGTGTTTCCAAGGAGTGTAGCTACACAGGTAATGAATGATAACGGAATGGGCTACGCTGACCTTTGAGGAGAGCAGGTGTGAAGTGTAACAGATTTACAAGATACAGCTCTTTTGCCACTTTTCCTCGTCTGTAAGAGGAAATGGTGCACAACTGACCATAGCCAGCGAGGCCAGGGAAGTATTTCACAAGTAGCTCTGAGGGCTGGAAGTGTGCACAAGGCTGGGAACCTGCTGTGCTGGAGGTGGAGTTCCTTGGCTACCTGACCATCCTGCCGTTCCTGTCTGAAGGAGAAGCAGATCGCCTTGCTTGGCATATTTTCATGGCGAAGTTTGCATTCAAGGCAGTACTTTAATTTATTCTGCCAGTCCTGACTTCTGAGAGTCACGGGCTTCAGGAAGGGCAAGTGCGGCAGCCCATGGCTGTGCCCTTTCGGGAGGCCTGAGGGCCAACCTCATGCAAGGTTGGACAAAAAGAGTTTTTTTGGCAGTGCAGAAGAAGGCTGAAGATCTAGTGCTCATCGAGAGTCTTTTAAAATTTGGATAGGGTAATAGAGGCTTCTTTCACAAGTGCTTTTCTGAAGCTACTTGATTGTTTAGTGCCATCGATGTGCCCAGCACAAGCAAATCAGATGGCCGTGCCCTGACTGCTCTGGGAAGAGCTGAGTGTTGACGAGCAGATGGAGACGCAGCAGAGGGTGGCTAGGAGTGAGCTGGGTGGGGAAGGGGAAAGGAGGGGGGTCGGACTTGGTGATGTTCCACACGTCTCCTGTCAAGTCTGGGCAAGTTGCTGCTTCTTGATGAGAGCAGTCCTGTTTCTGGGGAAATCAACAGCAAATCTTCATCTTCTGTGTCCAAGCTTCCAGTCTTCTGCTCATCTCCTCTGCCCGTGTCTTCCATGTCCTTCTGTGCTGCCTGTTTGGGGTGGTTGCCTCTGTGCAGGAGGGCTTTGTCTCTGCCAGACCTGCGTGCCTGCCCGCAGCCACTGAGGCCCTAGCAAGCAGAGATGCAATTGAAAAAAGGGCATAAAAGCTCATGTGAAAGACAAAAGGAATCAAGCAGGAGTCTGGGGGAGACCTCTAGCCCTTTAGAAGCTGTGTGGCCTCTTGGAAGATCGATCATCGAGTGCTGCACTTCCCTACAGGGACAAGCGAGGTGGTCCCATGGATTTCGTGCCTCTTCTTTCCCCGTGCGTCCACCGAGAGGCTTTTCAGTGTGGCGAGGCAGGATCTGAACGTGCACGGGGAGCCACATCCAGGGGCCAGCTTCACGGAGGCTCCTGCCTTGGGACAGGGACAGGGACAGCAGCGGGGTTTCTCCTGGTCCTTTAGGGAGTGTCCCTGGGCTGGGAGTCGCGTACAGTAGGAACAGTCATCAGCCTCATCTTACGTGCGCCTCGTCTCACTGGTTGGGATCGCTTCCCCCGTGGAAACCATCAAGAATTTCCGTTATTTCCTTTCCTGAGGCTTTGTTTGGGTGGGGATTTCTGGAAGGTATTTCACAGGCAGGTATAATTAAAGAAAGGCATACTCTGCCCGTAGGCTAGACAAGGTTTCTTTAAAGCCAACCCCTAGCGTGGTGGCAAAACAGAAATGGTTTGTTGCCCGGTCTGGTGGAGGGCGGCCGGGGAAAGGGGGAGCCAATAAGCCCAGAATCATCCGAGTTAAACGTGGCGCACCGGGGCTAAGGCCCTTATCCAGCAAATCCTTGAAATATGTGCTTAATTTTAAGTCCCACCGACTTCAAGCTGTTTACTCTTGTGCTTAACTTTAAGCATGTGCCTAAGTGCTTTGCTGGCCGAGGGCCAAGGCAAACAGTGGACTCGGGAGCGGGTTCGGGTAAAGTAGATGCTCTGCTGAGCCGATGGACCACGGAGGCAGTCAGGGGGTGCTGCGCCTCCCCGGGACCGCCAGAGCTCTGGCAGGATGGGGATGATGGAAGGGGACAGTACCGAAAGCAGCACACTCACCTTTTGGGGAGAACCATAACAATTTAGCCTCTAACCAGGTATCTTGATGGCAGTGTCTCCATGTGTCGTTTTTCGGAAGGTGTCAGCCTCACAGGTAGTCTGATGCATACCGTAAACACAGTCTTGGAAAAGATATACAATTTTTTTCCTCTTAATTGGGAGAAAGAAGCATTCTAGTGGAGTGAAAGAGTCTTGATTTTATCATCAGGAGAGGAAGCAAGGCAGATACATGACCCAACTAATAAATCTTGGTAGGAATTTGCATGGCTGCCTTAACACTTACAACAAAAAGGACTCCTGTATTAGTGCAAGCTTTTATAATGGCTTTATCTTCTTCTTTCCTGTTCCAAGTTAATTCCTGAAAGCCTTGTTTTAATCCCCCTTTTGCTCATCCAGCCTGGACTTCTTAGAATGGCAAAGGTTTTTTCATTATTTTTAATCTATGGATGGCAGTGATTAAAGCTAATAGCTGTGGCCGTGGCGTGCATGAAAATGAAAAGCCAGCATCAGAAAACAAGCTCTGTTTTTTTGAAAACACCAATACCAGGGGTTAAGGGAAATCTGCAGCTGGAACAAATATAGCGCTCGTCTAACTTCCTCAATAACTCTGCTCGGGGAGCGCACAGTTGCCAGACGAAGGAAGCGCGGTTAGCCATCGAGTCTTTGAATGCAGCTCCACTTCCCCCTCAAACCCATGGAATTTATATTAACCTCCAGCTTTTCTTAGCTGGTGGGAATTTTTTTTTATCTTTTTTTTTTTAATTTATTTTTTTTTTCTGCGCTTGAGGAAGAGCCTCGCTTTTGTTGCCTGGGTTTGTTGGAGGCGCGGAGGAGACGGTTGTGCTCCTCGTGCGGCGCTCTGCCTGGCGAAAGGCCACGGATCCTAGGCGAATATTTTCGGCGTTGATAAGGAGAGAGGGGCCGAGGCTGCCAAGTGCGGAGGCGCAGGCACCCACGCGGACATCAGACGAGCTGATATGCGGGAGGGCAGGCTGCAGCCACGCCGGGCTCAGCCTCCACAGCGGAGGTGCAGGCAGGAGGAAGGGACCCCCTGCTCCTCCTCTACCTGGGCACAGCGGGCAGAGAGATGTATGGAGGCAAGGATGTCTAAAACCAGTTTGGATACAGTACTTAGAACCTAATATAAGGTCTTACAGCTCTCCGTGACCTGTCTCTCAGAGCTCTCCAACTTTTGGAAGCTCAGCCCCCGTATTGCCCACCCCACGTGCCCAGTCCTGCCAGCAAGAAGGGCTCGTACACCCAAGTGAAGGAGCTAAAAACACCCCGGCAAGGAGGGGTGGCATGCTTTGTTTGCCGTGTTTTGTTGCTGGTCGCTGGTTCTTCTTTGTTCCCACTTGGTTCTGATGAAATACTGCCTGGAGGCACTTGGTCCGATGAGAAATGAATTGAATGGGTTTCACCCAGCTCCTGACAGCCATCACAAAATATTCGCAGTGCGTGTTTTTGCTGGCAGAAAGGCTGGTCTTTGGTGCCTGTGAGCTTTCCTTGTATCTTTGGAGTTGTCGTGGTTGAGGTTCATCCTTTGCAAGACATGGGAGAGCAGATACTGTTGTCTTGCTTTCTGTCCTATAGTAGATATTAGATAAGAAGACAGTTTTTAGGATTTTCTTTTGGTGGAAATGCCAGACCCATTTACAAATGTCACATTTGGAGACTGCTGCAAAGCAGCTACAAACTCGCTTTACCTACTTGTACTGGTTTTATTGTTCAAGGTAATCCATGGCTCCCAGAGGTCTGCAAAGCAGCAGTTAAAAACCACCAGTGTAATTAATAAATGAGGTGGTATGACTGATACTCAAATGCAATAACATTCTCTGTTCTTAGCCCTCCATTAAGACCTACTATAGTAGGAGGATTTGGAGGGCTTGATGCATACCGGGAAGATCCTACGAGGGAGCAGACTCAAGAAACAGTTTCTTCTGCCCAGGTCCAAAGTACCAGTAGGCTAGCAGTGGGTCAGGGCAAAGGAGTGGGACTTTTCAAAGGGAAGAATGAGGTTTTTATAGGATTAAATCGATGTTAACACACCAGGATATGTTCTGAGCTAGGGTGGCAGTGACATGGGGCCCTCACTTGTTCCCACAGAGCTGGACTAAGCGGAGACTCGAGAATGGAGAAGAAACATTTCTTTGTGGTATAGTCCCAGGGAAAATGTGTTGGCTGTGTCTTGGGAATAGGAGGCTGAAAACAGGAATATCTATTGTGTGAAAATGTTTCCAGGACAATACGAGGGCCTTGAAGAAGGAAAGGACGTTGACATTCTCCACGGCTTGCTTCAGCCAGGGAGGTGCCGTCTTTGAGCCTGCGAGAAGGGCTTGGCCTGGTGGACCAGAAGGAGCTGACGCTGTCACGACCCCATTGAACTCAGTGGTGAAATTCCCCTCGTCTTCAGTGTCAGGGTGCATGGATCACAGCGATAGGGAAGGTGGTGAGACAAGCCACCTCCCTGAGGCCACTTGCCTCCCCTCTCCAGGTAGCAGAGCAGAGAAATGCGCGTTGACCTTACTGCCTGCTGCCTGCCGTCTTAGGGTGGCGAGAGTCAGTCTGTTTGGATCGCCTCCAAAGGGAAGTGCCAAGGGCTGCACAGTGAGAAAGTCTCTACCGTGTTGAAAGGAAAGAGCAGCCACCTATTGTTCGTAAGGCTATGAAGTTATCAGTCTGCAATCGAGGGCCTTCGTTGCTGCTGGACTGTCCCAGGGAGTTTGCAGGAGCGTGAGCTGAAACTCTGGTCCACCCAAGCTGGGTAGGTTTGCAGGGACTTGGTTCTCGGGGATTGCGTGTTTTTCACATCCATTTGTGCAATCTTCTGTTAATAATAAGGGTGACATGAAAATATGCTTGGGTACAACCCTACCTTCTTCTGAGAGCAACACCGAGGTGAGCACGTGGGGCAGAAGCTGCTTTTGCCAGGCGGTGTTGTACCAAAAAAAAAATAGCTGGTGGTTGCACAGAGCTTCAACAGACTCTAGAAGGTAGAAGGTGACCGCGGCCCTGCTCCAAAACTCCCTGATGTCCTATCGGATCCATTCAGAGATCACCAAAAATCCACCAGGGAGGCCCTCCTCGTGCCACCAGCCCCGCGACACACAGCGGGGAGGTGCTGGGGCGTGATCGCCGTGCCGGGGAGGCAGGATCAGCATGTCTGCGTCTACAGGCTGGGGGCTGTAGGCTTTGAAGGGGACAAGAGATGAGGAAAAACAGACTTGGGAATGTGAAAAACACAGAGCAGGAGTATACTTCAAAGAAATGCATGGTCCCAGAGGGACCGAAATAGCTGAAGTTACAAATATCCCCATAGCAACGTCACAACATTGTAAGTCCCAGCTCGAGCAATTCCTCCCTCACCCCCAAATTAGCAGCACCAAGCGAAGTGTAGTTCGGCTTTTCCAAGCAGCATGGCCCTTTCTCAGGGTAAGCCTGGGCGAGCCGGGAGCCAGTCCGTGCCCTGAGCCCTCCAGCCTGCAGCAGAGCAGCTTTGTGCCCGTCACCCAGCGCGACGTGGAGCCTGCTGGCCAGCGCTGAACCCCCAGTTGAAGGGAGCAGGATGGGGGCAAGCTGAATCCATCACCCCTGAGACCATCGGTTAGTGCCAAATTTGATGCTGTAGTGTTTGCACGACGTGAGCTGAACAGACCACAAAGCAAATAGCAGGGCCCACGTGATGCGGGCAGCATTTATCCCCGATAATAGCTGAAAGAGGCTCTGTTTTCCAGGGGAAAGCAAACCCAGGTCACCAATGCTGTTTATTTTAATGTCGATTATTTAAATATTGTGCATCTAAGGACTCCAAGCTGTGCTGCGGTTGTATCTGTATTTACTGGATAAATGCATTTATTTACGGATGGGACGCTTTACCGCTGACAGTAACGTTTGTTTTTAAGCATGACCGGGATAGAGGAAATACATACAAATAAACAATAAACCTAAACAACACTAAAATAACATCAGTTAAAACAATTAAAGTTACTTCCACTCGTGAAGTATTGTTCCCATTTTGCTTTAACATGGGAAAAACTCCGTTTCCTAAGTCAGATTGTGACTGATTCTGGATCTGCGGATTCTGGTAACAAAGGGGATTTCTTTTGTCTGTTATTTATACTCTTCCTATGGCACCGTGTGTCTGTGTCGGTGTGTCTGGAGCACCCGGCATCAATGCTTCCATCGTGCACCTCGCTCCACGGCTCCTGCTGCTGCCCCTGCCCAGCATGGTTGTGTCAGTGGGTACCGTGTGCCTGCGGTTCCTCTGAGGAGACTTTGTGCAGAATTTCAAAGTTTTTATATATAATTCTCACCGTTTTTTGATATATAATTCTGGAAATTATATGTAATTCAGGAGCGATAGGGCCGAGCGTTTAAAACAGAGCCCAGAAAACTTGCTGTCAGTCATCAGCAGATGGCACCCAGGAAGGTTCAAGGTGCATTTCACTGGGGGTACTTTGCCTAATTATTCTAATGCTTTAATTGCATTTGCATCCTTCATCTCACATGGGCAGCTTGACGCCGGGCTGTTCCTGCCCTTCTCTGTGTCTTTGGTTTTATCCCAGGGCTGGTTGCAGTGGGACGAAGCTGCCCCCAAGTATTTAATGCCAGGGTCTGTGCTATCGTCCGCCTAGTGGGTGTCCGCTCTGCCAGGAGCTGATAGCAAACACTGGGGAAAAGTGGTGGGAAGAGACGAGTCCAAGTGATGCTTCTTCAGATCTGGGACTGCGTGTGCGTGGAGTCTGTAATTCATTAAAACGCCCACGGTTTTGGGAGAGGGGCCATATAAACTGTCGTTAACACTCAGCAAATGGGATTACAGGAGTTTGCACCCTTGGGGCAATGTGGGAGGGCAGAGCCCTGTAGGAAATTGGCCCGGTGCTTTTAATCATAACCAAGGAAGGAGTGGTGTTTAGCTGTGGCCATCATGTTGGCCATCACAGTCGTTGCTCATCTGTATCCCCACCCTTTCTTTGGGATAAGAGTATCCTCCGAGGTGCTCGCCACCGAATCGCGCTGCAGCTCCACGTTCAGCCTTTTGCTGGCAATGTACACTTATGGCACACTCCCCAAAGATGCAGTTAATCAGGAAATCCTCCAAACCGGGACATCTCCCAAGAAACAACTTCCTATGCCTCCCATTTGATAGGCGTGTTGCGCCGTGCCATGATTCATCGGGCGAGCACGTCCTATTCCCGAGGCCCCGCGGAGCATCCCTCCTCCACCGCTGCGGCAGGGCTCGGTGGTGGCGAAGCCCGAGGAGCTGTGCTCCCGGGGCGGCTGGAAATACAGCCCCTTCTGCCAACCCAACAGCTGAATTTAGACTGAAGAAGCATCCTCGGAGGTGGCCAGAAGCCACGTGTGCTGTGCCGTGCGTGCTGCGTGACGGGAGAGCCACCACAGTGCAGGGCTGTAACGACTGAGCCGCCTTTCGCCTTGGGCTTGGAGCACAGCGTGAAATCGTTGCACTTTCTATTCAGTTGGCTTTGAGTCCTGATAAAAAAAAAAAGAAGCACCGATTGATTCCCTATTCAGAAGCAGCTAATATTGCGAGCACCTTCCAGGAAAAATGAATAGTTTGCAATTTGAAGGAACAGATTTATCACTTAAATTTTAATGGAGAGGAAATCATTTACAGGCCCCTTCCTGCCATTGTTTGGTATTCTTCCATGGCTTCCAAATCAGGTCAAGGCTTTCGGTTGTGCCACAGCCCTCTTCTTTCAAGAGGTAGAAAATTCCCCTCATGTCAGAGGAGAGTGGATGGCAGGACACTTTTGTGGGAATTCCTGGAAGGGGAAGAGGTACTGGCAAGTGGTCTCCCAGGAGCTAGCTTTGCTCAAAGTGCCCCCGGTGCTGAGAAATGCTGGCCCCAGAGGTGATGGAGACATCTCTGGTGGGGTGTGTCCCCATGCTGCTCATCCCGTGCAGGCACCACCTGGTCCATGCCTTGCAGCCTGACCCTGAACGTGCTCAGCGTTGGCTGAACATATTTAGATAAATAGGTCCATTCTGTCCCAGGCTTTCCAGGCCTGCAGCGAATAACCCGTCATATAGGTGGATGGAAACCTTATCAGGATATGTTATGAGTTTCTGGGCTGGTTTCTGTGGATCATTTCTGGAGCTGCAATATTTGTTTAGCTTTTGGCCCTGCCTTCAGCCATAGGATTTCTGTCGCCGCTGTTGCAGAGGCAGTGTCCTCAGTGCTGCCATAAACCCAGCCTTGCCCGTCACTTCCCACCACCTCCGAAAATAAATCCCACCCTGAACTTTGGGTGTAATAAAACGGAGCAAAGCTCCCGGCGGCGTCTACTGGCGGCCTAACAACCTGTTTGTTCAGCTCAGGCCTTCTGCCACCATTTGCTTAAGATAAGCAGGGGTGGAGATGTTTCTTGAGGGCACAAAGGCTTTTGAGATAAAGCTCGTGTGGACCGATACTGCGATACGGCCAGATCATTTCTTTTACTTCTCCTATCGCCCCAGCCTCTGTTGTTTCCATCTGTCCCACTGCTTTTCTCAGTCTGCTTGCTCTGGGTTTCAGCGATGCTGTTTCCCTTTTGGGTCACCTTTGCGCCTACACTTGACTGTATCGGGGCTGCGAGCATCTTGTTCAGCGGCTGCAGCAGAGGCTGATGGTGTGGGTAGCGGTGAAGAAGGGCACTTTGTGGGGTGAGGTTTGGCATCTGAGGGTCAGGCTGCATTAGGCAGACGTCAGCAACATGGAGATGAAACAATGAACACCAGACTCTAATATGCCTGTATATTTTTACTAAGCCTTTGTGGAATGCCCTTGAACTTGGCCTTGTGATTTTGCGGTGGGGTTTGCCATCATCCATAAAAAGAGACAGAGCTGGTGCTTTCCTCAAACTTCTTCAGTTGGTGATGGTGCAGAGGGGGCACGAGAAAAACAGCGCAAAAGCTCTGGCCCAGAGAAGGGTCACTCTAAAACTCCCCATTTCCCCTCATTTCACTGGCTGTGCCCCTCTTCCTTGTGTCCCTCCCAGCACCCAGAAGGGGTGTCCCACTCTGCTGCCTGCTTGCAGCAGTCGAGGTAAAGGACAGCTTTCCCTTGGCGCCTGCTAGCTGGCCAGATGACAGTCACCTAAGCTTGCCAGACACCGCCACCTCTTCTCCAAGAGCTGCTTTCCAAAAAACATCTGAAAAAGAATATGCACATCAGAGCTGATCTCTAGGGGACTGACCAGAGAGCAGGCTGGTCCTTCTCTCACAGAGTTGCTGGCCTTTCTTGTAGCAGTGTGCATGTTTGTAATTTAACTTTGACATACACGTACATACATTAGAAGTCCCATGGGCTTCTCAAGTTCTGCTCCAAGTTTACCACCATGTAAACCGCAGAGCGCTTTGCTCCAAGATTGAAAATGACCTCTATTAGCAGAGCTTCCGAAGACCATGGACTCCTTGTTCTTTGCTTTTCCCACACCTCTGGCTTCCAGAACCAGCAGCTCTGAAATGTTGTTTGTTATGTTCTCAAGCCACCTGTGAATAAATATCAAAACCGCTGTGGAAGAGAGACCAAATGTGATTTTACTGCCCACAGACAAGTCGCAAACCCGTGTGTGAAATCCGTGGGCACTTCAGCTCACTGCTGTCTGCTGGCTCGGGCAGGAGCGAAGAGCATCCCTCTGGTGTACTTCTTGTAGACCCATTGCAGGGCAGAGGGTGGTCATCTGCCTGGTGAAGCATATCCCTTCGGTACTGCTCGGGGATTTCAGCTTCAGAAAGAGCCAGACTGCTGAAAAACGGAAGAGCTGTGTTTCAGATCCATGTTGTCCTCAGTGAATCAGCTCTGCTAAAGGCACTTCCAGCACCGTGCTGCGTGACCTGTGGTGGGGAACAGCCTCCAGACAAATCAAAGAACCATGTCATAAATGCATTTACTGTGCCCTTGGGACTCTGGCCCGCACCCACCCACCCAGCGCCCTCGACTTGGCCAGGCACTCCGCCCTTCTTGGGAGTTGCTGATATTTCCTTTTACATCAGCCTGCTGCACAAAAAAAGTCGACTTTTCTCCCTTCCAAATTTAGCTTTGCTTAGGCACCAAAATAGACAAAGAGTAGGGACTAGTGACGTTTTTTTTTCCAAAACATTGTCTGATGGCTTGGACTAAGGAAGGGAACCGCTCGGCCGGAGAAGGGAGATGCTTGCTTCTCCTAGTGGGGACGCCGCGTTCTGCTCGGGCACGGGCAGCGGCCAGACGTGCTCCTTGGGTTAGGAGACATGTTCCTGTGCCATTAACCCATCTCTCACACCCGGGCCGTGTGCTCTGGACGCCAGAGAGCTGAGGAGGAGGAGCGGCATGCTGCGAGGAGGCCATGCAGCAGTGCACGGCTCTGCCTATGGTTTCTGGTTGGAATGGGCAGGACTAGAGCTCCCGACACTTAATAAAGGCTTCGCTCGTAGGAAATCGGTACTTTGGGTGCTCGTGCTCTGCGGAGACGGTTTCATTTTTCAGGGTAATTGTATTTGCACATGTTTTTGCGATGCGGCTTAAATTCTTCAAAATACCCCAAGCTTTAGCCTGCTGTGGTAGTACAACATTTGGAAACAGTCTCACTGAGTATTGTGCTAATTTTAGCCTCGTTTCCTAAACTAGTACAGCTGATGCGATTGGGCTGCGTGTGTCTGCTCCCTCCCTTCCTTTTCCCATTAGCTTTGGTACCCATTGGCCAATTGCAAGCGAATTTTCGGAGGACCAGATCTCAGAGATACTAAGCTCCTCCTGTGCGATCGGTGAGCGAGAAGTGATCAAATAGGCGAGAAGGCCTCAGACTGCGGCCCCAGTAATGAAATAGCTTCAGTATAATTTCAAGGTGCTTGACATAAAAGATCTCCAGGCTCGTTTCAGTGGTGTCCGGGCTCTTTGTGGTGGTGCCCAGGGCCAGGCCCAGAGGCCCCGGGCCCGTAGTGGAGCCCCGGCGGCTCCCCCTGCCCACCAGGCCGCACGTCTGTGCCTGGCTGCCCAGAGAGGGGCCGGGGCTCCTCGGGGAGGTCTCTGTGCTTCTGTTTTACCACCCAGAATTAACTACAAGGTGTTTGGCTGCAGGAAAAGCCCAGTCAAACCCAGTTAACCAAATGATAATCTCACCGCAGCCCGGACAGAGCAGGCCTCCAGCTTTCACTGTCCCCAGCCTACCTCTCCTTAGTCAAGGCTGGGCTGTGGCAAGGTGCAGGGAGCGTGAGGAGAGCTCTTTATGGTGTGGGGTGATTTTCTCTGGAAGAGTAGAAGTGAAAAAGAAAGTTAGGAGGGAAACCACCTTGACAAAAAACACACTTCAACCCTGAAACTTTGGGGTTCCAACTTCAACTTCAGGCTGAAATAGGGGCAGGCTAGCCAGCAGCAGGACTCACCCAGGGGCTTGGTGACTTCTGCATTGCCTCAAATCTCAAAGGGTGAAGGTCTCCAGAGTGGCAGGCTCCACAGATGGAGGAGCTGTGGGTTTGCTACAGTAGGTGTGGGGTGCCTTTCTCCAGGCTGGATGGTCAGGATAAACCCTGCTGGTCTCATACTTTTTGCCATCCGCAGCAACCTTTCTCCTCTGTTACATCTTCCACCAGAGGATCTCAAAATACTGTTGTACCCGTAACCACTACTAAAATTACCTGTAATTTTTAAGGCTATCCATGCACGGAGAGGGATTTTTTTTTTGCAGGCAGTGTTGTCGTGCCAATGTGACAAAGCTGCTGCTCGATGAGAACCGATCCCGCCCAACCCTTGCCCGTACCTTACTGCTCCCCGTGGCCCCTCGCGCAGGCTGATTCACCAGCCGCGGCTGCAGCTCAGACGGCGAGATAGATCGCTGTGGAAATAAAAGGACTGACTTTTACAAGGCTTTTATTGCCAGCCTGGGAAGTACAATGCTACATAAATAATAATCATTACGGCTATGACAGCTCCGTAGTCCCTGGGAAATAAATAACACTTTGCACTTGCGTAGTGCCTTTTGACCAGGAGCCTCGAATCCCTTTGCTGATATTAATGAAGCCTTGATGTCCATAGCAAGGTGGTAAATACAGCACCCCTCTCACCAGACAAACATCCCAAGTCAGAGCCAGGTAACCTGGCACCTTAAGTGGAGAGAGGAAGAGTAGAAATGGAGAAGAAAGTATTGGTTGGGTTTGAGGTATTGTCCTGGTTTGTGTTTTGTAAGGATTTGCAGATAGGAACATTTTCTTGAATTAGCCTCACACTCTGGGCACACAGCTCTTTCTTACTCTGAGCACCTACATATCGATGCCTCCTGTATCTTGGAATTGATGGTTGCTTTTCCCTCTGTGTTACAGGGTTACCATCCATTGCCTCATGAAGCTGAAATCGCACACACCAAAAAGCTCTTCAGAAGGAGGAGAAACGACCGGAGGTAGGTGAAACCTCTTTAATGTTTTTTTTAGCCTTCATTTCTTCATTGCACATCTTCTCCCACTGTCTCATGGAGCGTCTTTGAACAATATTGCTGTTTAGCAGCTGTCACCATTGAATTAATGCAAAAGCTGTTATTGGAGCACTAACGTCCTGAAAATGCTGTCTGTCTGTCCCTCCAGTTTGTCTGAAATTTGGGGTATGTCCTGTATTGCTCCAGACCTCCTCTTCTCCTTAAATATTCCAGCATAGCCAGATCCCTCCACTTTCATTAGAAGAAGCAGCTGGCAAGACATTATATATAAAGGCTTTGAGTCCCTGCAACTTGCTTCCTCTCTTTCCATTGAAAAGAAAAATTTGCTGACTTTCAGGGTTTGCTGCAAAATGGGTTGAGAGGGGTTTGCAGCAAGCCTCGGATGCCGTTCTGCGTGAACGAGGGGATGTGCTAAATAGGCAGGCAGCTGAGTTCCTGTGGCATTGGTGGTTTCAATCCACTGAGTTAATTTAATTGGGTAAATTGTATATTTAATTGTGTAAATTGCATATTTAATTATATGAGGGCATCTAGAGTCCTTGATAGAAATCGTGACTATGGTTAAATGTGAAAATAAGCCGGGAGTGAGGGAATCAGTTGCACATGCAGCTTTTTTCTTCTGCTGTGGCAGAGACAACACAGCCAGAGCAGTAAAGCATTTCCAAAACCAGGAGTTTGCAGGATTGGTGTTATTGAACAGGAGGAAGAGAAGCCAGTGGTTCATCATAGACTGAATTGCAATGCCTCGTTGGGGCCTCATTTTGGGGGCAAGTCTTGCAGAGACTGCAATGGCAGGAAGAATATGTCCCCAAATCTCCAAGCCGATGACTCAGAGCCATCACTCCTCAACTTGCTAACAGCCTGCAAGGAGCCATGATGCTGTTAACTCTGTGCTTGGGTTGTTTTCCGTGAGTTTTACAGAGCAACTGATAAAAGCTTGCTCAGATAGCCCAGAAACTGTCTGTGGGCAGTGAGTGAGTCTTACAAAGGGTCCTCCTGTGCACCCCCTGGGGCTCCAGCAAAACTCTGTTTTCCAGTTCAGTGTGTCATTTCTGCAATCCGGATGGTTATGGCGTAGCATTTCATCATCACCCTCTGTCTGGTTTTGCTTGCTCTCATGTCACCATTGAGGGCTTTACAGTTTCTTCAGTTTAAGCAAAGCAGTCTTGCAGGGATAAATAGAACCGAGTGACAGAGGTGAGGGGAGTTTGAGTAATCCCTTACGGTACTGGTGTGCTGCTGCTGTGATCTGGCAGTTGCAAGCCAGGAGGAAAGCCAGACTAGGCTGCGGCCAGCAGTCACTGGGGCTCCCTCCTTTTTTCACTATACACAGTTTAAAAGACAATTTTGTGATTAAGGGAAAAAAAAAAAAAATCTTGTTTGTGCTGGGTTGCAGCCTTGTGATCACAGAAAGGGGATTGAAGCCAAGCGTAAGTTTGCTGATGTTGCAAGAGGGAGCTGGGTTGGTTTCATCGCTGCACTGTGCTGGAGCCCCTAGCACCCTAGAAATGGCAGCAGAGGCTGGGGCTTGCTGCTCCCAGCCTGACTTGCCAGCTCAAAGCACGTCCTCCTCCACCACAGAGGAGCTCACGTCTCCCTGCTGCAGGAGGCAACATCTGCAGAGCAAAGGGGTCTCGTGCCTGAAGCCCCACGCTGATACCTGGCAGGGCTGCAAAATGCAAACCATAGCATTACAGTGCGCTGTGCTGCAAAATGCAAACTGGTGAGGAACAGCCCAGAGCAAATAAATGAGTGCGAGGGTTTGCAGGGGACCAGGGTGATGTCCCACGAGGAGAGATGGATTAGGACGAAACCCAAGGATCTGCTTAAAAGCCCTCAATCTGGGTCAGTATGGCAGAATGCAGGAGGAGATGTGGGTCTGCTTCAGCCCGAAGTAGTCGTGAACGAAATAAAATGGAAAGGGCAGAGAATATACAGAGCTGCCCAGGTCCCCCATAAATACTGCCATCCTTGGCAGTGCTGCCCATCAAAGCTTAGGAAGAAAAGTGTGCTTATTTTAACTGCAGAAAGCTAGGAAGCATGGGTAGAGGGAGCTGGAGCAAAACAACAGTCTCTTAAATAATTATTTAAGCCAAAAAGGCAAATTGTAAAGGCAAAAAGGGGACCCCAGCAGCCCCTTCACCCCACATGGTTTGGTGCTGGGGGGTTTGACCGAACAGTGTTAAGCACCTGGGGTCCTCTTGTGCAGTTAGGGTAGGAGGGGATTTCTGCTGCCTGGACCTCTGGTGCCGCTTGAGGTGCCCCTGGAGAGCACTCGCTCCTTAAAACTGATTCCTAGCAGTAAGTGAGATCTCAGAATGGTTATTTTATGTGAAAAACATTGTAGAAATAGGGGGAAAAAAGGGAATGGGAAAAAAAAAAGTCCTGCTGAATGAAACTGTTTTGCAGCTTAAATGCCGGACTGTGTTGGAGCACAAACTGGTTACAAAGCTGTTCACACTTTATTGCAGTGCTATTATCTTAATATCCCAGGCATCGTGCTGCTGGAGAAAGGCTTCATTTCATCGCTGGTGGAGCTGCACAGGTGGTATGAATATCCCTCTGCTCTGTGGATGGCGGAGGAGAGGTTTTATGGCCAGGGAAACAGTTGGGAGTTACAGGCTTTTGTTTTAAACGTCGTCTGGATGCGGAGAGACACAAAATTGCAAAACCAAGCCACGGCTGCTCTGCCAGAGCCTCCCGTGTCCGGCTTGCGAGCTTCGTTGATGAGCTGTGAAAAACGTGTCGTGCCCGTCCTTGTGCGTGATGCTGATGGGTTTCTGTAAAACAGAGACAGACAGCGAAATTGTCTTGTTCACAGACAGTGAAATTCAGAAGGGGCCAGGCCTGAGGCCAGCGAAGCACCTTTTGTTTCTCATGTGAAATGACGCGCGTGTCCGGCCACGTTATAAATAGGGCAAGTCCCCGCTTCCTTCCCGTCACCTTTCCTCAGGAAATGCTGTCACCGCGCGGCGCAGGAATGTGCCTCACCTACCGCAGGTCCCCGCAGTGCACCTTGCGTGCCCCGGGCAGCCCATGGGGATGAGCAAGCCCCCGCAGGGCTCCACGTCTTCACTGCTGCTGCCCAGTTCTCCCCAGGACCGTGGCATCGCGGTGCGCAGCCCGATGTGGCTCCTGGGGCAGCACATCTGGATGTCCCGGGTGCCACTGTCTGGGTGAGTGCCTCCTGTTGCCCCAAGAGCTGAGTGCAGCTTTCCAAAGCCTTTTGTCAGCAGAGTTCCTGATAAAACAAGGATTTAAAATTACAGGTGATTATTCCCATTAGATTTAAAAAAAAAAAAATGTTTTTTTAACTCAGTCGTAGGAAGAGCTGCATTTATGCCCTTGGCTGTGCACATGCGGCCACAGCTCTCTCTTTGCATGTACAACAGTTTCACATTACATGAGTACTCCTTCCATGGGATGCAAGCTTCATTTGTTGCATAAAATAGAAAGAGTGGATTAAAGGTGTTAAAACAGGCTTCGACTTACCCAGTTAAGGAGCACTGACTCTGGTCTGTTTGACACATTCTCGGTAACAACAATCAGAGTCAGCCACATCTGGTGCGGGGCTTGATTGCGTGAGGTCTCGTAAAAGCGTGCGGGGGGCGGCGAGGAGCTTGTAAGCAGGGAAGCAGAGCGGGTATTGCTCTCCCCACCTTACACGGCAGAAATCCCACCCCCAGCGTTTCCTCCGTCAGTTTGGACACACGAGGTGTAAGTGTCACCTTCTGTGTCGGATGGGAGCGACGGAGGGCACCACTGCTTAACGGGATCGTCGGAGGAGCACAGCAGGGACATGGTTTTGTGATGTCCATGTGAGCGAGTGCTGAGTACCAACGAGGTTTTACTCTCCCAGATGAACCAGTGAACCCAGTGAACCCAGTGATGATAAAACAGTGAACCCCAGTGATGATAAAACAGTGAATCCCAGTGTTAAAGGAGTGGTACAAAACCTTGCCCAATCTGGTCAGGATGCACAAGGAATATGTGAGTTTCTGGGGGTTTCTCTCAAAGCAGGGTTAAGACTGGTGAGTTCGTACCCGCTTCTTGGTCTTCTGGCGCTGAAATTGTTCTGCGTCGCCTAAGGAAGGGGACCATTTGTTCTGAGGACCAGGAAAAAATAGCTGGGGAACTCTTAAAAAGTTTGCACCCTTATAATTATATTGGTTCACTCACACCTTGTTCAATCCAAAGGTCAGATCAGGCTGATTTCCTTAGCTGAAGGAAATCCTCATGTGTGCGTAGATGCTGGCAGGTATCTCACAGGGCTTTTGGTGGTCGGTCTAGAGGGAAGGGCAGGAGAGAATTACAGAGGGGAACACAGCCCCTTGGCTTGGAGAGGGTGGAGTAAAAGCCTGAGAGTTAATCGGTCTCCTATTTCCAAAAGGCATCCAAATTCCTATTTTCAATATAAATGTGGATCCTTTGTGCTTCCTCCGTATACAGCATGGGACTGTCTCAGGGCTTTGGGATGACCACAGTGAGGGGCTGCTCTGCAGGGACCAGCCCTGGAGTCCTTGGAGGACTGTCACCCGCAGCAGTGGCTTCTCCTCTCGGATGGAGGAGCACTTCTGCCATCCTTCAGAAAGCCCTTGTGTGTGGGTAAGGAGCTGGAGCAGGGGCTCAGCCCCTTCCGGCCGATACACGAAGTGGAGGGGTGGGAGCTTTCCCCATCAGCGTGCCCCAAATACCTATTGCTTTGATAACAGGATTACAGAAACGTCCCCAGGTTTTCTCCTGCACTGTCCCAGTTTGCTTCCTACCGTTAACTTGGCTTTCCACTTAAATGATCAGGAAAAAACAGTCTGGCTTCTTTTTCTTTTTTTTTTTTTTCTCTTCATTTTTTTTTTTTGGTGTCGTTGTTTTTGTTTTTAATGAGATTCAGAGCTGGGGGAGGCAGAAATATCCTCCCTTCCCCGGAGAGCCGCGGGTGGCTGTCAGGGACGGTTTCCTCTTCCTGCAGCACGAGGGTTGTGTAAGCGCCGCTGACCCCTCCTGCCCGCGCCCGCGCCGAAAACGGGGTCATCTGGGGTGACTGCAGCAGGGCGGGCGCCCCTGCCCTGCCTCTTCGCTCACGGTCCCCAGCCCCATTACACCAGGCCGGGTCTCCTGCGTGGCCACCGCTTCGCTGAGGGACATCCCAAGGGCTCGGCCACGTGGCCCCGGCCGGGGTCTCGCGTTGGGGTGAGCGTGGTCCTACGTGGGGACAGCCCAAAGGACGGTCACGGCGGGCTCGGGGCCAGGCAGGGAGCGTCCCAGATCCGCTGCCGGCTCCACCGAGGAGCGCAGGCAAGCTGTGGTATATTTCTTTTCCCATTATATTTGATTTTACAGACCCTCAGGGACTCTCAACCACCTACGGTGATTAGTTCAACTGATTAAGCTGCTTTTCCTCTTGTGGCAAACTCCCTTTGTGAAGGGTTTTCAATAGCCACACTGCCCGGGACATTGTTCCTGTACAATTTCCTTTCAAAACACCATAAAGGGCACTCCACCACTTTACCCTGCAATAAAATATTACAGGAACCAGCTCTGCCCAACCCAGTCCTGCAAGGGCAAAATCTCCCCGTGTGGGGAGGAGGTACGGTGGGATGAGAGTAGCAGGGCTGCACAATGCTGGAGCCTTCAGCAGGGGGGATCTGAGGTAAGGAGAGGTAAAGCAGAAGTTTTCTGCTTGTTTTTTTTTTTGTTGTTGTTTGTTCATACGAGGATCAGGGTCACCTGGGGAAGCGAACAACAGACTTAAAGCTCAGAGAGGGAAACGCCGCCTCGCACATCTCTGGTTGTGCAGCCTTGCCAGGCAGGCTGGAGAGGATGTGGATGCTCTCGAGGTACCCAGGGTACGTGGCGCAGGGGGAGAAGGGCTGTTCCTGCTGAGGACACACACCACCGTGGAAAGCAAGCGGCCATCTCATAAAAACTGGAAGTCAGATTAAGATCTGCCTTTATTGCCACCGAGGGGGTAACAGGAGTAAGGAACCGGATAGGGTTGCAATGCACAAGGTCCTCCCGTGTTTCTAGTTACCCCAATACCTTGCCTTCTCACCAGGCTGCCAGGCAGGTTCACACAAAGAGCGGGTGTCTCTGGGACCCGGTTAGCCCATCTGCTGCTCCTCGGGCAAGGCAGCGATGGCGCAGGACGGAGATGCTATCAGGAGGAGCCAAGCAGGAGCCCCTTCCTCCTGGCAGAGCCACGCTGGCGAGACACGCTGGCATTGCCCGGCCCCGCTGCCCTTCCTTCCAGGCATCAAGGAGAAGGCTCTGCCAGGGGTCACGGCGCTGGCACCCCTCTCCCAGGAGGAGGGAGCTGAGAACAAAGACCTCACCGGGCTCCCCGTTGAAGGAGCGGCCCCTGAGTGATCAAAAAGCCAGCTCGCGACGACCCGTGGGCATCCGCCGCGGGTGACTCAGCCGCGGGTGGAGCCGCTGGGGCCGCACTGCGGCTTCTCATCACGAGGGACCTCTTGGAGCTGAGGTCTCGAGGTGGTTTGGCTCCTGGGGAGCCCCTCGCCGCCCTTGCAGCGTGCTCTGGGTTCGGTGAGCGGGACGCGCGGGAGGACTGTGGTGGTCCAACAGCGTCCCCGTGCAGCAGTCCCAGCAGAAGGTCACACAGCTCGGCAGAAGCCATCTGAAGATCAGCTGAGCTTGGATCTAGCATCGGTTCTGGACTGGCTCGTCTAAGAGCCGCTTGCCTGGCCCAGCGCTGCCCCCGGAGCAGCATGCATGGGGTTTTTCCATCACCCAAGTGGTGTGTTTAAAGCAGCAGCAGCAGCAGCAGCGAGAGGAGCAGTTGGTGTTTAGCGTTGGTCGGGAAGTTTGCTTTGACTGTCACCTGTGCCTCGGTCTGCATGGGGTGGCAGGGGGTTTCCACCCAGCTGCTCTGCTCCTGCCGCTGCGGCCAGCACTAAGCCCTGAGGTGCTGAGCGAGCCAGGAGAGTGTGTGCCCAGCCCCGAGTCACCCCCAAAGGCAGATGGTGCGGCTGCAGTCCTGCTGGAAAACGCGCCGTGCGAGGCAATGCCACAACTACAGCTCCTTCCCCAGTGGTAACGACAGCTACAAGGGGTTTGCACTTCACATGATGCAAAGAAAATGCATTCCTGTAAATATTGGAGCGCTCTGTGGGCTCAAGAGTAGCCTAAAAAGTAAAACAGAAAACAAAAACATGTATGAGTTCAAGAGGACACACTTGACATGAGCAGGGCTGGGAGATTCATATATACACCCCATCATCCTTGTGTGCCTAGCTAAAGGCATGGTACAAAAGGGTTAAAAGATACTCATCTAAGCAAATTTAATCCTTTCCTTTCATTGTTCCCTCTTTTTAATGCCAGGAGGCAGTGGCAGGAGAGAGACGGGTGCGTTTCCCAGCTGCAGGGTTGCCACCTCTATTGAGAGCGGCTTTGTCATTACATAAAAACTGCACAACACAAGACTTCTTATTCTCTTTTTTTTCTTATGATCTTGGCAACTGACGTGACCCCTGTCCTGCAGACTAAATTTAACGTGAATTGCCAAGCTGCCAGTAGACTTTATGGCATCAGGAGGCTTTTGCAGGTTGTTTTTCTCCATCTCTGCAGCTGATTGAAAGACTTACATGCCACTGACAGAACATTTTACTGTTAAGAAAGCTCAACAGCAATGTAGTGGCCTGCTGGATAAGCTCAAGGTTTTATGATGTTACTTCCTAGGAAGCAAAATAACTGCTCCAGCAAAAAATCCAGGAGAACTTCAGCGGGTGTCTGAGGTGGATGGACACCTGCCTTCATCAAAACTTAGTATTTTTAAGTATATTTCTCCCATGTGGCAGCAGGGGCTGGGCTGGTGGACAGTAAATTGTTGACCCTGACAGCTCTTCTCTCTGTCCTTTTCTGCTGTTGCCTGTTCTTTAGAGCATTAGGGAATGGTGAGCAGGAGCTCATGGTGGGAGTACAGCTAGGGAGAAGGTTAGGAAAGTGATTGCTCTTGGGTCCAACGGGGAGGACATGGGAGACCTCATTTCAGTTCCCACCTTTACCAAAAACACCCGGGATTCACCTCCGTGATCACAGCTGTGATCTTAGATGCCAGAGCATATCATGAAGTCCGTGCAAGGAGCTGGCAGACACCAGTCCTTGTGAAACCTGCATGGAGAGAAGGGAGGATTCTCCTTCTCCTGGGCCCAAGCGGGAATGTCCAAAGGTGGCAATCACAAGGGCCTGGAGAGCCCTGAAGAGCTTCACGCTGAGAGATCTTCTCACCCCTGCAAATGAAAAACGAGTCTGGCCATCTTGCAAGAACAGGTTTCCTTGCTTTATTTCACCTTCCCATGTTGACCAGAGCCAAGGAAGTCTGAAAAACAAAGAGCTGTGGGAGGAGTTGAACCAAACCACCTCGCTCTGGAGGAAGCACTGGGTCGGGGATTTGTTTCTGTTCTCCCTTCAGCAAGAACAAAGGCTTGATATCGAGCATCCCGTCCTCTCCCATCCCATGGAGGGGAAATCTCTCCTTACCAATTATGAGTGTTTCTTCTCCTCTGGTGGGCAACTTGGGGGTGGGCACGCAGTTTATGAATCGGGGGTGTCCTAAGACAGGGGGTGGTCTGCGACGAGGTGGTGGCATCTCAGGTCAGGCATTGCAGGGACACTTCTGGCACTTGCATTTCAGACAATGTGTGAGTTCCCCAAACCCTTGCGGTCAGGTGGGATTAGGAAAATGCTCATTGAGCTCTTGTACCCTCAGGTCTGCCAAAGCTCTGGTGTGAATGTATGCGTGCTTGGATTTGGTCCTAAACGTTGAGAAGAAATACATACACCTAGGCGTGTGCTTGAAATCATGGGTCAGGAATGGACCCTAGAGTGGTACGGCTTGTAGTTCTGCATGTGAATATTAAACCGATTGTCTAATTGGTGCTTAAAGGACAATATTGCCTTATTTTACAAGAAAATCTGCTGTCCTGCATTCCTGACTATCTGGTTCTGAGTTCCCATGCATCAGCCTCTTATCCGCTATTTCATCTCTTAAATAAAGCTGCTTCTCCCTCTTGTCCAGCCTCCTTATTTTTCACTTTTTACTCAGAAATATAACTTCATTGTTTTAGCATCTTGTCTTGCAAAATGTTTTCTCGGTGGGATTTTACCAAGCAAAAACCTCCACGCTTGTCTTCACAAGCGCCGTATCAGCAGGAGGCTGGGATCGCAATGGCTCGACCTCTCCAGACAGGTACTTTTTGTGCCGGGAATATCGATACGGTTGGTAAGAAAAGCCCCAAGCATCACTCAGGGGCGTGCCATGCCAGGTATTTATTTGAAAACTCTTTGCAACAAGCTGCCGGCCCGTATCCATGCGCTTTTCACGCCGTCATTAAAGTTGCACTATTTCCAGAGCCGCTCCCATGCTGTTCTATTCATGGCCAGTGCTAGTGCATGTTTCACAAATAAAAATAGTCCCAGGAATGTCACTCACCATGGATTTTAAGATTGCAAGCTATTTTGGGTGAATGTGAAGGTGAACGTGTTTTACGGATGATATTAACGTGTCATTTTTAATGCTGGGAGATTTTGGAAAAGCCTCCAAAAACCCGTTCTCAGAGGTCAGCAGTACAAATCTCTCCTGCTGGGAGAGTGAATAGAAATGAGTTCATAATTACAGAGTATAGAACTGACGCGTTTGCTTTTTTACTGTTTTAATTGAGGTTTTCAGAAAGGAAGAGAACTTAAAACAATAGAGAAATGTCTTTTGTTCTTACAGGGCCATTTATTGAGGGGTTTGCAGTGAGTGGAGAGGATGTTTATCAACGAAAGCAACAATATCAAGACGTTATTTTAGTGCAGAATTGCTGTTCCTCGCTGGAACAAAACGAAATGTTTCAGATGAACTTGCTGAAAACCGGCGTCGAGCGAAATGATTTGCACTGCTTTTACTGCAAATAGTTTTGGAACAGGAGAAAGGGAGAGGAAGGGAAGGAGCCGAAAAGGTTGGAACACCCTTTTCCTTCTCAGTAGTGTTTCCAAGTGTAATTTAGTTAGGCTTAACAGCACGTGGGGCTGAACCCCCGAAGCAGTGTCTGGAAATCAGGTTTCCATCCTCCTCCGTGCCCTCCTGTCTCCTCCGTGCCCTCCCGGGAGCCGGTGGCGAGACGCGGAGCCACCGCGGAGGCTTTCCCTGGGGACACAGGGGAAGCATCCCAAGCCCATGAGGGGTGTCCCGGCCACCCGCGCCGAGGAGCTGAGCCAGCCTGGTGGTGCGTGTCTGTGGGACAGCCCTTCTCTTCAGCAAATTTAGGACCAGTTCCTTATTTTTAAGGACAGAAGTAAGGCTCTGCCTGCACAGATGGGAGGCAGTATGAGCATCTGGCCAAATCACAGTGTTAAGAGTGCAACGACACAAGCAAGAGCAAAAAGGCTTCTAGCAGGCAGAAGCACCTAAGGGTGCTGTTAAATCAGCAGGCTCTGTCCTGCTGAAGATTTAGGAACCTTGAAGCAGCGGGGAAGGACAGGCCCCGTGTCCAGGAACACCCGCACTGAAGGGGCAATTCAGGAACAGGCTGGGGAAGCCGCGTGGCCAAAGCCCCACATCTCGCAGAACCACACGAAGAAACCCTCACGGAGGTGTGGGATCTTCGAGGCAGGGGTCCTCCGGGATGCAGAGGTCGTACACGGAGAAGTAGCGAGGAAGCAGCCGGCGATAACTGCACGTCTGCCTCGGGAAGCGTGGCCGCGCCGGGGCTGCGGACGAGCCGTGCATCAGCCGAGGTGTTAGTTACAGGCAATTCAGAGACAGATCATCGTCTCATTCATTTTGATTGTCCGCAACATCGCTGTGAGTTATTACACTAAATTAATTCTCCGAACTGCAGGTCCCCAGAGGGCAATACTGTCTCGGCGGTTTGTTCCTAAAAGGGCTCAGCTGGGTGATTGCGTTACCGCGGCTTAATGAATGGCCGCACGTGAGCCGGGCGCTGGTAATTGCCTGCGCTCCTGGCTGTAGGCGCAGAGTGCATTACGATGAAAATCCTGCACCCAGCCCCGAGACGGCTGGCCTTCTCGGACGCGTGCCACAGGCCAGGCACGCGCCTTGCACATCAGCACTTTACCGTTTGCCATCAGCTGAGCGAAGGTGGCAGTGGGCTGGAGCCGGAGGGGGGGGTCGGTGCGAGCAGAAGGGAGCTGGATTTGGTCACACCGGAGCACCCCGCTCCCTGCCCAGCACACGTCCGAGGCTGGCACCCAGCAGCGCTCTCCCCTTCTCCAGGAATTTGCAGCTGGAGGGCTGGCAAGGCCACGCTTGTGCCCAGTAGCTCCTGTTGGGTTTTCTTGGTGGGGTTTATGTCCTCTTGGAACCGGTGTGAACTTCTGGTGCTCGCAGCACCTATAGCCTGGCTGCACGTAGCGTGCATACACTGTATAGTGTATCGATTTAAATGTGTATTGAGTGTAGAAACATCTCCTTTCATTTATTCTGAACCGTCCTTTTGTTATCACGAGAGTTAGCCCCTCAGAGCGCTGTGCCTGCCTTTGCTCTCCGCTTGTACCAGCAGCGTGGGAGTCAGCATTCAAAAGGGGTTTTGCAATTTCCAAAGTGGGACCATCAACAAATTCAGCAGCGCCTGCTCTGGGGTCATCGCCCCAAGGCGCCCGGTCATATCAGTGTAGGTGATGGTGTGACTTATTTATGTTTTGCCAGGAAAGTCCTCATCCTGTGGGCAAGCAGAGGCGAACCCCTGGCCACCAGTTTCCCCCAGCGCCCATCAGCACACCCTTAGAGGCTGCTGGTGTCATGCTGTGCAGCCCCAAAACGTACCCGTCTCCGTGAGGCTGGTTCAGCCTGCCAGCATCGAGGGAAGGAAATACAGCAGCAGGTTCCCCTGCACCAGGAAACCCATCTGCTATTGAAATGGCTTTCTCTTTGGTGGAGTGTTTCTGGTGCGGCTCCTCAGGGCTGAAAATGGTTCTGTTTTACGTGTTTTCTGTCTTCACCTGACCGTGAATGTGCAGCCGGGGAGCGCTGGCCACCCTTCCCTCCTCCCTGCGAGCCGTGCCGAAGCTCTGCGGGGCCTCCTGGCAGGGACGGTGCGTGAAGGAGTTGCCAGCTCGAGTTGTTTGGGCTCTTGTTGCAGAAACAATATTTCTGTCTGACCCCAGTTAGCAACTGATGTTTGCAAAATAAAGAAGTCAAGGCACTGGAAATACTTTCCATTCCCACTCTTGTCTCAGCCCAAAATATTAGTATTAAAAATATTGCATCTATTATATGTAGCTAATATCTCTGCTGGCACGTAAATCACCCAGGGATTTTTCATCTCCATATTAAAAAAAAAAAAAAAAGAAGAAGAAGTGAACTACACTCTATTTTTGGATATTTATTAACTGTTTCGTTTCCATTTGTTCCTGCTAGAGCCACAGCAGTCTGTCTCCAAGGGACCATCTGTGGGAAAGACAGTCACTGGATTGATTAGGACAGTGCCGGGGTCGATAACAGGCACAAAGGCGCTGAACATCTACTCTTTCTCTGATAATACCTTTATTTGGCCTTACAGCCTCTGGGCATGAGTAGACAAGAGGCTTCTTTCATTTAAACTGACCTATTTTAATTAATTTTGTTGTTACGTGTCACTGCAGAGTGAAAGCAAAAGCAGGGAACACCTCTCACAGCAGTATTTTTCCCAACACCTATGTCCATGCTGATGTGAGCGGGTTTCCTCCGGTCTGGCCATGGTTTGATGACAGAGGAGCTTCATCTCGTTCCTTTCTGCTCTCTTCCCCCGCCGTCCCTTTTTGTGGTGGCATGGCTTTTTTTTTGTGGGGCCATCCAGCCGTTGAGGTTGGGTGGGCGATTCTTCAGACAACCGCCTTTGCTCTGCCCTCGCGTCCTTGCTGGAGCTCGGTCTGTTTGCTGGGGCCGCCGGGCTGCCCGCAGCAGGCACCAGCTCACCCCCTCTGCCTGCGTCGCTGGGGCTAACGCAGGAGAAGCGCGTGGGGCCACGGAGGTCTCGTCCGTTCTGAGCATCCCTGCCATGGGTCTTGCAGCACGGGTGCGCCCTGCGCTGGGGGAGTCCATTCCCAGTGCTCCGCATCATCCCGGTTCCCCATTTCAAGCTGGGGTTGCCGGTGCCCGGGCAGCCAGGGCCAGCAGCGATGCTACACCGGAGCTGCAGAAGGTGACCCAGCTCCCGTGCCTAGCCCCAGGGCGCGTGTTCCCATCCAAACCCGGCAGCGGCCAGACTGCAAAACCCATCCAAGGGGAAGTAAATTCCCTGGCGCAGCTCACAAGCGTTAGTGGTAGCATGGGAGAGGAGGCAGGGATGGGGAGAGCAGGAGGAAACTCTCCTTTTGACAGTGGGACATACGTGTTTACACATGCCATGTGGGAAAGTCTGCCTTGGGGTTGTCAACTGGGTTACAATTAGTCGATATGCAGATCAATCCTAGCTCCCCAAGCTCCACACTAAATGCTACAGCAACCCACATCATTTTTGTAGAAATCTGTTAAGTGCCTGATAGAGATTTCTGGCACATGTAAGTCCAAAGCGTCTCTATTGCTCGGGGTGGTGTTTTACCAGATCCCCGTGTCGGAAGTAATTGCTTGCCGTGGACTTCGGGTCAGCTCATGTGTCTGGACAGCTGTTAGGAGATCCTGTCGGAGTTCATGTCAAATCTTGCTTTAGCTTCTAGAGGAAAGACATTTATTTCTTCACTAGAAAGCGCTGGTATAAATAGGATATGGAAAAACCTAGGATGTTTCCTTGCTGTGGGTCAAAGAGTCACAGAGGTCTGTAGGAAGACAGCTGAGCAGAACGGCAGCAGGTGGGCTTGGGGCGTGCTATTTAGGATGTGTCTTTGGGGACAGGACCACGGAGGGATGGAGCGGGGCTGTGTCTGGGGGCCCGTGCGCCTTGGCACGGGTTTAAGTTGTACATCTCTGAGGATTATCTGATCTCGGGATAACTGGTCAGTCTTGGTGTATTTTTACAGGAGGGAGCCTGGAGTCTGAGACATAAGCTCTTTTATTGCGAAGCAGTAAAAGATGAATCTATATTCACTCAACTCACATTCCTACCGGTAGTCCCGGATCCGTGTGTATCTGCACTCAGCAGATTCTTGGGAAACGTTGCGTACCGTGGTTGTGCATTTCAGCTTTAAGCTACTTCAAGTGAAATGGGTTAACTCCCTTGTCACTGTACTTTCCTATGGTTTTCATGTAATTTTTGCTATAATGTTTACAGTACAGTAAGAATCCAAAAGCATAATTCCAAGCAAAGCAGTTTATGAAGAAAACCATTTCCGAGCAATTTCTACATGAAATCACTGGAGTGATTTCTACACCAGTCTGGGCAGTCAGCCTTGAAGTCCGGGGGGTGTCTTCCTAGCTGGTCACTCGCTCTGTGCAACCAGGGCCTCCGTCTGGACGTCCCTGATGATTTGTGGGAGATCCAGCAAAGCGCTTAAAGAGCTGTTTTGGAGCTATCTCACATGCCATCTGTACTTGGGATGTCTTTCCCAAGCTGGTGTTGCAAAACAGCTACTTAAATTCCTCCCGAAGATTCGTTTCCATGAAGCTTAGAAGAAAACGGCTGACTCAGGCCGCCCGTGCGGCCAAGCACTGCAGCACGGGAGGACTTTCTTTGGGCTTTAGCAGAAGACAAGTTTGCTCTTCAGTGCTGTGCTGAGTCTGCTCGGATGGTCGTCGTGCCGTGTCCTTTCAGCCCAACGGCACTGTCACTGCCGCAGCAGCCTGCAGACTGGTCCCTGTGGGTGGGGTGTCCACCACCGTGGTGGGAGCAGCACGGGGGCCAAGTGGTGTGATGTTGAGGGAAGGTGCAGGGAGAAGTCAGGTCCATTTCTGTGTTTGGAAAGGCCGAATCAGTCGGCATCCCGTGGCAGAAGATAGGGCATTCCATGAGGAACTGTGCCTCCTACACCATTTTTTGACAGATTATTGCATGGGCTCCCTGTTTGAAGCCCTCCAACACTGCCTTTTTCTTTTATGATGTGTCTACTTTTGTTGTAAATGCCAAACAAGATCATATCTAGCAAAGAAAGACGTGATGTCCTGATGTCCAGGCCCAGGGGAGGGCTGTCTGCCGCAGCTGTGCCCCAGAACCAAGACGGCAAAGAGAGGAGTTGTTCCCAGGTAGGGGACTTCTCTGAAGATTTCGTAATGCTCTTCCCAGCAGCCAGATGCTTTTGCTGTGAGCCTTATCAAAAACATCTCGACCCACATAACATTGTTTTTGTTGGCTGTGCTAGTCCTCTAGAGTTCATCGCATGTTTTCAGAGATGCGCACGTGTGAGACCTACAAGACGCATTACAGCTCAAACGTCCAAAGAGGATTGCAGAACCTGATCACCACATTTTGGCAGGTGGATTTTCTGCGCTTCCAAAATGCCGTGTCCCTCCAGACACTTGGGCTGTTCCTCGTGGTGGGATAGACTTTGACCTTAGTGACAGAAAGGCATAAAAGAAGTGTGAGTAATTTCATTTTTGTTTTCAGAAGTGAACATGACATCTTGTTCCCTTCTCATCCGAGAAAAATGCAAACAAAAATTAAACTGGAGCCAAGCGAAACCAGTTTGAGAGAGAAAGCCAAAGGGAAAACACACAGAAGTCCTGTGTTCTTCGTGCTTGGAGCTGGTGGTTGTTGCTTTCTGTGGGGTTTTGAGGTTTTTGATTAAATTTTGTGGAACCATCAAGCTTATTTGATTGTTTCCCACTCTCGGTCATAGCAGGGGTAGGAAGCAGTTCCCTGCACCGAGCGATAGCAGTGCGTAACGCTGAGTTATCATCATACGTGCACATACAGCGCCAGAGGGCCTCTGGTGGAAGTAGGCCTGGTGAAGAATGCTTCTGGGGAGCGGCTGGGGTCAAAGATAGAAATTCAGACCTTTTTCCTCGTCAGATTGACAGCAAAATTCCCGGTATGCTCCCAGTGCGGAGGTGGACCTCCGGGACCAGTTCTAGATGCTGTACCATCCCACCAGGTCCTGCCTGGGATCCTTCAAGCCCTCCAGTTTGAGCCACAACGTCCTGTAGGTGTCTGAAGCCGGTGCCAATGGGCGTTTCTGGCTGCAGGTTAGGGCAGGTTGGTGCAGCCCATAATCATGAGGTCTGAGACCTCAACATGGTCCACACCACTGCTGGGGTAGAGGGGTTGTGGTGGCCTTCAGCCGCTCTGCAAGAGCACGTGGGGGGGACATGAGAATCTGCTGCAAAGGAGGCTTCTGGTGCACCTCTCCAGGAGCTGTACTGACTCATCTGGTGCTGTGGCTGATGCGGGCGACGGCAATTCCTGATTAATTGCAGCCGTGGTAATAGGAATGCCAACTATGAGATACTCCCAAGGCTCAGCATCGCACTCCGGTGCCTCTGCTGGTACAGAAACAAGAAACTTGACTGTGCAGAAGAAAGGATGGAGATGCACCCTCTGTCTCAAAACGCACTGAGGAACGTGTCCATTCACACGCCAGAAGGGTGAAGGGGGGGTTTGGCCTTGGCCACAGCACTGCGGTTCATTCTCAGCTTCTTGCCCGGGTGTCTGCAGGTACGTGTTAGCTGTTAATTGCTGGCCAGCCTTGGTCGTGCCCCTCGGCTGTCAGGCGCTACACAAAAGCAGGACAAAACCCGTGTCCCTCCCCCTGCAAGGAGCACAGCGTGCCCGGGAGGGTCTGTCCCCTGGAGAGGTGCCTCGGGCTGAGGGACAGCCTGCTGTCCAGGCAGTTTCTTCAAAGGCAAGAGCCGTGATGCCCAGAGCACCCAGTCCCTGAGCCCGCGGGCAATATCTCAGTCTGTTTGACCGCACGGAGTGCTCAGCACCGCAGGGTGAATTTCTCAAGTGCCGTTTGAGATAGAGCTGCTTACCTCTCGGTATTTACAGGAATTGCCTAAGCAAATCTCCATGCAGCCACCAGGAGAATGTAACCCCGCGTTGTCCTCTGGCTTTCGACACGCCAGACGAGCGGTGGGGGCTCTCGCAGGACTTGTCTAGCTCTAGGGGTATGAGCAAGGCTGACGGGAGCAAGCAACTGTGTTTTAGACCACAGCTGTGCACGTGTCTGGAGTTATTTTCCCCAGCCTTGTGCCTTGCAGCCCCTTTCCTTGGGAGCGAGCGATGTAGTACAACTTGCAGGAATCCTGTATTTCTGAGCACGTAGGCTGGTAATCGCCGAGACAGCTGAAGCCATAGATTTGTTTGCATAGGCTCCTCCGACAGAGCAAACATTTGTCAGATCTAAATTCTGTTGAAAGGTATCTCATTTTGTTAATTAAAAAAAAAAATCGGTGGAGAAACAATAGCACAAACGATACAGTCCCGTTTCCAGCTTGGCAACCCTGACCATCTCCCCTTGATTTTTCGTACTTGTGCAGTTTCTTTGTGACTCTGAACGTCTCTTTAGTTTCCATGTTGACTGATGGCCAAATTCCCAGTCCCACTGAACTCGGTGGGAGTTTTGAGCTGAATCAGAATTGTAAGTGAAAATTCAACGTGAAACAAAACAGGGGCAACAGGTAGGAGACCATAGTGCTGCACACAGTGGAGCACAGGAGTGAGCGGGGAAACAGCAGCCGGGTTTTGTGTCTGCAGAGCAAAGGGACGACCACGTCCCTCGATGCCTGTCTGCTTTCCCTGGGGCCTCATGATCTGTTGAGGATTTTAGGAGTTCCTCTGCTTGGGAAGAGGCTGATGCTCATCATCACGGGAAGATTTGTGTCTTCACCCAGGCATTTTAACAAAACATTTGGGTGAGGTAGGGTGGAGGAGGTTAGTTTTCTACCAAGGCTGGTCTACCATAATACAGCACTTCGGAACAAAACGTGCCCTGAAAGTAATGCAGGTGCCAGGGCTCCTGCTGCGGTTCATGCCAGCAGTGCAGCACCGTCCCCACGGCTGGCCCATGTCGCTGGTGCTTAAGCTGCTGCCAGGGAAGTCACTTCCACAGGATGTTCCTGCAGACCACGGGCTGTCCCGTGGCCTCAGCCAAGAGTCCACATTTCAAGGATTGCTTCTTGGTCCCCCCCCCACAGTGTTTGGTCCTGCCCTGTATCAGCAGTGTTAAGAGCAAGGTCAAAGGGGTTTGAGTGAGGAGGACAGCCAGCATCTCCTGCCAGTGTCAAAATGCATCTTCCCACACTGAGAGAGCTGATGTCTCCAGGACCAGCACCTCCTGCGCGCCCTCCAGGATAACCCACGGATCCCCAGATCTTCAGCCCGCAGGTTGGGAACCCCTGTCCCAACGAACCGGAGGGACACGGCGGTGGGAGATCCCCATTTTCACGTCCACCACTTGTCCCTTCTCCTTGCCCTGGTGCCTCCTGGTGCTGCTCCCCACGCAGGCAGCAGGTGGGGGACCAGAGCCAGGTGATGGACGCCCACAAGCCCAAAGCCCTGGGTCTGGAAGTGCCTTTGGGTTCCCGCACGGCACGGTTACCTGAGCACGGCCGCTTATCTCAAGTGAGCCAAGCCACCCTCTGCGTGTGTGCGCTCCTGCATGAGCTTGTTCCCATCAGCTTCACCCCCAGCAAGAGGTCAGAGCGAGCCCCAGACTGCGACCCGGGCTGAGGGGCTCCCGTCTCATCCCCCTTCCTGGGGTCTCGGCCTTGGGAGTACCTCCGCCACGTCTGGAAGCAGGGACCGGCCGTCCCAATCTGCCAGGCTTTGCAACGCTCTGCAGACCAAAAAAAAAAAAAAAAGGAGTTTCGAGAACTGGGCCCCGTTCTCCCTCCTTTGGCTTTTTGTTCTGCGGAGAGTCCTATTTCTTCTTGGCTTTTCTTCTTCACTGGGGTGTTGGGAAGATAATAGCACAAAACGAGTCTTTGCCTGAATGCTGGATTATCGTCTAGACCCGAGCCTGCTGCCAAGTCACGGACACTGCTTCTTGTTTGCCATTCTCCTTCCTTTGCCTTTTATTTCTAGCATTTTTTTCCTAACGTGTTTAACTCTGGTGTTTTCCGTCCTGTGGTCAGTGACTGCAGAGCTTCGGTTTGCATTTGTGTTTGCTGTGCCCCTTGCCATGTGAATTTTGCCTTTCAGCTATCCTGTATGGGAACGGAGCTGCTTTTTGCTCTCCCTGTCTTGTTGTTAAAGCCCCAAACTGAATAATCTTTCACATTCCACCTTGACTTAACTGTGATGTGTCTTTTTTTTTTCTGTTAAACTTCTTTTTTTTTGTTCTTTCACAGCCCTTAAACAGAAACTGTTGGGTTTATAGTACCATTATCTTGAGAAAAAATGTCCCTTCACACATTTCTTGCAGGAATTTATGGCGGTGGGAAGAGGCTAGGTTGGCTCCCAGGTCCTTTCCAGACATTTTGCTTTACCCCTTCTTATATTAAAACTGCATCTGCGTGCAGCTTTTATCATTTCTGTGCAATATCTGCAATCTAAATACAGTGACAGCCTATTTGGCTGATCAGCCAAGCCTGGAAGTGCACCCAAACAGTTAAACTCTGATATTGAAGATGAAAGAGCAAAACCACAGAAAGGTTTTGCTCGGTTGTATCAGCAAAACTCTTGCACGTTTAAGCATGTGAGGGCTCAGAGCTAGATAAGGGGTATAACTAACTTTTATTTTGACATTCCCCTTTTAATAAGCATTGCTCTTTATGCATTTTATAAAGCGGTTTATATGATTGCGTTACTGGGAGGAAACAAAGAAATGCCAGGAAAACTTTATGTGGAGAATCTGTAGTCATAAAATGGTTGTAGGCTCCAGCAAACAGGAAAGCTTCCCCCATCTCCTTTTTTTTTTTTTTTTTTTTTTAATTCCCTGCCATTCAGCTTGCAAAAAAAACATGTTGAATATCTCAGAAAACCGGATTCAATGGTCTGAGACTAAACACAAATTCCTTCCACTGCCACCAAGAACAAGCCTGTTGGGCCTGCCTTGGCCAAACACGAGCCCTCGCTCTTTGTGGTGGAGAGCCAGTTGGCCTCGCAAAGCAGGTTTTTAACTCCCGTGGCTGCCAAGGAACACAGATCTGAGGGGCAGCGTGGTTTGGCAGGCCAGGCTGGGGACGGTTTAGCCACTGACCATGGCAATGTATTTGTGAATGGCCGCTTCCTGCGCCCCAGCCCACTTAGCTGAGCAGCGCAGGTCTCGGCGGTGAAAATAAAACGAGCTGCTGCGTGGGACGTTTAAAACTAGTGGAGCTATTCACCCGAACAGAGGGGTGGGGGTTTGGGGTGGGGGGTGAGGATGAGCCACAGAAGGGGGATTGTGACGGCTGCAAAACCAGCAAGGACGTGGCCCCTGCGGCCCTGCGCGATGCCTGCTGCCTCTGCCTCGTGGGACCCCGGAGAGGCTGCCCTGCGCCTCCCCGGCGCTGCTCCCAAGAGCCTTGTAAGGAGCGGAGCGCTTGGGCATCCCACGTGCTCTCCGAGCAAATACCAAGCGTTAAAAAGGCAGCAGGCACGCAGGGAGCTGCCACTGCGCTTAGGGCTAGCCCCCAGCGCCGTGCCAAGGTCTTTAAACAAAGCCGGTCGCTGCTGCGCGGTGCCTCGGGGTTAACCCACTCCAAAGGAGCGCAGCACCAGGCGGCCGCCAGCAGCCCCGAAGCCTTGCCCTTCGGGGTGACGGGAGACCTTTAAACTTCCTTCGCTCTTTTTCTGTGCACGTATGTGTGTGTTGCGAGCCCTGATAATCTCGTCTCCGCAGCCCGTGTGGAAATCTGAAATGTCCAAGTTCAGCGGGAGGGTGCAAGACACTCTGGCCGCATCTGCTGGCAGGAATTTCCTCTCGCTCCAGCTTCCTGGAGGAGGGAGCGAGAGGAAAGTTTCCTCGCTCTTGGGCTGCTTTTTCGCAGCTCGGTGCAGCGGTGTCTGCTTCTGAGGAGCCCTGTCACACCAGGCGTATTTCTGGAGACGACGCGGGCTTTGGATGCGAAAGCAAAGAGGCTGCCAAAGCATTTCTTCCACTCGGCTGTGGGGTTGTAGGGGACCTGCAGTCTCAGCTACCGCCTGCAGCGAGGGGCGAGCGCTGGCCTCCGAGCCGTGCTAGTCCCTCCAGCAAATGCTCACGGGCTGTTCCTCCTCGTTGTGCCTGTTGAATGTCCATGCTGCCTGCTTTGAGCCACATTTTCGCACTGCCTCCTGTCCAGAGCCACTGGTCCTGGCTCCCCGTGCTGCCGGGGCCGAGCGTGGTCCTCAGGTTCTTCGTACACATCCCCTGCGTAGCAACGATGAAGGGTGTGCAGAAGGGAAATAGAGGGAGGGGCAAAAGCGTTTGGTGCGGGCACCTCTTTTCCTTGGAAGTTTGCTTTGTGGCTTTTTTCTTTCTCTGTTAGAAGTTCTTGGTACGGCGTGCTGTGAACGAGCACAGCAGTACGCCCAGCTGGTGCAGCGGAGGTGGCACGCAGGGGAGTGATGCTGTGGGCCGGGCATATCAGGAGGACTTCAGAAAAACATAGCTCAGGACTTCAGAAAAACATAGCTTAGGACTTCAGAAAAACATAACCTCTAGCATTTTTTTCCCTACCTGACTTCCAGCTGCTGCTGCTACTAACCAAGTCTTCCCTGGTCTAGTGTGGAAGCAAGTCTTCATCTCACAGAGGAGCACAGGGCAGCTTTTCCTGGGAACCGAAGTCATGTTACCCAATTACTCATGAAAGCTTTCGGCTGAAATATGCTAGCTGGTAGTAGGTCGTGTTAGGCACCGTTAAATCGGCTCCTCTTTTGTGCTAGGGTGACCGGAGAGTCACCCCGCGGGCCAGCCTGTTTGGTGAGGCGGATGCACCGGCCCGGTTGGTGTAACACTGACCTGCCAAGCAAGCGTGGCGCAGCGCAGCTCGGGATTTTTTAGGTGTCGTGTGGCTTTGGGTCTGGGGTTTGTTTCCTCCTCTCCATCAAGGCTGCATTTGATGTAGGTGCTCGGCTCGGCAGGGTTTAGAAACATTAGTTGCTATGAGACGGTGCTGCTGGAGTAATTTATATGAATGCAGAGGGCTGAGATCATTAGGTAGTCTGCTCTTATGTCGTTTCCATGACGCTGCGGACACTGCATGAATGAAGCCATTTTGTGAGTAAATATGGTTACTGGTGCCTGCTCAGAAAAGGCCTACCTCGTCTTTGTTGCCCTTCTGCTACCAGTCCGTGCAAAAAAAGGGCGTACTGACCTCTTTCTTTCACTCCCCAGGCGACAGCAGAGACTTCCCAGTGGGAACAAGTCTCAGCAGCACGCAGATCATCAGCAAGGCGGCACCAAACACAACAGGGACCACCAGAAACTCTACCAAGGAGGCCAGGCCCCTCACTCCTCAGGCAGGACTGGCCACCACGGCTACAGCCAGAACCGCAGATGGCACCACAACCAGAAGCACTCGCCCAACGACAAAGAAACGCACAGAAACGCCAAAGAGACTGAGAATTTGAAAATCGAGGACAGCTCCGTCTGCACGGTGCACAGCCCGTCGGAGACGCAGCGGGGCCCGGAGGCGGTGGAGAAGCAGTCCCAGCAGTACATCCAGGAGCCGGAGACCAAGCGGAGAGACAGTATTCACGAGCGCATTGGGGAGAGGCCCAAGATCAATTTGCTCCAGTCTTCCAAAGACAGGCTGCGGAGGAGGCTAAAAGAAAAGGTACTGCTCTTAGGGGAACTTGGGCTTACACTTTTTTCCGAGAGCCTGGCTGCTGGCCGTGCAGGGTGGGCCATACATACTCCATGCAGGGTGGGCTGGGCTCAGCGGACCTCTCCGTGAAATGCACCCAACTTATCTTAATCTCCCTCTGTCAACGCTTCTCTTGAAGTGTCCCCGTGCTTCTTCAGGAGGTTTTTTACTGACACAGTGATAAGGCTCTTAGCTTGCCTCTGTGGTTGAGGTTGCTGCCAGCTTCAGTTTTCCAGGAGGGACTGGGAGCTCGTCCCTATCCCTGCAGACACCCTCGGGGAAGGCTGGGGCACGTGCGAGCCGCAACGCAGGCACTGCCTCCCCGGCGGCTGATCCCAGCTGACTGCCTCCACTCGGCAGAGCTCACCAGCCTCGCAGAGAGGTCTAAAAAAGGCAATTCGTCTCTCCGCAATTAAGGAGCGAAATACCAAGCTTTGACTTCTGAATGCTGAGTGTTTGTAGTCAGCTACTTTAAAGTTGATATCCATTTATCTCGGTAATGAATTGAAACTCCCTTATCTTTCCCCCTTCCTTCCAGCAACCCAACAATAACAAAGCTATTGCTTGCAAGTGATGGAGGAGAATCCAAACAACATTCAGCCTCAGATTTCTGAGGAATTCAGAGATCTCCACGTGCCCTCTCTGCAACCCAGACTCTTTCTCTTGAGATTCTCTTTTCAGACTGGAAAATGCATTCGTGGGGGGATCTCCAATGAGATTTTCAAAATGTGTATCAAAAATAACCTGAACATATACAGTTCCATGGGAGTGCACGTTGGAAATGGATACCTTTGAATGCATGTGCATTTACTATTTATGTATGTGCCTTGAGGGTGAGGAATAGATTTTGTTAGTTAGTTTTATGTTATTTAAAGCGATGGAAGTGTAGCAGAGACTTTCGGAGTGTTCACTGCAGTGTATGCCCTGCGAATTTATAATCTGGTGAGAAACACATCACATAAGCACCCACTCTGGGATGTGTGTAGTCAACCCTGCTGGTCTCCTGATAGCTCCTGCCGGCTGGCCTTGCAGTTGTCCAGACAGTTGCTACAGGTTTGCATGGTATAATCTGTTGTAAGATTGACCCATGGGAGGTGAAGGGAGCAGACCAGAGCAAGCAGGATGCATGCCTTACGCTGTGGAGGAAGGGACAAATGCCTAATTAAATGTTTAAAAAGAAGCAGTAAGTTCTGTGGTAATGACGTGAAGTAAAATGTGTAACAGTGAAGAGAAGGAAAAGTTAGGAGTTTTTCTAATGCCTGGAACATGTGACATCTTCGACCCCAATTTAAATCATTAAATATACATTAAAATGCAGATATTTTTGTGGGATTGCTATGTGAGCATTTTGCTAACAAGAATGCACTTTCAAAAGAGAGGCCAAAAAAATGACCATTATTACCGTGTTCCAGACGGGAAGCTGAGCAGACAAGGCCAGAAACCTGTCTGAGATTGTGAAGGCAGTCAGGGTGATCTGACCTTGGCGTCCTGGCTCAGAGCCCTCGAGCACATCTTCTCCCTGAGCTGAGGAGGAAGACTCTGGGATTGCGTGCTGCGGGAGGTGGGGAAACGGCACATTTCTGGGTCAGGACTCACTCACTTGTGTCTTTCAATGCTGAGACTGTTGTACCTCTAGAGGATGCTCTGACTTTTCTAGGTCTGTTTATATGTCTCCCCTGTCCCCTTTCCCCCTTTGCTGTTTGTGGAAGGACAAGGGCTGATACATCTGTTTTCTCCTTGTGTAACAGACGCCTTGTCTTTCCCTTTTCACGGACCAGGACGAAGTCACGGTTGAAACCACCAACCCTGAAAAGAACAAAATGGACAAATTAATTGAAATCCTAAACAGCATGAGGAACAACAGCAGTGATGTTGACTCCAAGCTCACCACCTTCATGGAGGAGGCCCAGAACTCCACCAACTCTGAGGAGATGCTGGGGGAGATAGTTAAGACCATCTACCAGAAAGCGGTGACAGACCGCAGCTTTGCTTCCACAGCAGCCAAGCTCTGTGACAAAATGGCCCTCTTTATGGTGGAAGGAACCAAATTCCGGAGTCTGCTCCTCAACATGTTGCAGGTAATTAGACGAAATAATTTGGTTAGGCGCTTGCAGCTTCACCCCGCCGGGTCTTACCCTGCGTTTGGGCAGGGGCTGAGCTTTTACCAAATTCCTTTTAGGCCCAGGTAACGAGAAGAGAAGTGCTTCTGCATTTCCCACCTGTAATGGTTACCTGTAGGCGTTGTTACATCAACCAGCTGCTCTTCATTCCCATTTCGGGGCCTGTACGTGGAAACGCGGTATGTCACGGCAGGGCCCGTCTGTGAAAGGAGGGGGCTGCTCATGGCAGCATCCCCGTGACATGAAGAGAAGTGAGCTTGGCCTTACAGTGAGGGGTCGTTGCTGCTCTTTGGGGCTCTCTTGCTGCTTTCCCCCCCACCTCTCAGCACCACGGGTGTCGAGTTAAGTCATGGTCCCCGGGAAGGCCGTTGGCCGCGTCACCTGGTGGAAAAGCTTGCTCCTGGTTTCTCATTGCACCCTGGACATTAATAATTTGCGTATTTGCTAATTATTCTGAGTGACTTGCTTAGTGGGATAGGCAGCGCAGGTTGTTGGTTGTTCTGCTCCAAAAACCACCAGCAACAGCAAAGCCGAGGTGGGGGTGTGCTTTCTGGAGAGGGTGTCACACGGACCTCCGTCTTTCTGCCTCTCTGGAGACAGGGCGTGCAGAGATGAAAGCACAAATTTGCATCTTTGCTTTAATTTGCATTTCTGTTTGGCCACTTGCTGACGCACACAGCTCGTCTGCAGCACACGCGTACAAGTAGCTCTCGTTTCTCTGCGTATGCTCGGTGTCCAGCACTGTGCTGTTTTTTTTGGCACACCTGCCTGCCCTCCTTGCCGTGCCCGTGTGTACCTGGTGGGGGCCAAACACAGCTTTTGGGCAAGCGGCGTGTGGCTGCCACTCGTGCTTCTGATGCTGCCGTGGAGGAGGTGTTGGAAGGAGACGTCTTCCTTCTCGTGTCTGATCAGCAGGCAAAGGGCTGTCAGCTGTATTTACAGGGATGGGAGGGAAGAAGCTGTCGTCTTCTGCCACCTCCACCGACGTCGCTGTCTGTGGGCAGCAGCATCCAGAGCAGCGGTGCTCACTGGGGATACTGGGATTTATTTTTTTTTTTTTTCCACAAATGGAAACTTGGCCTAGAAATGCATATTTTAAGGAAAATGTTTCTGGCAATGGATTTTCCTATGGAAATGAGAGGAAAGCTGGTAGACAGTTGTCTGGTAGATTTGGTTGTCTACCAGATTCAGCTTAAGTTTTCTGTGCTAGTGATCAATCTTTACCTTGGACAGGTCTTTCCATCTCCCTCTGCCATGGTTTCCCTCGTTTGCAGTATTTCTGGGTCCTGGGACCAGGGTGCTCAGCTGTTTTTTTCTGTTTCCTTTACACAAGCCGATGCGGTTTCATAAACAAGCCTCACAAAAACCAGCTTTTATTTCTCCTCGAATCTCTTGACATTTTCATTTGAGCCCCTGCTCTTGATTTTGCGACGGTAGCTGCTGGAAGGGCTGAGGATGAGGAGGGACGGGATGAAGGTGATGAGGGGAGGATCTGCAGCTCCACATGATGTTGTAGCAGGGAGATGCTACGAGACTACAAAGAACAGGCGTGCGGGATGCTAGGGGAGGTGTTTAGAGGAAACCAGGACGTAGCCAGAAAGGTAGAGCTGGGTTTAGAAAGCCTACTGGGATCCGACTTGCACACAGGTCTGAGGAGATGTGACTCCAAGAAGGGTGAGAGCTTTGTCTCTGCTTTACAGCAGGCGAGGGGTGATGTGGAGAGACTGAGTGCTCTAGACAAGGCCGCCTGTGCAACAGCCCGCGGTGGTGCAAGGTCTGATCCCAGGCTCTCTCATCTCAGATCAGAGCCCAGATTACAGGAGTCTGCATCCTCTTGTGAAGACCAATGTCAGAGGCTCTCTCCAAAAGTTTGCAAAGGCCAAAACATGATTATATACGTAAAACTAAAAGAGAGAGAGGGAAAAGGTGGATACCTCCAAGTGCTCTTCACTTGTAAGCAGCTGGGAGGGATTTAATCTGCTGGAAGCGAAGCCTAGCGAGATGCAAAGGCGTGCGGGGAGCACTGTTCCCTGCAGGGCTTTCAGGGAGAGCAGAGCCAGTGCTCACCCCGTGGAGCTGCTGGGAGCTGCGGTGCCGGATGAGCCGAGAAGGGGTGAGAACATTTCTGCACGTCACCACTGGAGCAGCAGCTCCTTGGGGCTGTTCTGTCCAGGGGCAGCTCATCAAGAGCCCCAGGCTGCTGGTGGGGCTGGAGTTGTCCTTCCCTTTGTGTCTTTGTCCTGGGCCAACCAAGACTGCCATGCCCTGAACCCAGACTGAGGAGCGGATCCAGCTAATGGGGGTGTCATTTAGGGCATCCAAGCATCCCAAACGTCGCTCACCAGGCGCTCACCGGTGTTTGGGGCGCATCAGCCATGCCCACCGTTTCTCCTGCTCCCTTCAAAGCAGTTTGAAAGTGGGGCACCTGCGAGTCACAGGGCTGCTCCTCCCGTTTTCATTGGCTTTAAATCAAGCTGTTGTCTCCCGTTAAGGGGAAGAAAGCTGTTTTTAAGGAGGAAGATGTGGTCTTGATGCGAGGCAGGAGTGCAGCCAAGGCACGCAGTTCCTGGCACCGACTCGTCCCCGATGGGCGGCTGCTGTACGCAGTGACCAGCACCCTCTGAATCCATCCCTGAATCCATTGCAGAGCTAGGTGAGAACACCATTCCTCAAGCATCTTTTGCAGCCAAGCTCTTGAGAGACAGCTGGGGATGGACTGGGGCATGCAAGCAGGAGAGTGTGAGCACGCAGCGCTGCCCTAGGACGCACAGAGGTGAGCAGGATGGGTCCTTCCTCACCCGTCAGCCAGAGCATCTGTGGGCAGGGAGCTCCGTGGCCACCAGACACTCAAGGAAACCATCCGTCTCTTTTATTTCCTTTGGCCATGATGGAGGAGGGCTTCTTAAGTTCAGTTTTATGGCTAAGCACCACATAACTGCCCAATACACTTGTCATTTTTTAAATATTAGTGCTTTTTAATGTCAGGTTATTTTCCTTTTCCTGGGATTAGAGGTTTTTAAGGCTCTACAGCTGATACGCAGATCGCATGACTCAGGCAGTTCGACCGCCGACAGAACTGCGCCTAAGTCACGTAATCGCCCTGCTGCAGAAATAATTTTGCCCTAAAGATAGGTTTTAAAAAATAGGTTCCCAGGGAATATCCCGGTGTCTGCACCAGAGCTGAGCGAAATTGTGTGCAGCAGGAGAGGACAGCGAGTTCGGGTGTCGGCCTTCTGTAAAGATGAAATCACCGAGCAGGGATGAGTTCTGGTGACCCGTTTGTCGCAGGGTTCCCTGGAAGGGTTACCAGGAATTTCTCCTTGCATCTTCACGAACAAGTGGGATCCTTACTCTCCGTGTGTCTCAGTGCACTGCCATGCACTGCACAGGGAGGCTTAGCCCTGTGCGTGGAAATGTTGGAAAAAGCCTACAAGGAGAAATGTGCACATTTCTGTTACCACTTATCCCGACCCCGGAGGGGTGTCAGAAGCCACAGAGCAGACCTGAGAGCGGCGTCACCTTGCTTTTGTCTTCTAATGCCACTAAAACAGCCAGGAGCCGCTCAGCGGGCTGTTACAGCAGCTGTGCCAGGGTGAACCTGTCATTATTTGGTCTTGGATGACGGTGATATTCAGCAACAAGGGAAACAGGCAAAGAATAAGCAAAATAAAATAATGAGAATTGGTATTTGTTGTAAGCTAGGGTAACTCCACGTTGCTTTTCTTATTGCCCTGGACACAACAGATGGGTTTGGCTGAGGGATATCAAAAAGTTAGAAAGAGCAGAGCCAAAGCAGGGTCCAGCAGCAGTGGCCAGAAGCAGCAGGACATTACCCAAAAGGAGAGGAGGACAGCAGCCCCCCGGGCTGGGGAGGTCCCTTCCAGCTTGCCCTCTTGTCACAGCACCGCCGCCCCCAAGAGCAGACCCAGTGAGCTGAGTTATGCTGCAGCATCATGTGCAGTAATGAATGGATTCGCATTCAGCTCTCCGTGGCTAGAGTGCAGGATAAATAATACATCTCGTTTCTCCAGAGAGTCCCTAAGTGCTTCCCAGGAACGTGTAACCAGCCTCGCTGTGCTCGGTGCACGGGGAGGGAGCGCGGCGTCTGCCTCGGAAAGCTGCAAAGGAACCGAATGCAAAGAGCGAGCAGGCTGTGCGGGTGGCTGCTTTCACGTGCACAGAGGAGTGAATCTAAAGAGGGTCTCTCCACCCAAAGCTGCACATCTTTTAAAAATATCCTGATGGGGCAAAAGGTCACGGATCAGTACAAATCAAAACCACAGCACTAGGAGAAATTAAATAATTTAACATTTCATTTCTGAGAGGGAAGCATTTTGACTTCCTCCAAACACAGTTTCTTTTTCCAACCAAAATAATCGGATCCGTTCACCCTGATTTATGAAATACTTTGGTCAGCCCCAAACCAGCATTTTTTGCGTCACATTCGGGCTTGATAGCCCTGGCAGGAGACAGACACGTGTACAGAGCGCAGAAGACCTGTCACAGCTGTGAAACATGGGGGTTGGCTGCATCAGGGAAAATCTAACATAGCGCAGCTCCAGTCCTGACCTCTCCACCATCAGGCAGATGTTTTCCAACAGCCGTTCCTAGATAATTTCCAGTTAATTAAAAAACTCTGATAAAACGCTTGCTCTGGAGCTGGATTTGTGTCTCTGCAGCACCTTTCAGACTAATCCGATCCCCGGACCTAAGGAGCTCGGCTCGCCGGGCACCGGCGAGCTGGGGAATTACTCCGCCGGGGTGTGATAAATCGGGATCACCGTGCCCCCCCTGGCTGATCCCCCCAGCCGGGGCCGAGCCGCTCACCCCACAGATGGCACCAGCAGATGCTCCTGTTTTGCAGGGGCTGAGCGGACTTGTTTGTCCCTCTTCTAGGAGCAGAATGCCCGTGAATTTCAGCAGCTCAGCCCCCGGACACAGGCTGGAGCATCTCCCTTAGGCACTGCTGAACAAACTCTCTTTTTCACCTGGCTCCTCTTATATTTTCAGCCTGCTGACAAACGCCCGCGTCGGAGGGGTGCTCGCACTGGTTGCGCCTGGGGGCTGCACTTGTTCGCAGCTTATCTCATGGCACTGGTTTTGATCCCAAAACAGATGCCAGCGCCGTGGCTCAGGAATGCTGTCGTGTCATCCCCTCCCTGCAGACAGCTCCGCGAAAGAGCATCTCCCCGGGCAGCGTGTGCCCCCGCAGAGCCCGCGGCCGTGGCTGGGAACGGAGCAGCTACACCTGCAAAAGACACACGGCAGCTGTCCTGGCCTGAAACGAGGGGATTGAGGCCGGGAAAACCCTGGTTTGAATTCTTCCTTCTCTCTGTGCTTCGGTCCCGGATTTCAGCTTTGCTGTTGAAGCTGGACGCTGGGAACCTGGGATGGCAGGGGGGGCCACCGTGGGGCAGGCTGATCAGCCGTGGGGAGATGCTGCTGGCCCTAGGCTTGGTGTTGGTTTCTGAATTTCTCCTCACTGAGTTTGTTTTTTGGGGTTCAGTCTGAGACGTCCAATCTGGCTGCAGACACTCGCCAGGAAACCATTAGCTGCAGCAGACTGGTGCAAAGCAGCACCAGTTGCCTTTGCGCTTTCCTCTTGGGGGCAATTGCCCCCCTTTCCTCCTCCTTTCTGCCCAAACCGTAGCTACAAACTCACTCTGTTTCTCCAGGTCCACAAACAAACTGTGGTTCCTTTGTGCATGGGTCCCTTGATGTACTGCTGTGGTACGAGGAGTGACTTTGGGCTGCACGAGCCGCTGGGGTGGACGCAGCTGAACTGGGGACCTTGGAGGGACAGGGGCATGAAAAATGTCTTGGTGGATATGTGCATGGTTTCTTTGCCCCTCTACAAATCCCTGTGCAATTAATAAATTGCAAGGAAGTGTCCTGCAAGAGGTTTTTGCTTGTCATAGTTCCAGTCGCTGGCTCCTGCTGGCCACAGCGCTTTTTTCTGCAGCGGGGAGGTGTTGAGCAACATGCCACAGACCCTTCGCATGTAACATAAGTTGGAGTATTCCTCTGTTCAAATCTCCGTGCTCTTTATAGCTGAGATGTGTCTGCATCTGAGCTATGCATAGCGAAGTATATTATTAGAGAGGACATCACTGGGGCTGTAATTGTACACTGCTCCCCTTAGCAACCGCGGCCAGCAACACATCAAACAGAAGGCTGATACCTTCTTAAAAAAAAAAAAAAAAAAAGAAGAAGAAGAAGAAACGAAAGGCACATCCCTGCACAGAGCCCAGCACGGCCCCTTGCAGGGCTCACACGTGCACCCAGAGGCGAAGCCTGGTGTGTCCTCGTCTTTGGCGATGCCTTGGTGCCAGTGACCAGGACTATTTCCATTGCATGCCCTACTGCATACACTATTACATGCCTAATTGCATACCCAACTGCATACCTAATTAAATACCCAATTGCATACCTAATTACGTACCCAGTTGCATGCCCAGTTACGTACCCAGTTGCATGCCCTGGTTTGGGATGTGCATACCCAGTTACATACCCTGTTGCATCCTCTTTTACATACCCTCTTGTATACCCACACAGGGCTTCTTCCATGCTCATCAGCCTGGTGCTTGCTCAAACGCAGAAATTTGTTCTGAGAGATACAAATGAGTCACCTTAGTGCAATCTCCTGATGCCCGAAAAATGACATTTCCGTGGTTTGGTGCCCTGCTTCCCTCGGGTTTTAAGAACTTGACTCAGACCCTGTGGGTTTTGGCATGGTCACACCTGTGTTTTGGTGGACTGGGGTGGATTTGAGATGCTCAGGGTAGCTGTTTCTGGAGGGGTTTAGCCAGGAGGGTGGCAAAGCTCATAAACCTGTTGCTGGCAGCCCAGGCAGAGGACAGACGAGTAAAGTTTAGCTTGAATCCTTTCTCAGGATAAAAGTGTTGAGGCATTAGGTACCAGAGAATCGACTGACAGTTGATGGTTGGACTTGGTGATCTGGAAGGTCTTTTCCAACCTAGATGATTCTAATTCTAATTACCTTGATTACCTTTTCCAACCTAGATGATTCTAATTACCACTTACCTTGCTGAGCACAAGGATTTGGGTGGAGTGAGCTGAAATTCCTCCTCTCCTGCAGGCTCCCTGTTTATCCGAGCCAGTGACTTAACCTCCCAGTGGTGAGAGCACTTTTTTGGGTTGGGAGGATAAAGGCACCGAAGATGGTGACGTGTGTGGGTGCAGTGGTAATAGGGACGTGGAAGCAATATGCATGGTTCATGCTGAAAGGCACTAGCGTTTCTGCACTGATCTTGGCAGCACTGTCCTGGTTTTGTGCATGGCTGTGGGACTTGCCTCCTAGATGCAAATCCCTGTAGCCAGAGCTTGGCAGGTGGGATTTGTCTTATTTATGCCCAGGGAATTCGAAGGCAATTCGAAATTAATGCACACATATATCCGTAGTGTGTATATGTGTATATGTGTGCTGCACACGTGTGCAAGCTATGCAGGCAGTCCCAGCAGGATCAGCATCAGCCACGCTTTCGCCACGCTTCCCTTCCCCTTGGAGTGTCTCCGAAGATGCGCCACCATTCTGAAATATTCTGTTTTGCATCCTCATTGGGGCTCAATGCAGCCTGCACAAGTTTGGGCAGTGAGCTGGTGTGCTGGCGTTACGGGAGCTGCTCGCAGAAGGTCCCAGGCAGGTCTGGGAGTTATTGGGGAGCCCCGGATTAAAAGTCAGGCTGTGTGCTTCCAACTTTCCCATTTCTAAGCGGAGAGAACTGGGAGGAGTGGGGTGACAGGGAGAGGATGCACCAGGGATCAGCACTTTTTGGAAACTAACGGTGGGCTGAGGACTGGGATGTGGGGCTTTAGTGGTGTGCAAGAAAAAGGCAACAAATATCCTTTGGGGAAGCCGGGAAGCAGACAGGAGCCCCCAGGCACCAGGCAGCAGGGGCTGCAGTCTCACCGATTCTTCTGCCTGGGGAAGGTGTTCGGTTTCGGGTAGCAGGGCGCTGCGTAGTTTACTGTTTGAGAGATCGATTAGAAAGCAGGACTGAGCTGCAATAAAAAAAAGCCGTAGGAGTTTAAAGAAGAGCGTATTTGACTCAAAATTCACTGCGCCGGTAAGATTTTATCTTGCGCTGCTCAAGCACATGGTTAAAAAACACCAGTGGCCTCCTTTGCTCCGTCAGTACGTTGCGTGTGCTTCCTTCTGGCTCCCCGTCACCCTGGAGGGACCAAGGGCCAGGACAGGGGACAGGGGCCAGCCCCCCGCGCAGGGATGCAGCGCTGAGCAGAGGCTGCGCCGGGCTCTAGGTGGAGACTGCGGGCTGTGCAGCCTGCATGCAGCCCCGGCCGCATCCAGGCAGCCGCTGCCCTCCGGGAGAGGCCCCCCAGGCTGCTCCCAGCATTGCTGGGGGGTGAGGATGCTCAGGGCTGAGAGGGAACCCCAAAGCCTGGATGCTTTGTTAGGGCAGGTGGGGAAAAAAAAATTAAAAAATAAAAAAATAAAAAGCCTCAAAATCCATTGGCTCAAAGCAAAGAAATTCGTCAGGGTCTCTCTCCCTCCGTTTGACCAGGCTGGATGGAGTTTTAAAAAGCTGGCATCGGCTCGCGGCTGTGTCGCAGGGAGGACCCGTTGTCTCTCAAAAGGCTCGAATCCGTCCCCGGGACGCGGCAGCGTGGTTTGCCAGCCCCGGGACTCAGCCGGCGTTAACGCAGCAGCCTGCCAGCCCATCTGCTCCCCGCTGCCCCCCTAAATCCGGGTCAGGCTGCTGCAGCCACGCTGAGCCAGGGGGCTGAGGGATGCTGGCGGATGCGGGGTTGGGAAATCCCTGCTCCCGGTGCCTGTTCTGTCCTCCCCACCCCAGCCACAAAGTGGGGACACAGAAAACAGGGGTGAGCTTGCGAGGTGGCTCCAAGCTGGCGGCAGTGGCTCCGCACCCCCTGGATGGAGGCTCGGGGTGAGCACCCCGCGAGGCATTGCCCTACATGGGGACCATCCTGCAGCCCCCCCCTCGCCCCCTGTCCTGCCTTGCAAGAGCAGGCTTGCGGCGAGCCGAGGTCAAATGCCTGTGCAAGCCCAGACGGCCTGCGGGGACTCGAGCTCGCCAGCTCCTCCTGGGGCCAGGCGAGCCCGAAGGCGGCCCCGTCCCCTCTCACCCAGCTGCCCTGCTGGCCCCCCAAAAAGCTCCGTAGGACAAGCTGACACCCCTGCCAACCCCGCAGCCCTGCAGCGCTGGTGCTGTTTTGCCTTAAGCATTTGTGGCACGGGGAATTTCCCCGGGGTTGTTTTTTCGCTCCAGCAGCAGCGACGGTGGGACCGGGCGTGCGGTGTGCGCAGGTGAGGGATGAGATGCGGTAGAGGGGGTTCCAGGTTGTGTCCCACGCCTGGCCAGCAAACGAGGCCCGACGCCGGCGTGAAGTGCAGCGGTCGGGTTTGAGGACACAGGAAAGCGGAGGACATTTGGACGATGCCGCCCCGCCGTGACACATCCTCTGGTTTCACCCTTGGGCGCAACGTGCTGCGTCCCGTGCAGCCCCCGTCCTCCCCCCGTTTGCTGAGCACCCGAAACCCGTGTGATCAGCTTTGCCCACGCTTCCTCTTCCCTCCCCGGGTGGTAAATTGCTCCGCTTTTCTTTCTTCCCCTGTTATTTTTTATGACACTTGCTCCGCACGTTATTTCGTTAACAGGGGGGTGGGAGGAGCGTTTGGAGCAGCGCTGGAAACCCGGCGCAGCGATATCGCCTCCGGTCCGGGAGCACCAGGAAGTGAAACTGGATACAGAGCACAAAGCCGCGGTGGTAGGGGAATAGCGCCGGGCTGGGGAGACAAAACTGCTGCTCGTGCCTCGCTCCTAGGGGTGAGGTGCGCTGCCCCACGGCTCTCTAACATCCCGGCCCCCGATGTCTGCTCTCCTATGGAGAGGCTCCACCAGGACGCCGTGTGTTACACTGCAGAATGTGCCGTGGTAATCACGAGCGTGTCTATAAAGACAGAAAGTTTGGAGGGACCGAGGGGGTCTGTGGTTCGTGTTTTCTGCAGTTTTTCAGCCCGGCTCTTTCCATAAGCTCAGCTTTTCCCACGCGGACGGGCAGCTTGCAGTGTGTGTAGGGCGTGTACATCTTCAGGGAGGCAGCAGAGCAGATCCTTTTACGTCCTTTAAAAAAAAAATGTTAGCCAAAACAGCATTTTCTATAGTGGCAGCTCTCTGGCTTCAAAGGATTTGTAAACATTACCCCCTAAGAAAGATTTTCTGCGATTTTTTGTGTAAACAGAGCTGGATGGCGACGCTTTTTAGCAGAGCGGTACTTCAGCTCAGGGCCCCGGCTGTCGGATGTGGCTCATCCCCATCCCAGGGAGCCCCGAGCAGCCTCACCAGCAGGACACCGGTGCTGGTACCACGGGTCCGTGCCCGTGCCCTTGGCCGTGGTGGTGAGAGATGGGTGAAAAGTTGGTGGCAGAGGAGATAAGGGGGTTGTTGGTCCTGGCACGTTTGCTCAGCGACGTCCTCGTGCTGGGCCAGAGCCACCGCCTCCCTGCAGACTAAACAGTTGCAGCGTTTTCTCCCATGACCAAAAGAATTTAGAAAAGGGTCCCGGCATGAAACTTTACACGAACTCTGGGTGCCTCGAATATCTCCGGCTGGGAGCCTGTTAACCCCGTCCCCTCCGCTTCCCTCCTCGCCTGCAAGGTTCAGACTCTGGGCAGACGGGGGGAAAATCCCATCCTCGGACCAGGCTGGCTGGCTGCCCGTGGGATCCCAAGCCTTTCCGCAATTTTTTTTACTTTTACGGCATGGATTTTGTGCAGTCTGGGGAGAACGGGGCCGTTCAGAGATCCCGAGCCCTCATACCTGGTGAGGTTTTTGGGGTTTGTGAGCAGGGGCACGATCCGCCCGAGCGTCGCGGTTTGCTGGATGTGATGCAGGCTGCTCACGGCACTGCGCTCACGGCTTCGTGCCGCGAGGTCAGCTCGGGTTTTGGTTGTATCCATGAGGCAGAAAGTCCTAAAAGTCTCGAAACAGCAGAGTGGCGGGGAATGACCCCCTACCGCCCACCCACACCTGCCCCCTCGGCGGCGTTGGCGGTGCCCATGGCTCTCTTTGCAGGCTTGGCCCGTCCCCATAGACTCCTTGGCACCTCTGCATTATCAAGGGGCCACGTCGCACGCGTGGAGCTTAAAATAAGAATGCGGCCTGCTGGCAAGCTCCAGCTGGACCCAAAAAAAACACCCGCATGGGTGGTTTTTCAGGCACAGAAGTGGCCCCTGAGCGGATGCCAGGGATGGTGTTGGGGCTCCAACCTCACCCTGGCACGGAGGAGGGCTGGAGAAGTCCCACCGAACCATCTGACCCCATAACAGCAATCCAAAGCAGTCCATGTATGCTTGCTGGGGAGAGTTATGTTCTTTTTTTTCCGTGGAGCAGTGGGGACTGAAATGCAAGGCAAGGGTCTTCCGAAATATCCCAGAGGAGCAAGCCTGCGGAGGGGAGCTGCCTCCTCCGGGCATTGCCGTGAGGTGTCCTGCAGGGTCAGGTCAAACGGGTGCCCCAGCTGCTCTGAAGACAACCCAGCGAGTCGATTAATTTGTGTGTCTCAGCGTCACCGAGACCTTCCTTATGCAGATGAGCTGTCCCAGCCAGGTCCAGGCTCGTGGGAGACGCAGGGCTTTCAGCAGCAGTGACAAACTGCTGTCACCCAGCCGAGCCAGCACCCCACCGGTGTCCGTGAGCCCAGCCTTAACCCAGAGAGGGGCTGGGTAGGAAGGCGACAGAGAAAATTAAGTAAGGAGGAAGACAGCTCTGTCACTGCGGTATCGCTGGAGGATGGGTTGGCCAACACCCTCTGGTGAAGCAATCGGGGCGCCCAGCACGCCCCCACCTCTTCTCTCTATCCATTTCCAGAGCGTTTGTGCTCTTCGCCTTTTGTGCTCTTCGCCTTATCCCACTTGAAAACTGGCTGAAGGAAATGCTCCCGCAGTATCGAGGTACGATGCTGATGTCTTGCGGCCGAAACGGGATGCTGTGCAGCTGACCCTTGGGACACGGCGTCTGCATCTCAGTGCTGCTGCTTCTCCCTCCGCGAGGGGAAAGGAGAGCGGTGTGGGATGTACGTGGGCTGCCTCCCTCCCGCTCTGCCTCCTCTGTGCAGCCCGTGTGTCCACTCGGAGGCTCATTAGAGAAGATTTCTTACGCCAGGACAACTGCTAAATGGTGTTTGCTGTTCCTCGTGGCCAGACGGGGCTACTTCACCCCCCAGAGCATCCACCCAGACGGTGCTCCAGGATCTCCAGCAACTACCGGATTAACAGCAGTGCTCCTCTGTTTGCGAAGCCGTTATTAGGCTCCCCCTCGGGTGCTGTAAAACTTGACTGAATTAATAATTAACCGAGGAGCCGCGAGCCTCGCTGAGGCAGCCGTCAGACACCCACACCACGCAGGTGGTCCCGGGGCTGGGACCTGACGGAGGGGTGGCGGAGGGACAGGGGGCACGGGTTTCAAGTGACCCCTCAGTTCCTGGTTTTGGGGTGCTGGCATTCTTTTGGGAATGCAGATGGGAAGTACCCGCCGCTGCTGTTGGCTGCAGTCTGTGATTATCTGGGTAGGTACCCCAACAGCCGAGGAATTTAAAATTCCTGGATGTTGCTGATGCTGGGGGCGTGCCTGGCATCTCCCAGCAAACCTTCAGGAGAGCCGGGAGTTTTCCAGCCTTCGTTTCCCCTTCCTGCCGAATTCCATGCGAGAGGAATAAGCAGTATTTCCGCAGTAAGAGCAGGCAAAGCCCTAAAATTTCCTCCTCGCGAGGTGTGTCTATCCAACAGCTGCAGGATCTTTGGTCTTGTAGAACTGTCGCTCAGTTCAGAAGAAGCCAGGTCCATGCTGAAGGCCACCGGTTTCATTTGCTGCTCTTGCCAAAGTGGCCAAATCTGCCCGAGAAGAGATGGGTCCGTGCTCGCCAGGCTGCGGATCCAGCTCGAGGAAACGCCGTGATGAAAGCCCGTGGGAGGGAAATGCCTCCTGGCTGGGTGAAGCCCAGACCTTTGCAAGGCTGGGTGCGGAGTGTCATCTGTAATTTAAAGGGTTTATCTGCTTTAAATGTCAATAGCTCCTTTGTTGGAGCAATAATAATTGTCACAATTTGCATGTCTCAGTCGCACACCCCAAAGCACTGCGCAGAGGAAGATGAGTAAATTGTTCCCACTTGCCAGCCGGGAATTCAGGGTACGGAGGTGATGGGAGCCCACGCAGGACTGAAAATAAATCTCAGCCTCCTGTGCTGCTACTGCCAAGCCCTGCTCTCTGCTCGGAAGCTGTGAGCTCTGCTTTTCTTTTTCTTCTTTTTGTCTTGCATCTAGCTGGGCTGTATTCCCCAAAAACCAAAGCTCTGCCTCCAGAGCCCGACCCAAGCCGGGACGTAAGTGCGAGAATTACTTAAATTACATCCCTCTCTGGGAGGGAGCAGACATCTCCTCTGCTGCCATCACGTTTGGGAGCTCCTTGGACCCGTTTTATTTATCTCAGGCCCTTTCCACGCATCCCTTTAAGGCTCCAACCTTTCGTAGCACGTTGCCAGCAAGACCAAGCATTTAGCACAGCCTCTCCCGGCTTTTTATATAGCGCCGATCGCCGATACCCAAGTATTATATATTTCTTTTTGCGCAGCATTTCTGACTCAGTATTTCCTGCCTCCTTGACAATGACTGAGTAAACAGCAAAGCTGCCAGAGGAAGAGCCCTGTGTTTACAGAGCAACAAGCCCAAATGTGTAGGTTTTTTTTCCATCAGAAGGTGGAGATGCTTAAATTTAACTCTCATTTTTATCCCGTGGTAAACTTTTGCCCTCTAACTCGCTGCTGACACAGCCAGCCATGCGTCGGTGGGCCCAGCTCTGGGGCAGAGTTATTTGGGACTCGTCTTTAAAAAGTGTGGCAAACTCCCCGGGGATGGGTTTTGGCTGCAGCTGTCGGTGCTGGAGCAAGGGCTTAGGTCCGACGGTCAAAATTCAGCGCTGCCCCTCGTCCCGCTTGACGCTGCTGCCCACCAGCAGCGGGAGAGGAGCACAGGAGGGGTTTTTCTCCTTCCTCAGGGCTTGAGCCTGGTCTTTAGGAGATGCCATGCCTGGGCCAAGAAGCAATAGCATTGCATGAGGTGCATCCAGGTGAGGAGAGGGCTTTGACTTGGGTGCAAGAATGGCAACCCCCACGCCAACATTTTCTGCATCCCTTCCTGGCAGAGGCTCGGCAGGAGCTTCAGCTCCAGGACTCCTTGCCATGCAGGGCATGTCCGAGGGTGTGCCCATCCTTGCAGTGCATGGGCTTGGGCCCCCCCTGGCTACCCTTCATGCATGGAGGGTCCCAGCATCAAGAACGTGCTCAGCCTTTTGGGTTGTGCCCCAAACTTGTCCTGTCTGAGCCCCTTTGCAGGTCTCCTTGCCATCCCCCTGCTTGTTGCGTGGTTTCCTAATGACCTCTTCTCCCAAACCAGGCGGAGAAGCGAGGCCAGTCCTGCTACCTGGTATAAATACATTTTATTTTAAACTATAGGCGCTGGAGGAAGGTCATCCAGTAAATGCACTCAGCTTATCTACGGGCCGGGGCACCCCCAAATTAGTAATACAGTTCGTGTTTAAAAATACAGCCAAACTGATGAAAGATAATTTGCTTACTGCACTGACTTCACCACCTAAGCATGGGGCAGGCCAATCCACAGGTTATTTTTGTATAACTCCAGGAGGCATTTTCAGAGCAAATAAAGTTCATGGGGCAGGGCAGTGGCTCTGCTGTCTGGGTTGAGCCCGTTTCTGAAGGGTTTTGCTCCACTTCAGTTGTGCAAAAGTCTGTGGGATGGATGCGGCAGCATGGGACGTGGGTTTTGTCTCCACTTGTGCAGCCCCGTGGCTCTTCCCTTCTCCCACTGCCTTGGTCCAGCTCATCGGTTTTGGTGGCCAGCTCCTTGGGGACCTGGTTGAATCGTTCTCCATGCCCAGGGCGAGTCCAGCTGCCGTGGAAGTTTGGCTCCTGGGGAGCCCAACTCCTGGCTGTAGACAGACATGGTCCAAAACACCTAATCCCTACCCCTGGCAAGGTGCTTTTCCTGCTTTTTCAAAGGAACCCATATCACCCCTCCTTCTGCAGAGGCACACAGCAGGCACGAGGGTGCAGCGATGCAGCCAGAGGCAGCGGCGGAGCCCCGTTGTCTAAGCAGGTGCCCAGACTGCCTGCTAATGGCTTTTCCAGCGAGGCTTCCCCCATTTCCACGCAGAGCCGTGGCATGAGAGCCTTGCTAACGCAACCCAAAATGTTCTCCCTGCGCTTTGTCTGCTGCTGGAGGCTGCCTCAGCCCTGCCGAGGTTTCCGTCTCGGACGTTACGGGTCATTCAGCTGCAGGGAGGGTTCTGGGGCGCTGGCAACGTGGCCGTCGCCGCGTTAAGTAAAGTTGTTCGGGGGTGACATGTCGCTGAAACGCTCAGCGTGCTTCCCTCGGCAGCGGACGGAGCCGCGTAAGTAACTCTGCCCTGGCTGCTTCTTGTCCCAGCCTCGACGGGAACGTCACGGTGGCTCTTCTGGGCAAGGCTGAGGCTCTGCCTGAGGCTGATAGCACGGAAAGGCTTCTTCTCTTCCCAGTGCCCTGCCACGGGTTGCTTCCAGCGAACAGCAGCACCCTGCCAGCGCCAGCCAGGAAAGGCGCGCTTTGTCTTGGCAGCCTTGGAGCTGGCAACAAACCCACCCGTCGGCACCATAAATCCCTCCTCCAACCTGCAAGGCTCCTTTAGGGTGGCTTCTAGGGGAGGTGGAGGGACTGTCACACCCACGGGGAGGTTTTGCCCCTGCCCGTTCTTGGCTCATCCACCTGAAGCCCGGTGTGGTTGTCCCGAGCAGCTAGGAACTCCCCGGTGTGCACCAGGGATCCCAAAATATGTGATGCCCAGGCACTTTTTAGGCGGCCCCTGCTGGAGGATGGGCACGGGAGGTCTCAGGGCGTGGAGGAAGAGCCCTGGCACCCAGCTGCAGTGCCCATGTGGAGGAGCAGGGCTGGAGGCTCCCTCGGTGCAGCCAAGGGGCACGAGATGCTCTCGTTGGCTTTTTTAATTGCTCAGTAGTCAGGAGGACATTTCTCTTCGTGTTTTTTTTTTTTTTTTTGCCATTAAATGTCAAGTGAAGACTCCACAATGAGCAATTCAATAACCCTGGAGTGACAACCTGAGCTGGCAAATATCTCTCCTCCACTGCCAGCCTGGGACCGGCTGAGTAACGAAAGGAAGAGCTTTGCAAACTCCCCCGGAGAGCCTGAAGAGGCCCAGCAGTGTTTGGCTGCAGGTTGATTTCAGTCGCAGACACAGTTGGGCAATTGCCTTATAGAAATGGGTGTAGAGAGGAATTAGTCATCACTGTTTGGTTAGTAAGTGGCTCGGGTATTTTACAAGTCTTTTTCCTGCATATGCAAATATATTTTCTTCTGTTCCTTTTGTAGTGAAACGTATAAATAGCTCCTTTCTTGGATCTTCTATGCATACAGTGGTGTCGTGAAAATAACCATTGCGCGTTTGCCTGGCGTTGGTTGGTAGCTGCTTTACTTACCTTTGCTTCAAAGGGAACAGCTCCCGTGTGTTGTACGGGGCATGAGAGCGGTCTTTGGTGTGGTGGCTTTTACATCTCTGGCTCCGCAGAGCGCAGCTGCAGGTTGGAGCACTGGGAGCAGCAAAGCCTTTTGTCTCGGGCAGCAGGAATAAACTGAGATGAAAAAGATACAGGGTAATTTATTTAGTTGCTGGATTTAAGATGTTGCGCAAGCCGTGCTGGGAGCACGGGCTGTTGAGAACGAACTTGTCCTGTTCTGTGATTTTCCCCTGCTTAGTGCCTACTGATTTTTAATACCGAGGAAAGGTCACTATGGAGACAGACAGGCGAGCGCACGTGGGACGTCATGCGAGAGGCTCCGCAGCATCGCTCAGGGCCCAGGGAAGACCTCTCGGCTCCGAGCGCTGCGCACGCTCTGGTGCCATCCCACGTGGTGGTGGTGCCCTCTGGAAAGCTTTTTATTTGCTTTCCCCTGTTCCTCCTTGCTCGCTGCCACACGCTCCCGACACACGCGTACCCCTTTTCATGTCCTGCCTTTGGGCAAACCCATTTTTCCTCCCTGGCTGGAGGACCGGTGGGGGAGGCAGCTGCCTCCCAGCTCGTTCGCTCCTGGTGTTGCTCCATAAAACACGTCATCCTCATAATCCTCGGTCATGGCAACCGTCAGCTCGGGAGCAGGGTGACCTTTTAATATCAGCTGTGTGCTCCCCTAATCTTCTCCTGTGTGGGCAGGCAGACAGGCTCTGCTGTACGTCTGTGAGACCCCGGGGAGCAGGCAGCGCATCGGAAAGGCCTCGGCCCGACGCCAGCTCGGAGCTACCTCAGCTGGAGGTGCTGGACCACCAAGCCACCGGCATCCATCGCATCCCCCAGGCACTGCCTTTGAGCCACTCGCGGTCATTTTCATTCCATTTCGGTTGTGCACAGGGCAAAGAGTCCCCAGGTCCATTCAAGGGGAAGGGCCGGGCAGGGGGAGGCCGTGGCAGTCACTGCAGAGGCTGGCGTTGTTTCTGCAGTACCTGCTTCTGGTGGCTTGGCCGTGTTGAAATTCCAGCCACTCCGCTGGCATTGAGTAATCTCCCCGCTGTTACTACAGAGTCAGTCTGTCTGTCTTCCTCCCCCCACCCTGAGTTTCAATTTCCTCCTAATTCTCCATCTAGACAGCCGTTGCCTCTCCCCTGGCGGTGCGGTTTTGCTGATGCAGCCTGTTGTCTCCGTCCCTCTTGCAGAAGGATTTCACCATGCGGGAGGAGCTGCAGCAGCGGGACGTGGAGCGCTGGCTGGGGTTCATCACCTTCCTCTGCGAGGTCTTCGGCACCATGAGGAGCAGCACCGGAGAGCCCTTCCGAGTCCTCGTCTGCCCCATCTATACCTGCCTCAGGGAGGTAATGCCTTCGGAGGTTTCCCTTCTCCACCTTCGGGACAAGCCGTTGGGTTGCAGTGCCCGTGATCCGTAGATACGTGCTGTGTGATTCCCAGATGTTTGCTTTACCCACACAAACACTTCTCACCCTAAGAGTACTGATGCCTGCAGGGACACTTGGCTCCTCCTGCCTGGTGCAATTCTGCTAAAAAAAAAACACATGCCCCAAGCAGGACCCTTTTGTCAAAGGGTTTGCAAAGCCCGATGACTGGGATTGCAAACCCAATGTTGAGTTTTGCAAATCCCACCACTGCAAATCCCCACCGAAGGAGCTAAGAAAGCTTCTTAAAAGCAGTGAAGCCAACTGAGTAGATGAGACAGACTGAGGGGAGGAAAGAGAGAGGGAGTAATGACATAGGGGACCGCATAAGGCAGAGTAAACCCAGCCCTGCCGTCAGGGTTGGGGACATTTCAGAGATGGATAAGGTGAGCATAGTTCAGGCTGGGAGCAAAAACCTCACTGGGGAGAAACGGGAAAGGAAACTGAAATGTTGACATTCAAAAGAGCAGGAGAGGACTTTCCTCCATCCTGTTTTAAAGGTGGTTTTGTCCCCTGCTGCTGCCTGCAGAGGACTTTCTCAGGCAGAAGTCTGTCTCATCGCCCAGGGTTGGAGCTGAGAGTCTCAAATTGTCAGTAGCACTTCTGTCGGGCCATAAATAACTCGCTGCAAAATAAGTTCTCCGCTAGACCTTGGGCAAGAAAAGGAGAGGGAGAGGGGAAAAAGTTGCCAGTAATGACTTTTTGCATGCATGGAAAGTTTTCTCTGAATGCAAACACACTATAAACATTTTGCCTGAGCAGTAATGCTGTGGGTAGAGTTCACAGACAGTGACTGTAACAGTGAGAAAGTGTCCGGGCATCGTGATGAGGCACACGCATCCAGCGGAGGAGGTGGGAGAGGGGTGCTAAGAATAGTGGAACTTCCCCAAAATCTCTGCCCACAGCAGTATGTGTCACCTCATCGGGAAGATCCTGGCGTCTGGCAGAGCCCCCGTTCTCCCCCACTTCCCATCACAGCCGTGACACAGCCCAGCCCTGATCCTGCCAGGATTTTTCCCAACTCCTGTCTGCCCTCGCCGTGCTGTCACAGTCGTTCTCGTTGTCTTGCCGCTACGTGGGGACACGGCGGCGATCTAAAGACACGTTGAAGGACGCGAATTTCACATATTGGGGATATTTTTTGCTGCAGAACAGCTCCGTAAAAAGCTTTTACTGATTATACCAAGATGCCGTGCATAAACTTGGGACCCTGACTCTTGCTGTTCCCGTTCGATGGCTCAGGGCTGGCTTTTTGGGTCGCCACTGCTGGTTTTTGCCATTTCAGCTCATCCTGTCACACAGGGCCAGCCCAGAACAGGACCCAGAGGTGCTCTGGGGTAACTGCCAGCACAATCCCGCTTGTCCTGACGCCAACCCGTGAGGTCCTGCAGCAGGGACAGGCACCTTGCCGTGGGTTGGTGCTCTCCCATGCTGGTGCACCAGCACATCAGCGCTGCAGCTGGTGTCCTTGGAGCTCAGCAGGCACTTGGGACACACGTCCCTTGGTGGGTTTCATGAAGTTGGGCTGGGCTGGTCCTTGTGGCTCGGCCACTTTGGGACTGGCCACTAGCCGTGGGCATCCCTCGATTGCTTCAGGATGGGTTTGAGAGGTTTAATAGTGCTCTTTGTGTTCTTTTCCCCTTCCTGCTCATCAGCACGTGTGTGCCCACGTGCGGTCTCAACCCCTCGCCCCTGATTCCTTCCTCCTCGGTGGCTCCCTCCGTGCTGCTGCAGCTGCGCTTAGCTCTCCCTCCCTCCATCCACCCATCCTTTAACGATAAATCATTATCAGGGGCAAGATAACATCTCTGCTTCTGCCTGTCCTTTCAGCTCTTCTTGCTTTTTAGTTTTTCTGTCTCTTTTTTTTTTCCCTTTTCCTTTATAGCTTTGGCAGGCTGAGCCAAAGGTCAGCAAGGGAGTGAGCAAGAGGAAGGGGAAAGTTGCCTGACGACTGCGGCAGGAATGCCTCTTCCCTTCCCCCTGCAAAGCTTCCTCTCACCAGCTCCTTTCCTTTCCCCCCCCAGTAAAAGCTTATTAACACCGTGTCCAAGCTGGGGACAGGGCATCCCGTGAGCTGAACGCCCAGGAACCAAAAGTGTTTCATTTTCACCACTGGGAGGTCTGGGGGCAAGAGGTGTGCGGGCAGAGAGGAAGGTGTATTCACAGCGGGGACAACACTGGGATTTTAGGCAAAGGTGGTTTGCCAAGAAAAGTAAGAAGAGGATGCAGCCATTGTTTAAAATGGTTTGAGAGAGCCCAGTGAGCTTGTGTGGTGCTTCGGATTGACAGTGTGTGGGGTTAAAGATGGAGAAGGGGAATGGGTCGCCCGAGCCCAGCCCAAAGGCTGGCATCGCAGGCGGCTGGGGAGTGTGGAAAGGAGAGCCCTTTTTTGGGTGAGAACCGGAGGATATTGCAGCCATCAAATCTGGGGAGCTTGTGCAAAGAATAATAAGGCGCTGAGGTTAAACATAAATAAGAGAAAGAGCTTTCCTCCCATCCATCCCTCTGCGCCCGGGGGAACTGGGAGCAAGCTGGAGGGGGGCATTGTTCCCGGGGAAGGGCTCTCCCCGGGGCCAGGCTGTGCTGCCCAGGCTCTCCTAGAGCAGGAGCAGTGGTGATGTCCTCCAGGACCACATTCTGCCTTGAATCCATTGTCTGCCTCGATGAAAACGCTTTTAGCATTTTTAGGAAATCGTCCTGACTCCCATGCTTGGCGGCCTCACCAAGAGGGATGTCCCACCGTGGTCTCCCAGCTCTGGCCTCGCCTTAATTCACAAAGCCACGCCAAATTCGTCCCTGTAAACTTTGAGTTGAGATATTAAGTAATGCCATTTGTCATCTGCTGTTAACCGGGTCTGGTCCTTCGCCCCACTGCCCACGACTGCGTGTGCTCAGTGGGGTTGGTGTGGGCAGCCCAGCTCACTGCCCTCCCCGCTTCCTCCCCCAAAACGGACGAAGGGAGGGACGAGTGTTGTGGGGAGGTTTGGCTTCTCCCGCGTCTCCATCCCATCCTCAATGGGATGTTGTTCGGACGCCAACCCAGGCGGTGCCTCCGGGCCTGGGAGCTGCCACCTTCCTGCCAGCCCTCTGCCAGCAGGAGCAGCTCCCAGCCGAGGTGCTCGGTGCCGAGTGCTGCTTTGGATGTATTTGTTTGTTTTTATGACGCCATCCAGCAGACAGACCTGGCTTTACATCCAGGTAACCCGAGCAGTTGCCTATGGCAGCGGAGCGAGAAGGTGGAAAAACTGGCTTGCAGGGCCTCGAGCTGAGAGGTGCCAGGCGGTGGTGGTGCTGGGCTTCCTCAAGGCGCCTTGCCAGCTGGGGTCCCACAAGGGTCTGTGGGCTCTGCCTCCCTCCTACCCCGTAATAACCCGATCCCGACCCTTCCCCCTGCCCCGTGCTCGTTTCCTGCACAGGACTTGGCGTTTTTCCTCGGTGACTCCTCGAGGTTCCTGTTGACTCCTCGCTCCGGCCCGCTGAGGCCCCAGGGGGTGGCAGGGCCTCAAGCACGCCGAGTGGTCCCCCTGACGTGGTGTCACCTGCAGGCCTGGCGGGAGCGCGCTGCTCACCTCCTCCGTCACGGATAAGGATGCTAAACGGGGCGGGTGCCGGGATAAACCCCGTGGCACTCCTCGTTACTGGCCTCCAGGTGGAGTTGGGATTTAACCCAGTGACTGCAGCCCTCCGAGCCCAACCGTCCAGCCAGTCTTTAACTTACCTGGTTGTCCACCCCTGATGTCCTAGCTCGGATATGGGAATCTGTGGGAGGCAGAGCCAAAAGCCTTGATAAAATCGAGGCAACACACATCCGTGCTCGTCCCTCATCCATAAATCCAGAAGGCGAGCAAGCTGATGAGGCGCATCCATGCCAGTCTCCTTCTTCTCCCTCACGTGCCCAGAAATAAGTTTGAAGATGACTTTCTCCATGGTTTTTCCAGGGCCTGAGGTGGGTCCGGTGGGCCCATAATTCCCCATATGTGAAGATCTGCCTTGCTCCCGTTGCATCTTCCCAACCGCGGACTTGCAGGGGCGACAGGGAACAGCCCTGCTCCGGCACCATCCCGCTCTCGGCACCCTTGGGTGCATCAGATGGGGCTGTCGGGGCAGGTTCAGAGCAGATCCCAGGAAGCAGCTCATCACAGGCTAATTAAACCGCAGAACTAACTACTTGTGCGGGAGGCTGCGGCTGCAGGACCAGCACACGGAGGTCCCCCCGTCCCGGGGCGCTTATTGCCGCCGGGGCTGGGAGGGCACCCCGGCTCGTGCCACCACGAGCATCCCCGCTGATCGGGGGCCCGCGGGCACCCAGCTGCCCCGCTGGCAATTCTTATGGCCCACCCCGAGGGCTGGAGGCAGCGTCCAGGCACGGTGAATCATCGGGGAGCAGAGCGGGCAGGCTGGCGGCGGGCAGGACAGTTGCTCCTCTGCAGGAGCGTCTCCTGCCTCCAGTCTGGTTGGCAGAGACGGTCCCGTTTCAGCATCGTTTGAAATCCTGGCACGGTCCCATCGCTTCCCTGCCTTGGTACGCGCTGCTAACTGAAAGCCTCGGGGTGGTGGTGCAGGGAGGATAAATACTCCCTGTCTAATTGCCTTTCCCCCACGTCTGAGTCTGCGGTGCAGCATGCAGACTGGTATCCACTCCCCTCCCTTCTCTCAGTGCCTGTTATCTCCTGGGGCCATACTGTGTAATTTAGAAAAATATTCTAACACGGTAATTAACGTCTGAACTTCAAGAGGGCACTGCCTTTTCACTGTCTCCTTCGGAGGAAGAGAGAGGAAAAACCTTCCCGACTGCAGCCAGACGAGCTGGAGGGTGGTGCTGTTTGGAAAAGAAAATTGTATCTTTTAACGTGGAGGGATTTTTTTTATTATTTTAATCGCTCTCACTTTTTAAAAAGCATCAGGCTTCTGAGTCGAAAGAGGGTCTTTGACAGTATAATAAGATGCTAGGATTTTGAGATTATGCTCCCAGTCAGGGATCGAGACAGGATTTGCCTCTTTATCGTACACCGAGAAGGCCGGATCCTGACCCTGTGCCACCCTGCTGCCCAGGTGGCTCCACGAGGCCTGACCAGAGAAGATAACAACAAAATAAATCCTGATAGAGGAGGAACTGGGGGCGGGGAGAAAGGAGGAAATCAATGTTCAGTCATTACCCCTAAAAAGCTGTGCCGGTCGTTGAGCTGAGCCCCAGGAGGAGACACCGCGCCTGACCCTGTCCCCACGCAGTGTCCTCCCTGGTGTCCCCTCGGACCATGGGGACAAACGCCTTTTAGCCATGATGAAAATCGATTTCTTCCAGTTTGTGCTCCCCCGCTTTGGCCAGGGACAAGCCAGAACGTTTGAGGTGGGCACTTGCGAGACATCTCACCTCGAGGGCAGATGCTGCTAGGGAAGGGACGGGGACACCAAACTGACAAGGTCTTTGTGATGCCGTGGAGCCCAGCCTTTTGGCTTAGTGTTTTGAGCACGGAAACGTGTTTTCTTAGAAAGCTACGGGACTTGTTTGGCCCTAGATGGTGAGCATGAAAACCGCAGTGGCATATTTTAAATAGGGGAGGGCTCTCGTGCCAGAGATACAATTTCCAAGGAGAGAATGTGCTCCCATACACGGAGCCTGGGCTTTGCTCTCCTCCGTGTGGCCTTCCATCACAGTTACTCTGACTTGCACGTGTTTGGAGCAGCTTTGCATGCAGAGCTGCATTTAGGGCAGAGCTGAGGCCACCAAGGATGGCCAGGACCACCAGTGTCCCCTCGCCCCGCAGGAGAGGTGTGGAAGCATCCTCATTTCTTGGGGACCCGCGGAGAAGGCAGAGGAAGCAGTTACGTCGGGGAAGAAACGGGGCTAGATACCATCTCACCGGATGGTCCCTCCTCCTCGCGTGGCTTTGTTTCTGTCTTTCGCCCTCCGTACCCGGCATTGTTAGCTCCCGAGGCCCTTCCAGCTGGATGTAAACACAACTATTTGCGTCTGCCGCCATGCGCTCTCAGAAGAGCCAGGAAAGCGCAGAGCGTCCGGCGGGCAAGGGTGGAGCCCTTTGCAATCAAGCGCGATGGTCTCGCCGCTTTTTCTTTCCATGTTTTGTGTTCCCCCGGACCCTTGGGATGAGATCACATCCTCTGCTCCCAGGGTTATTATGTCTTCAGACAGGCAGGATGAAGCCGGCCGTCTGGGTGGCTCGGTGTCCCGCGCGCGCAGACTGGGTGGCTCTGTCCGTGCGCACCTCGGGGTCCCGCTCGGGCAGCCCCGGTGGTCCTGCGGGTGAGGGCCCCCACCTCCAGCCTGGGTGCCTAATGGGAGCCACCGGACTGCCCTGGCTGGCTTGGTGAGTGACCAGATTTTCTTCGTCATTGTCTCCAGTAATTGCCTTTTAATGGTTTCCATCTTCGTAGGAATCCCTTCTGCTGTTCCAGATCCGGGGAGCGAGAGTCGTGTTTCATGGTTTCCCTTGTCTGCAGTGGAAAGGAGTAGGAGGAGTTTCCCACGGCTGGGTACAGGGTTTTGTTCCTCTGGCCTTAATTCAATTTGCTGTTAAGTATCTCTTGTTTGAGTTCCTCAGGAGCCCGACAAGGAGGATAACCAACATTTTGGTTTACTTGATGCAATAAACAAACTAATCTCTGCTTACCATCCTCCCAGGGAGTTCTGGTTGGGTAACAGGAGAACACAAGTCTCCTCCTCGGCTAAAAGCAGCACGTCGCTGTAAGACAAGTAGGTGCCACCAAGCCAATTCCTTCAGGTTGTCCCAAATACATTAGGGAAAAGCCTCCCGTGGACATGGCAGCCATGCCAGCGGGAGCAGCTCCAGCCCATAGCTCCTCGTGGGGCCAGCAGTGCCCCGTGCTGGTGGCCTCTTCCTAACAGAGCAAGTGTGAATTGCCATAAGCATCTTCTCTAAGGGTCTGAGACCCGGCCACCCCTGTCAGGGAGCTGGGAAGAGGGACCTCTAGATGAGATGCAAGGGCTGGTGGCACCTCGTGCATCTTCAGGGGGCTCGAAACCTTCACTGCAGGAGCAGAAGGCCATGTGGAGAGAAGGATCATTTCCAGTGGACTGCTCAAAGCTAGATGGCAAAGAGTTGGGTGAGGTGGGCCTCATGAGCTGGGGTTCTCCTGTTATCCCTCCCCAGGGACGGTGTGGACATGGTGAGCTTGAGCTACAGCAGGGTGGACACAGCCTGGCCTGATGAGGTGAGCCCCAGGACCTGCTACCTGTCTTCGTTCAGACCTCACCAAAACAAGCCCAGAGGCCACAGGCTGAGCTTTTAAGGTGGCTGTTCTTGTTTTCTCAAGTCATGTTCAGCCTCACCTTCTGCTGTCGATATGGAGTGCAGTGGGGCTGGGCGAGAAGGCAGCGTGCCTTCTGCATCCCCCTCATCAGCTCCGTAAGGGAAAGGTTCCCCAAACACATTTCACGTTTGGGCAACCTCAGCATCAAATGGCTCAGCAGAGAAGATGCCGCTTGTGACAGTGACCTTCAAAAGGTCTTCTCTTTCCAAGATCTCACTGGTTTTTTTGCTAGAGAAAGGTCTTGCCTCACCTGACTTGCCTAGCTCAGGGTATGCCCTGCCTGGCACTCGGTGCCCCACTGAGAGAGTGGCACTGGCAGAGTTTGTTGGTGGGTGCCGGGTCAGCCCAGCTGACACCGATGCCCGGGGTCAGGGAACTGATACTTCTGATGGGAGCGGATTGTAGAAATCCTGTAACTGGGCTTGCTGGTAGAGTGTTTTGTAATTACTCATCCCCCACACCCTCGTTTGTACTCTGCATTTTCCCCAGTCTTGGCTGTTTTCACCACCCCGTGCCTAGTGACAATAAGAAAGCTGGAGCTGTAACAATCCCCTTCAGCTCCGTGAGCTGCGTGACTCTCCCTATGCAAAGCAGCAGAGGAGGCACATGGATCTTATCGCAGGCATCTTCCTTAAAGACTTGCGACAGTAGGTCGATAAGGGGCCCCTGGAAAAGCAGCAAATTGCTATTGATGTCTTTCTGCGGAGAGCCTGGGAAGTGCAGCCCCCTCCTTTGCGGGGGGCTTTTGCTGCCAGGAGGATCCATCTAGCAGGACGTGGGGCTTCCAGGAGGGGGCTGCCAGCCCTTGACCCGTATCCCACCGGTGCCGTGAGCCCCCGGCAGCTGCTACGAGCAGAGCACACGTTTGCACCGTGCTGCAGTCACTCACGGCTCCCCAGGAGATGTCTCCTCCACCTTCTCACCTCTCTCCAAGAAGTCCCAGCCGTCCCGTGGCTCTGGGTGAATATTTCGGGAGGTGGGAAAGTTCTGGGTGCTTTCACACCGGCGTCCTCACGAAACACTGCTCGCTAAGAGGCAGTTTGCGGCAAGCGTTGCCTGTGCCGTTGCGCAAGCGCTGTCGCATCCCGTAATTAGTGCTGTGCCTCGCAGGAGGCATGGTGCTGCAGCTGTGGGGGGCAGTGTGCGCGCTCGGCTGCTCCCACTGCCCTTCCCGGTGGGGAGAGCTGCAGAGCACGATCCAGCCTGCGTGATTTGGCGATAAGCGGGGACCGCAGGGCAGGTTCTCCGTCCTGCTCGTGGCGTGGGAGTGCCACGTAAGTGCTTCAGCCTCTCCACGGCCCTGTCCGTCTTTGGAGAAAGTTGGTAACGAACCCAAATAACTGCGGTATGTGTAACTGGGGAGCGTGGCTTGCTCCTGGTGGTCTGCACTGACTGCGTGAGAGCCCATTGCTGTTTGGAGGGAGCAAGCCAGGCCTCTGTGGCGAAGCCCAGCTGCAGTTTTGGGGCCTCTTTGCCCCCTCGAGCACTGTTGCGTACCCATCCCATGGGACATCCCTTTGCAAAGACTCATTTCCCTCGGGAGGGCAGCAGAGGAAGGAACTGGGGGAAGAACACCCTGCGCCCCCCGTGCCATCCCCATCCCCCTGCTACCCCCCGCCGTCCCGGGAACAGCCCCTCGGGTTTATTTTCACGAAGACATTTAGCACCCATCGCCCAGCGGGATGCAGAAATTCGGGAGCGGGAGCCCTCCCTCCGCAGGGATGTCTGCAAAGCTGTTAGTCCGGCACCAGCAACAAAAGTGAGAAGCCTTTCGCAACCGAGGCTGGGTATTATATGACCGGCCGGGCAGATTCTGGCATGCAGCCTCCGCTCTTAGGAAATCGAGCAGACTCTTTGTCTGCTTTCCAGCAGGAACTGCTTCTTTCGCTCGCCCGATACGGGGAACCGGCTGGAGAGCAAAGGGAAGTTTTCTCGCAGCCAGCCCGAGCCTCGGGGGGATGATCACAGGCTGAGCCGAGCAGCGTGAGCAGCCCTCACCTGCGCTGCCTCTGCCTCGCGCTCCTTCCCCACCTCCCTCGCCCGTGCTGGGCAGCCGGGGCGAAAGATTGCCAAAGATTTGTTAGGTCAGAGGTTGGACTGGGTGATCTTGGAGGTCCCTTCCAACCCGGATGATTCTGTGATTCTGTGAAAGATGTGGGAACCTGCTGGAGAGAGACGTGGGGGGGCACGGGCACATCTCCGCAGCAGGGAGGAGCAGCTATAAATACTTAAATAAATAATAATTCCGATGTGGGAGCGCTAAGTTAATAGGTATAGCCTGTTTGCGTTAAGATATTTTAAGTAAATGTAAATCAGATTACGACTGTAGGGTTTTGAGCATGCAGGAGTGGGGAGTGCAGGGCCGCGGTGTCCCCGGTAGCTGAGGAGTGCCCGTCCTGGCACAGCCCTGCCGCTGTGACCTGGCTGTCCCAGGGACATCCCGGCGGGACGGGGAGTGACACTGGCTGCCGTCTCCTTTCGGCCACGGGTAGATAAGGCAAATATTCCTTCTAGCCAAAACACTGCACCTTGGATAGTCTTTGACATATTCACCCACACGACCACTTTTTGAAGCAGGCAAAGAGTGTCCCAGCTCCGGGGCTGGGAAGCTGGGGCAAGGAAAGCCCAAGTGAAGCTGCAGCTTCTCCTGGCCACATCCCACCAGGGCAGACCAGGGCCACACGAGGAGAACGTGGCAGAGGAAGGAGGGGAATCAGACCACAATGGGACCTTCCTAATTGCCTCAGCAGTTGGAAAATCTTCCCCCAGTTTGCAAACTGAGTATGTCTGCATGCAGCCATGGGAGGAGAGCATCAGTTTCTTCAGTCTTCTTCCTGTTAGCTTTCTTTAACTCCACATTTCTTGCTTCAATTTTCATGCTATGTTCTTCACTGACAAATACCAAAATCAGGAGAGATGAGTGTATGTTAACTTGCAGCCCTGCTCCCTTCCACGCTCACAAGCCAGTCTCCATTAAAACACCCCAGCAGCATGTTCCTGGGCTACTGCCTGTTTATATTTGTCCCTGGTTGAAATATATATATTTTTTGTTGGGTTTAAAGTAATCTCATGTTTTTTTTGCGAAGTATCTGTGAACTGTTTGTGAGAACTTATCTCAGAGCATGCGGCTTGGTCTTAACTAACTTTTTCCAAACAACTCAGCAGGAAGATAAACTTGGGGGAACTGCTGCCTGCATTCAAAGCCCTGGCTGGACCTTTGGCTAACGCGAGATAAAACCGACGGGACCACATGCTCAGGCAGATGCTGTAAACATCGGCTTCAAAGCAAACAAACTGCTGTCTGCGGAAAGCAGAAGAGCGTGAAGACAAAACTTTAAGACCGATGTTAATTCCTCGAATTACCTCTTTTTTCCTAGCTTTTTCCAGCGGTTGTGGGTCTGTAAACAAATTGGCGTTTATTTGTAAAGGAAAGGAAAGAGGAAAAAATGAGTGGGCAGGAGAGACGATTAAGGCTGAGCAGCAGAGCTGCGGTGTTAACCAAGAAGTGTGACTTCGGAACAAATCCAGTTACACTGAGCCGTGTTGTGCATGGGCAGCTGTAATTAGTCCAGCCGCTTTTCCCAAGTATGCCTTTCCCTGACGAATTTCAGACACTAGTGAAGTCAGTTTTCCCAATTTTTCTCCCTTTTCTGCACGTTTAGTGCATGCATCCAGTGCATGCCAGCACCTGTGATTTTATCGGCCGCCTTGCGATAGCGCGTCGTTCACAACGCCCCGGCTGCCTGTGTCGGCTGGCTGAGAATTCGAGCTTTTATCTGCTTGGAAAACAACCCAAACAACCATGCTTTATCTCCTGTGGTTTGAGCAGAAAGCCTGAAACGGCGTCTTCGTGCGCACGACAAAGTCATAAAGCAAAGATGACAACAAAGAAGCATGTTATGCAAAAATACGTGTGGTTTTGCTCGTGGCCCCTGGTTTTGTGGGGTCGGGCTGAGCTCCTGCACTTTGCCATTGCCAGGTGGACGCTGCCCCCTCACCGCATGCACCAGGTCTGAAACAAGAGGGGAGAGCGAGGTAGCAGCCCCAGGAAGATGTCGAAACACAGCAAGGAACTGGTGGACTGGGAGCTGCACAGGCATCTTCCCTCATCCCACACCATCATGGTCAGACCTTACGGCACCATTTGGGCTTTATCTTGAGAGCTGCTTGAGCCTACGAGCTTGTCTTTGCGATGCAAAGCTCACAGAAAGCAGAGCAGGGCCTGGAGTTGGTTCCTGAAGTGGGGAAGCAGCTAAAAACATAGCCAATAATACACCAAAATGTGGATGGAGATCCTCCTTCACTGCTTTGAGACCTCAGACAGGGGGGATGAGACAGTGAGAAGGGACCGGGGAAAATCCCATGCTCTCAGCAAGCAGCATTGCTCCAGAAGAAAATTTTACACCTGAGACACAACAGTTTCACTGGAACCATTGTGCTTGCAACCGTATATAATCAGCCTGGAAGGAGCCGTATTAATTACAGCGCGCCGGACGTTAGCACTCTGCCATCGGGTGATTTCGTGGCTGTTGGGAGACTGTCCCAGTGGGACGGGGAGGCTTGGCCGTGGGCGGGCAGCCCTTGGGCAGGAGCCCAGCACTGCCCTGCCCTCCCAAAGGGCTGCTCTGCTGCCTGGGTACGGTCATCTGAGGGCTGTGTTTCCTGGCCGCGTACATGGAACGAGTGCATTTTCTCATTGCCTGCCGGGGGGGGAGTGAAAAAAAAGCATTGTTAAACTAATGGAAATGTATCCCGAAAGTTGTTAATCTAAAAGGTCCAGCGGGAGGAGGAGGAGGTCACGCATTTCCACTCACCCCCTCTCTCCTCTCTCTTGCAGTTGTTGCAATCTCAGGACGTGAAGGAGGATGCCGTGCTTTGCTGCTCCATGGAGGTAGGGAAGCTCTGATGCCACCGGCCCCTCCTCGTTGCTCTGCCCCTTCTGTCCTTGGCTGTGCATGTGCCCAAACCCAGAGCCATGTCACCTAGCTGCGTTACACCCAAATACAAAAGACAGCACCGTGGGATAAGAGAGGAGGCTCTGTCTCTGTGCTTCCAATGCCTGTGAATGGATGCAACCAAATTTGCTCGCTGGGGTCCCACCACAAAACTAATTCCTATTATCCCGGTCCCCCTGAATCTCTTCCAGATCCCTTCAGATCTCACCCTGCGGTATTTTTAAGCACAAAACCACCTGTATCGGGGCAAAGGCTCCATCACGCTGCCTTTGCTCATGCAGTGGCAGTGGCTCCCGCAGAGAGGCTTGGTGTGCTCAGAAAGCTTTGCAGAGAAACGTTGGTACAAATATAGCACGGGTGGAATTGCAAAGTTTCATTAGCTTCGCTTTTTGGAAGTGATTGGCCCGTGGGGACTGATGCTTGCCTTGCAGAGAGAGGTTGAAGTAGGCTGCAAAATTGCAGCTGGATGGTTGAAATTCAGCAAAGCGGCAGGCGGCTGAAGAGGAGAGTTTGCATTTTTAAGGTCAGGACTTGTGAGAACTCTCCGTTAAATCCCTGATGCCTCGCGAGCCTCCACGTGATGGAGACCTCATGCTCTCTGCTCTGAGGTGGGGTTTTCTGGGGCTTACTCTGCTTTGAAAGCACTTGGCCATCCTCGGAAAAGAGGTGCGACGGGTGGAAATGCAGACCCAGGCGCTGTGCAAAGGGCAGGCAGGATTTGTTATGCATGCAGGAGAGCCCTGCTTAGTCAGATTAATGACTAGGAGTCACCGACAGCTGTGAATCAGCGCGTAAATGAGGGAGCAGGTAAAAGGCAGGGATACCACATCACAGCGCGCACTTTGTTTTGACAATAGCTTGATTTTTAGGTGGGATTTTTCAAAAGCACCCGGTGCTGCCGCCTTTGAAGTCAGTGGGAGCCGAACCACTCACTCCTACGGCAGCCCGGCGCGAGCGCTTTCGAAACCCTCACCCGTAGCGCGCGGCTCTGGGCAGCATCGGGGAGCTCACCAACAGCAGCATCACAGCATCGCCCGGCTGGGGGAAAGCTGGGGGAGTGTGAATGTGGGCGAAAAAAAAAAAAAAAAAGAGCAGGCTGCATTTTGCATATTTTTGGAAAACAGCCCTACTGTGTAAATACTGCCTCGCTGCTGCTGGAGTCGGCTCGGTGCATGCCCGCAAGCTGTGACACGGCAGCACCTGCAGCTCGCGTCCCGCTGCCCTCCTGCCAGCGTCACATTTTCGGCGGTGCCGAGCAGCTTTCCTCCCCTCCTGGCTGCCCGGGAGGATCCCCCCCCCCCCTCAAAACACAACGGTAGCACAAGCCGTGGCGGCAGCTCGCGCTTTAACGTGCCGCCTGTGACCCCTCTGTCCCGACAGCTGCAGAGCACCGGCCGGCTGCTGGAGGAGCAGCTGCCCGAGATGATGACGGAGCTGCTGGCCATCGCCCGCGACAAGATGCTGTGCCCCTCCGAGTCCATGCTGACGCGGTCCCTCCTGCTGGAGGTCATCGAGCTGCACGCCAACAACTGGAACCCGCTGACACCCACCATCACGCAGTACTACAACAAGACAATCCAAAAACTGACGGCCTGAGGGGCAGGGCAGGGAGGGGTGGGAAGGGGCGAGAAGGAGACATGCACCTTAGCGGGATCCGGCTCTCGCGGCCCGGCGAGCGCCTTTCTGATTTAAATACCTAAGCAGACAAACCCCAGCATGCTTGAGAATACGTTCGTGGGGTGGGGAGGGAGAAGCATGTTTCTTTTCAGCTGTGTCGCCAAGTGCCACCCCTCTTCCCTGCCGTGTTTTTGTTTTAGGGTTTCTTTTATGAAATCATTGCTCCAGCAGCAGTGCATCCCGCCGGGTTATTGTTTGGCTTTAGAAAGAAGACAGCGAGTTGGAAAAGCGAGCCCGAGTGGGGGCTAGTATTGTTTTCACACCGTCCTCCTGGCTTGCCCTGGCCAACTGGCAGGAGACAGCACGCAGCAGATGTCCCGGGAGGACAAAGCGCGACACACACTACACCAGACGCTCATAATTGACGGCTTTTGTCAAGCGGAGCTTTCGTTATTTCCCCCCCCCCCCCTCTTGTCTTCGACTTTCTGCTCCCCCACCTCCCCTCCGTCTACTCGCCGCCCCTTCGGACGCCAACCGGCGAGCAGGATGGCTTTCTTATTTGCACTGGGTTTTGTTTTTCTTGGTCATTTGTATTTTATTCTATTTTATTTTATTTTATTTTATTTTATTGTGAACGGACAATTGCGATCAGCGCGGAGACGTGGAAGTGACGCCTTCCTGCGAGCTCACTAATGGTTTACGTGAAGATGCTGAAGTAGGAGGAGGATTTTTAAGGAGCCCAAAAGCCACTGTAGAAGTAACATAGCCACAGTCGTCTTGCCAGTAACCTCGCAGATTAACCGAAAAATGTGTGCCCTGAGCTGGGAGCTCCAAGAAACACGGGATGCTGGGGCTGCTTGCTCTGGCTGGTAAAGCCGCCGCATCCCCCATCCACTAAACTATAACCCGTTTATTTTTTTGTAATCTTTTTGTTTCCGTTGAAAGAGTGCTTTATTGTAATTACTGTCATGGTTGTAATAATACGTTTAAAACCAGGCCCATTGTAGTTGGGCCTAGTAATGTACAGGGCAATGGAGAAATGAAGACTTGATGTTCTTCTTGGGAAACCGGAGGAGAGAAGACAAGAAGTGCATGGCAAAAAAGGAGGGAAAAAAGAAGAGGAAAACAATGAAAAGCCAAAAATACAGGTTTTGAGCCTGGCTTCTAACTGGCTGCATTTCCTATCCAGTATTTGTAGGTGTGCATTGTACAGGGGCAGCTGTGTGCCCTGGTTGGTGTAGGTGGTACCGTGTCCCCGAGCGCAGGGTGACGTGCTCGGAGGGAGCAGGGCGAGGCTGGGTGTCTGGGATGGTGCTGGGGAGGTGGGAGAGATGGGAGGTGGGAGAGATGGGGAGAAGGGAGAGATGGGGAGATGGGGAGATGATGGTGGATTTGGGGAGGCGTTCGCCCAGTGGAGCTGGAAGTGTCCTGAGTATGGATGGCAAGTGAGCGGCAACCAGCAGGCGTCAGGACTCGGTGTTTCCTTGTTCTCTTCTCTGCCGATGATGTCCACACGAAATCCCTGACAGTGCTCATTTTGGTGAGGTGGGAGAGAAGCAGAGGAAGCCCCAACCCCGCGCTGCCATCCCGATCTCGGGTGCCTTAGGGAGCTGCCGGCCTGCGTGCGAGGGGCAGGAGGCTCCCCCGTGCATGTGTTCAGGAGCGGAGCGTCCTGGCCGTGTGGTTCGGCACAACTTGAACTTTTCATGAGATTGTCTGTGGGTACATTTCGTGGAGCACGAGGAAAGGAGCTGGAAAGAGGAGCTTCAGCGGCCCATGTCTGCACAGGCCAATTCCTGGGCTGGGGATGTAGGCCCGGCAGCCACGTTAGCACTGCCACAGAAGAGCGGAGAGGCCGGGAGGTGTAAGCATGAAGCTGGACTGCATCAGGCCCGTCGGTGTCGGACAGCAGGGCCGTGCCCTTGCTCTTGGCCTTCCCAGCCCCACAGGGAGTGGAGGCGTGAATGTCGGTGTGAGCCCGGAAAGTCGCCGCCAGCAGCCCCGGAGCAGCCTCAGGAGCAGAGCAGTGGGGAGCAGAGGGGGAGCGAGGGCTTAAATTGAGCAAACGGAGTGAAATTACCCGTGGTGAGGACAATTTGTCAAGGGGCCTTTAGTGTCGTGACAGCCTCCGACGTGCGAGCTGCACGCGGTCGATCGGTGTAAATTAGGCCCCGCCGGTCGGAAGCATTAATGAGGTAGCGGGGGCTAGGGAGGTGCTGCTGCTCTGTCAGGCTTTGTGGAGAAGAACGGAGGAAAAGCTTTGCTGGGTTTTTTTTTTTTGAATACCAGAAGAGCCTCCCCGCATCCCGCTCCGCATCCCTTGGGGTCCGTTCTCTGAACGCAGCAAAAGAAGAAAAATAAAAAGAAAAAGAAAAACAGAAAAGCCCGGAGGAGCTTCGGCCCGTGGCTTTGCCCTCCATCGCTGGGATTTCTCCTGTGGAATAGCTTTCCTGTGAAATCTGTCTTTTTTAATGTCTGTCGTCTGTCTCCGCCGTTAGGGTCCGTTCATCCAGCCACTCACCGCTTGGTAACTCGGTACGTCAGTCGCTCTGTTGATGCGTGAGAATCTAGATGTTGACCAAAAAAGTATTTTTTTCCCCCAGAATTACGTGCTGCCGCTGGCATCCCTGCAGTCCCTCGGTGGGAAGCCCATGGTATTTGGAAGGGAAGATGCCACCGGCGAGGCAATGCGGAGGGGTGGGGGCAGCAGTGCGTTTTGGGGACAGAACACCCTCCTTTGGCCAAATCCGTGTCAGGCCAAACCTGGGGCTGGTGTAAGGACGTGGTGATGCCCGGAGCCGCCGGCTCTGCTCCCCACGGAGCTCCCAGCACCCGGTCCCCTCCTTCCCAGCCAAATCATTGCCAAACTGGAGGCTTTGGCTGCCCACAAGCGGCCTGCTTGGTTTCCCCATGAGGGATTTGACCCCCCTCCTGTATGGAGAAGTCTCCTTTGTACGGAGGTGAAATGAGAATGGGGGAAAAAAGGCAAAGTAAGCGATTTGCCTGGTTCCCCTCTTCCCCCGAAGGAGATTAATTAGTATCTATTCTTGGCATGATTGATGGCTTTGAAGGAAAACTTGTCAGAATAACTTATGATTTATTTTCCTGCTTATTTTTATAACATCCCTCACTTGGAAGTCTCTCAAAATCTGAAATACGATTTTTATTTCCCCGCTGGGTATTTTATGGCTTTACACAAATTTTGCTCTTCTTGGTGTTAGCTGTTAGCCAGTCCCGGTGATACTTGCAGTATTTTTCAGGAGAAACGACTCTAAGGGTTGCAAAGTCCTGTTGATGGCCAACGGGGCTATGGTGTCCTGCAGAACGTGGATTTAATGCTAGCAATTCATTTTTAATGTATTTATTTGCATTTGAAAAAGCAACGTTTTTAATTTAATCATGTTTGTTAAACGAAGTGCTTAAAAAAAAAAAAAGGAGAAAGGTTTTGGGGACAATAAAGACTAGATCTTCATACTAGAGAAAACAAAAACTCATCGTTTTCAGCATTTCAGAGACTGTTAAAACAAGGGAGCTAATAACTCTTTGTGGCAATTCAGTCTTGTTTATAGAACATCCAAACCCACTGTATGCTATAAAACGCATCATCTGAGTAATAAATGTTTAAAGCTTGACGTTTCCCCATCTCTTTGTCGGTACGTGCAGTCAGTTTTGGTGGTCTGGGGGGACTGTTGCTTAGCTTGGAACAAAGGATGGAGGGAGAAAAAAAAACATTTGTGGTGTCTGCTTCGAAACGGAGCCCCTGGGTCTGATCTTGCAGCTCCGTTTGGTGACTCAGCACCGCTCAGCACCAGGGATGGGGCTGACCCCACGGTGCATCACGGCTCGGAGCAGACCACTCCGTCTTTTACTCGATGCAACCTGCTAAGAAAAAAAAATAAAAAAAATAAACCTGTGGTTTTTCTAAGCAGTCTCCCCTGGAAAACCCGTCTCAGCCTAGCCGGAGTCAATTAGAGAAGGTTTTCAGCTAATTGAAATGCGTGTGTTCGCCCAGGAAGCCGCAGGTCACTCGAGGTGAGCGGTTTGTGTCATCGGGCTCCCGGGCTACGGCCAGAAAATTGCAGGTGCTCCAGTTACTGCTCCTGGAGAAGCCTGCTGTCTCTTGCAAAAGGCCCTACGTGACCGTGCGTGTGTGCTCGCAGCTCGCTGCAGCGCGGCCGGGCTGCAGAATAAATAGAGGAGCGGGTGGGAGGAGGTGGGTCCCGCCGCTGGCCGGGGCTCGTCTCCTGTACCGGCACGTCTGCAGCAGCGCGGTCCCTCGTCAGGAGCACAGCTAGCAAAAAAAAAAAATCGTTTTTGCTGTTGTTTTCCCATCCACAGGTGTAAAGTGATATTGAGTTGAGTGTCCTCATGGGGAAGGTGATGCAAAGCCTGCTCGGCCCTTCTGCAGACTGGTCTGCGTTGGGTTTTTCTGAGGGTGGTGCAGGGGGAAGCAATGACCAGGTCTGTGCTCACTGCGGCATCCTGACCAGCTTCAGCTCAGGGCGGCTGAGCCAAAAGCAGGGCCAGGCCCTGGGCCGCCAGGGTGTCTTCGGTGAGACAACAGCATGCAGCAAACAGGAGGCTTGGGAGCAGACTGGCGGTCATTGCTGCGGGCCTGAAGCTTTCGAGACGCAGGAATATTTCTGCGAATTCCTCGCGGCTGCCAAAAACCCAGGCAGCAGCAAATAAAGAAACCCCATGAATCACAGCAAGTTTGCTTTGCTTTCCTGAAGCATGGCAAACCTGCAAAATAACAGGGATGTTTTCCTCTTCCAGCAGCTCTACTTCTAACACTGAGTAATGACTGGAGTTTTTAAATGCTCGTGCTAGGGGCAAAATGGATAACAAAGACAAATCCCGTCTAAGTGACAAAGCGAGTTCACACTTAACATAATGGCGCTGCTGCCATGTTTGTGAGCCGAAATGTAGCTTAAATGATTATTGCTTTGGCAAAAGTAAAAACAGGCCATTAGCCGGCAGGGTGGGACGGCCGCGGTCGCTGCCTTTGTAATTAAACCCTTCTCCGGGGCTGTGTTTGTTAGCAGCTTGCTTCAGCTTCGGTGACAGAGACGGAGCTGTGACCGGCATTTTTTGCGTCGGAATTGGGGTGCGTGGAGCCTTGGGAGCTGGTGGGGACCGCAGCAGCATCCCCGCTGCGGCTGGGCTCAAACCTGCTGAGCTCGGCCACGCCGGCCTTGTCTTAAAGCCTGCAGAAAATAGGGTTTTGTTGAGGGCTTTGGGGCCGGCGCAGGCACCACGTCTGCACGTGTGGCTCCCCATGCGCGTGGTGCCGGGGCGTCCCGACGCACCCACCTGCGTGGGTGTGCAACCTCGCCTGGGGCGCAGGCACTTAGAGCCTTGCAAAAGGCACCCTGATCGGGGGGGGGGGGCAGTTTGGGGCGGCTTTCTGATGGTTTTCGGCAATTTGGGCACAAGGAGTGTTTTTGCCATATATGAAGGACCGTGCTCTAAAGGTGCAACGAAAAGAAGAAGGGTGCAACAGTAACACACACCGCAAGGCTGCATGGCCCCTGCACAACAATAACACACACCACCAGGCTGTATGGCCTCTTCCTTTTGGACCCTACACTGTTGCTCACCAGTTACAAAGCCTTGTGTGGCTACCTAAAGGTGACTATTGAGCCAGGCTTCGTGTCTATCCCAGCACACAGGACTTTTCTGAATTAATGCCTAGAGCTTAACTTCTGAAAAAAAATAATAATAATAATAATTAAAAAAAAATAATATCCCATCCCAAGGATGTGATTTAATGATTTAAACGTTTTTGGAGATGGTTGTCCTCGCAGCCGAGCGTGAGCACGGGGGCAGGGTCTCGGCGGGTTGCGTGCTGAGCTGGTGCCTCGCAGAGCGCCGGGTGAGCACCGGCTCGCTCCTTAGCACCGCTTACAGCCATGCCACAGCGCTCATGGGGAAAAAATGCACAGTCCCTCTCAAGAGAAATGCCGAGATTTCCAAATTCCGTTCTGTCCTAAATCGTCCGAGTTTTTCACCAAACAAAGCGCCGCGTTTCAATGCATGTTGTGTTGCTGTAGCAATAACATTTAAACAAAGTGTTTTCGCTTTATTAGCACAGACCTTTTCAATAACTTCCCATCGAGCGTTCCCGGGAAACGTTTCTGCTCCGTGAAAGGGGCGCCGGGAGCACGGCCTGATCCCGACCAGCACTCCCTACCCTTGCCTGGATAACAGCCCCCGAATCCTCCCCCGCAGGAGGGGAGATCTCCTGCTGCCCGTCCATGCCCTGCACGTCCCGGCGGTTACCCAAAATTAGCGAGAAGTGCTCCCCGCCAGCTCAGACTGCACTTCTGAAATCGCTTTTTTGAGATTTGTAGATTTTGGGCTCAAAAAGGGAGCCTGCGAGAGCCCCATTTCGGGAAAGCAGAGGTTGGAGGAGGAGGGGGCGGGGGGCAGGGAGGATTAAAGGTGTGTCGGGAGATGGGTTACAAAAACCTGTCTGCTGGTAATTACACGTGTTGCGTTGTGAAAAACTGGTTTGAGGGCAAATGCTCTAAAATATTGCTCTGGGGAGAGAAAGGCAGCAAAGGTTGTGAAACACAGCTCGCGTATTGTTTTACAGCTAAGGTAACTTCTGTCCCCAGGGCTGTGTTTTACAGCGACTGCAAGAAATCAAACCCTGGCTCGCAGGCCTGGGCTGCAGTTCTTGTGGAGCACAAGCACGCGGCATGCTTGGTACCATCGGAAAATCAGGTTTTGGGACAGTTTCCTGAGATCAATGCAGTCTTATTTTTGGGGAGACAGGGAAAAGCATTTGGGAGAGTGGCTGCGTAGCATGTGGAGGTTGCCTCATGGCTGCTGTTTCTGTAGTCACAGCACAGACACACTGCATGTCCTTTATCCAAATGTATGTTTATTCTGCATGTTCCTTATCCAAAACTGCCCTGCTGCTGCTCCTGTGAGCACCTTTACAAGCGGTGCTGCCAGGGCTTACGGGTCTCGCAGGGGCTAATCCTAAATAACCCTTAGGTTTGACTTTTCAGCCCCATTTACCCGTTTATTCCCCGTTTGCTCCCTGTCCTGTAACTTAAATCTGTATTTGCTCTGCCCCGTGTTTCCAAACAGCACGAGCCTGTCCCCTCCCAGCTCCGTGCTGGCACCTTTGGCCACCACAGCTCCTGCTGTCCCTTTCGCCAGCCAAGGACATCTCGGGGACCACGAGCTGCCCTGTGCCAGTCTCTTTTCACCCATGCTCTTTTGGGGGGACAAGCAACCATCCCTGGTCCCCATATTTCCGATCTAGCACCCTGCACAAGAGCTTTCTCCCATTTTAATGCTTGCTGCTGGTGCAAACACCTTGCCTGGGGCGTGCTGGGTTTGCGTCCCCTCCTCTCCACCTATTTGTCCCCACGGTGCTGGACCAAATGGAGCAAAGAAAAAAAAATAAATAAAAATAAAAACAGGGAGGCTGGGTGAGGGCACATCTGACCGAGGTGTCTCCTGGAGACCTGGCACAGCCCAGGGTGGCCCTGCTGGACACAGCGGGGGACAATCAGCCCCACACGAAGGAGATGCTCCCGTGGGTGGCCGGGATGCTCGCTGTCCCCTCTGGGCGCCCCGTCTGGTGGTGGGGTTTTGGGGACAGGGGGTGCTGGCGGAGGGGAGCCAGCCCCAGGACTCTCTGTCCCGCACGGCGCCGCGCCGGAGCCTGCTTTCTGGTGGGAACCGCCGGGACAGAATTAGAAGTAGGCTGAACTTTATCTACAACGTGAACTGAGTCTGAACCCGGCCCTGTTTTGCTTTGGTTTTTCCAAGGTCAAAGGAGTTCATGGGGAGAGAGGCAAGGGTGGAGGGCGGGGGGGGGGGGCACTGGATTTTTTTAACTTCTTTCTGTGAGTTTGCTGGCGTTGGCAGCCTCATCCGCAGGGAAATGCTGGAGGGTCATGGGAGAAGCTCTCCTCGCAGCGTTTCCATCCAGTGGCACTCGACCAGACCTCAGAGCCCCGGAGAGAGCAGCCCTGCAGCACCTCAGCCACGCATCTCCCTGGCCCCCTTCTCTCTTTCAACGCACGAAAGACAAGCAGCCCACCTCCCTGTGCCTTCAAATTTGAAAGCAAACCTAATACAATGAGCGCTGATGTGCCACATCCGTGAAGCCATCTCCAGGCCAGCCTGGGATGGTGATGTGGTGGCTCGAACACACATTTATTTCGCGTTGGACATCTGCTCTGGGGCTTCCCAGCCCTTCCCCATCCCGCCCCAAGCTCAGCCTGCATCTGGCCCAGCCCAGGGAGGGCAAAGGGGAAAAGCGGAGAGGTTTTGGTGGTTTTTATGGTGGATAGCACACCGCGCAGTGCTCGAATACCTCGTGCTGCGGGTGGGGGTTTCCCTGCCAGCCCCGTCGGAGGGCTGGCCAGCGAGGCATTGCCCCCGGTGCAATGGGATTGCTCCCGGCACTTCCCACCCAGCCGGTCTTCTCTTCTGGGACCGGACGTGAGGCTTCACCGCCTGGCTGCTTCGCCTCCTCGCTTACTCAAGAGTTGTTAGAAACCTTAGCAAAGCGCTCTAATTTTAACAAAGATGCCTCCAAGATCACTGACAAATTTAGGGAATGCACGGGGCAGACTCATTTCCTGGAACGGGAGCTACTGGAGAAAAAGTCCCTCTAGGCCGGCTCCTAACTATGACACATTTGATAGCCATTCAAGGACTACTGGGAAACGTGTAATTTGTCTCCGTGAGGCTTCAGACAGAGTTTCATCATCAAGTCTGACTGCTGCGTGAAACAAAAACTGCTAGCATCCACGAGCAGCCGTATAACCTCTTTCATTTCCATAGGATGTGTCATGAGGGTTATTTCTTCTTCCTGACCCATTGCGGCGGCAGGACTCAGTATTTTATGCAGGGGATGCAGGGTGCCCTCATGCCCCCAGCGCCGTGTCTCTGCCCCACCTCTCCGGCCGCCCCGTGCCGTCCCGCGAGGGCTGGTGGCACAACCCCACGGCGCGCCCCAGGTGCCGGCCCCCGTTATCAATGAACTTTGGCTCCTCGAACCGTGGAAAACCCGCGGTGCCAGGGCGATAGGTGCCGGCGCCCCGCGGATCGGATTGCCCCGGGGGATTTGCTGGGAGTCCCATGACGCGGCTGGAAGGGAGCCCAGACGGCCGGGCACCGCCGCAGGGCGCTCGGCCGGGGTCCCCGGAGGACAGCCGGTGGCCTCCGTCCCCTGCTGCCACCCTCTGCGTGACAAACCCCAGCCCCACGTCAGCCCCGGGGCTCACCGGGGGAGCGATTCGCAACGCTGCGGTGTGGGACCGCTGGTGCGCGGGGCGAGGGTGGCTGGTGTCGGGTTTGCCCCCGCAGAGCCCACCCCGTGTGCCTCGACGCCCCGTGCCTGCATCGCCCACCCACGGGCGGCCACCTCGCCCTGCAGCCTCGGGGTGGCGTGGGACGGGTCCCTCGCTCCCTTTTCCAGCCCTGACCCATTTTCTCATGCTGCTCCCCCTCCCAGGAGCTGCAGCTTGCAGGCATTGCCCGGCGGGGTCATCCCAGGTCCTCGTGTCCCTCGCTGCTTTGTTTCGCCTGCGAGGTGCCGGGTGGGATCGCGGAGCTGCTTCCCGGGCGGCTTTGTGGGCAGGCTGGGAGCCCCCAGGGAGCCCCTGCTCCATTTCGAGCCGCCCAGCCCCGCTCCTGAGACATGCAATCCCACCCTGATTCCTCCTGGAAGCAGATAAGGTGGAGGAAGGAGATAAGACGGTGGCTGCCCCCCCGGCAGGGCCAGAAGCCCCCGTGCAGATGTGGAGGGGGGATTGTGTTGTGGGGTCGGCACAGCCACCTGCATCCCACAGGGAATTCCTGCCCGCATCCCACTGCCTGCCTGCTCACCCAGATCCCCCCCTTTCCCCTCTGCCAGGGAAATCCTGCATTTATTTGCTTGGTTTTTGGTGGCTGAGGGGCCCCCGCACCCAGATCCTGCCTGTGCTGCGAGCAGAGCTGGGTGCAGAACAGGGTCCCAGAGCAGCGGCTGGTCTGGAAACGGGACTGCAGAGCTGCCAAAGGTTTGTGCCAAAGGTGATTTCATGGGGCAGTGGCAAGCAGCACGCCCTGGCCTTAGTGGTGGGCAGGGGATATGGCAGTGGGCTGGAAACAGCTGGGTTTGGGGTCACCGACGTAGGTGGAGCGGATGCCACCAAAAATGCTGGTGAAGATGTGGATAGCTGTACTTCAGTGCGTATCAAATGGCCCGAAGTAAAATCCACAGGGGAGGAAATGGAGCTCTGACGGAAACCCAGGCAGACATCTCCACTGCAGACGCACCTTTCAAGCAGGAAACAAACAAACAAACAAGTTTCAAAATCCCTTTTTGCCCTCAAAACGTTTTTATCAGGCATGCAGTGCGCGCACAGCGACTTGCTGCTCTGCCACAAAGATCCCAGGGCTCCCCACGGTCCTGTGGCTGTTTGCCCTTAGCACAACCACCCCTACCTCTGCAAAGCCATACAGAGCGGGCGGATAGCTGGGCAACAGCTGCTACGTTCTGTAGCAGTAGTTCTGCAATAATAATAGGAATTTAAGATGTATTGAATAACACTGACCCCCGTAAGTAATATGTAATAAATGACAGATAATGATTTAGTAATAAAGGTGGTGAACTAGTAATAGAGGAAGTCTGGAAGACAATTTGTAAAGTGCTCAGAAAATTAAAAGATATCCCAGAGTTTGAAGGACCTGGGGTTGTTTAGTCTAGAGAAGAAAAAAAAAACAGAGAGGGAACACAGTAAATCCTAAAATGTAGCCACCAAGAGAAAGGAAATAAACCCTTCATAATCACAAAGGAAGGACCAAGAAGTCAGAGGCTTCGGCTGCAGGAAGGAAGATGCAGCCTGGGTGACAGAGGGCAACTTGCCAGTGGAGGGGATAATTAAGGCTTGGAAAAATTGTCTGAAAAAAAATAGTTTCACATGAGATTTTCAAGAAGAGGTTGGAAAAATGCCTGTCACCAGGGGGTTTAAAGACAGCTGAATTGCCCTTCGGTTTAGGGGTGGACTTTATGATTTTTGGTGCTCTCTTCCAATCCCATTTTCTAGTATTGGTTCATTTTTCTTCCTTCATCGGGTTGAATTTTGATTTTGAGGACATTTTTCTTCCTTGTCTGCATGCCCATCATCCTGCAGGGCAGCGTTCTGCTCCGGCAGCAAGGCTAACAGATCTCCGAAGGACACAGATGCCGCACATGCAGCGGGCAAAAACACGAGATAGAGATTACTAACTAAAAAAAGACGGGGATTTTACAGACATTATTCCAGCTATTTGACGTCCGTGCAGAACAGATGGGAGCCGAGTTCCTCAAATGTCTGTCAAAGAGACGTGCACAGGAACAACCCTGGGCACGGAGGACGAAGAATTGTTTTTGTGAGCTGCTCTATGCCCACCGATAGCACGGGCTCTGACATTCCTGCCACAGATAAAGACCAGTATAAGTGAGATAAATCCTGTCTAAATCCTTTTCATGTTCCTCAGGCTTGCGCTCCAAGGACAGACAGGATGATAGCGAGATGGTGAGGAAGAAGAAGCCTTGGTGTGCAGAGAGCTCTTCGCGTTTCGGAGCTCTTTACGGAGGAGGCGCGTGGCACGGAGAAACCCCACAAACAAAGCTGGGTCTGGAGAGCCTCAGCTTGGGAAGGTCTCAAAAATGAATGAGGTTTTAAGGAGGGGCTACGAGACGAGGGTGAGCAGGGAGCGGTTTGGAGGAATTTTAATTAACATCAGCATTTGCAATGTTATTTAATAAGGTCCAAAAACATCTGAGAACAATGAAAGCTGAAACCAGCATCCCACATTTCACGGAGCAGGGGCTAGGGGAGAGGGTTTGGCTTCCCCGGGGGGAAGAGGGCACCTGAAGGAGTGGAAGCTCCTGAGGAAAGAAGAGCTCAGGGCAGGAACATGTTCTGGGAGATCGTCAGGTCGGGGGTGGAGGAAGGACCCCAGCATCCCGTGGTGGGAGATGCCCCACGCATGCTGTGGGTCCTGCACCAGCCCCTGGGGCTGTGCATGGTGTAGGGCCACATGAGGTGGTGTTTAGGGAGGTGGGGCGCCAGCAGTATCAGAAACCCCAGTCCTTTTGGGACCCAGACGTCCCCTGCAGACACACCAGGTGCTCCCAGGGTCTGCTGTCTGCATTAAGCACCTTGCAGAAGCAGCTGAGACTTGAACATGCAAAGGGATACGAGTTCCTTTTTTGCAATTCAGGCACGGAATGGAGCAAGCTGAACCTGGCGAGGGCAGGGGGGAGAGAGCAAGGATGGCCGCCGGGCCACCGGGCCGCCGGCAGCAGCGGTGCGGGGACAGTGGCCGCGCACCGTGCTTGGTGCCACGGGACCCCATCAGCCTCCCTCCAGCAGCTGCACACCCCAGCACCCTGGCGGACGTTTGGCCTCATCAGAAAGGGCAGCAGGGACCAGAGTGGGTTCCTGCAGCCCAAATAACACCGACCACAGGAGCAGGAGGGAAGGGCCAGGCCGGGCTGTGCACGGCACGCAGCGCGCCGGCCTCGTCTGCTCAGGCACTCCCCGTGCCTGGGCTTGTCGATGGGGTTGTTCGGAGCGATGACATAATTACGGTTTCTATCACAGATTAATAAGAAGTGGTTTTCAGCGAACTCGGAGGCATGCCTGAACTGGAAGGGCATTTCGCCTCCCCGCCGCGTGGAGCCGAGGGTGCCGTGCCCTCTTTGAGTCTCCTGGCGTGGCGGTCTCACCAAGCAGCAGCAGTGGGGCACTCAGGTGCCTTGGGAAGGCATCCTTCCCGCGGTGCGTTATCCTCCGGGAAAATGGGCAGCCTTCGTCTCCAGCACAGAGCTGTGTACATAGACTGGGAAGAAGTGGTCGCGAGCCTCTAAAATAAATGACTTCTGCTGGTGGAGGGAAGCCACCCCAGCTGCTGTGGAGGCAGAGGGGCCGACAGCCAGCCCGTGGCTCGGTCGGGGCACTCAGGTTGGTGTTGGCCACGGCAAAAACACAGAGGGGCAGGAAAGTGTTGCTTCGGGAGGGAGGTGGCGGTGGAAGGACAAGGCAGTGAGACTTTCTTCTCTGCACATGAGGTCCCCCAGCCTTCCCCCTGCCCCATCACACAGCTCTTTTGGGCCATGTGAATCCCTCACATCATTCAGGTTAGGAGGTTCTGGTCTCTGGTGGATGAGCTTTTGTGTAGCCCTGGGCTTGTCAAGCCTGGGGCTGCCCCTCAGCTACCCGGCACATCCGAAAGCCCTCATCAGGAGTCCCAGAGTCCAACCCAACTATTAAAAATAAAATAAAATAAAACCACTCAAACTGTCTTAAACACCAGGATAGTTCCTAAAAAATTTTTCATCCCTTGGCCATCCGGCCTCTGGGTCTTCGGCCTGCTCATGTTTTCACATTTCTCCTGTGGCTGGGGGACTGGACACATGTGCGTGTTTTCAGCAAAGGCGAGGTGCCCACACAGCATCCATGAGCTTCAGGGGGCACCCAGGGGTGCCAGGCAGAGCCCCTGGGTGGAAACTGTGCAGCGAGCTTGGAAAAGCAGCTGAGACTTCAGGGCATGAGCATACGATAGAGATTTGCTGTTCCCTGTGGTTTGCTGCTCTTGCTGTTGACCATCTCCACTCTCAGTCCCATTTTAGACATTCCTTACATTCTGCCTTACCACAATGCTGTGTCCCTGGTTGCTTCAGCTGGGGTTATTTTTCTGGACTGTCCATCTCTATTGGAAGGAGGAGGATGTGCTTTAAGCCCTCTGAACACCAAAATCGCCCTGCCTCTGTCTTCCTGGCGTTTCCCAAGCCGTGAGCAGGTCTGTATCTGGAGATCGGCTTCCTGTAACAAAGCAGGTCCCTATCTGGAGATCTGCTTTCCTGCAACAAGAATATGCCCCAGGTGAGAAATTTGCCTCCTGAACTCAGCGTGACCTCCCAGAACCGAAGGCTTCGGATGGGGAGCACCGGGGTTGACGGTGCGAAACACCCATCCATGCCCGGAGCCACGCTGCCGGGCATCGCGACGCCTCCCGGCGAAGACCTCGGCGGTCCCAAGAAGCACTGTGCTGGTGGGATGCCCCAAAAAAACAGTGCCTCCGACCAGCGGTGCCGCTGCATGTGCTCAGCCACCTCTCCCAGAAAGGGCCTGAAGGGTTAAAGTAACAAGGAAAGTTTTACGAGTCCAGGCTCCAGATGTTCCAGCCGGGAAGATGAAAGCAGCCCGCTCTGCCTGGGTGGGGGGCACGGAGCCCCCACGGCCCCCGCAGCACCCCGTGGGGCCATCCCCGGGCAGCGTCCTCCCTCCAGCCCTGCTCGTCCTGGCCCTGGCACGAGGAGCAGGTCAGGGAGCCCGCAGCAGCCCGTGGGTGCCCAGCTCTTCCCCCGCATCGGTTATTAAAAGCAGAGAGCGCTCCGACCATGACATTCATCTCAGCTTCCCCGTGGCGTGCTGGGCAGGAAAATCAAACCGCAGGGCCCACGCTTGCAGGGAAGGAGTAAACAGCGCTTCCAGCGCGGGGCATCTCCGGGAGCTGGGGTTTGCTGCACCAAACCTTTGCGCCCTTAATTCTGCAGATGTGATGCCCAGCGACCAGCTGAGCACAGCCCCCGGCCACCTCGTCCGTGCGCCCTGCCCGCCGCTGCTGGCCCCGCTCCCGTCACAGTCAGGGAGGTTGGTTGCCCTTCCTTTACATCCATCAAGCTCTAGAAATGCCTCGACGCCTGGTTTCTGCTTGCTTTCGATGGGCACCTTCTTGCAACGGCTTACGTCTCCGTTTTCCTCCTCTTCCAAGCCCTCAGCCCCAGTTTGCCGTGCAGCTGGGAGGGAAAACTTGTTTTCTGACCCATTTTCCCTTAGAGGCTAGCTCTGAAATGAGCTGATGAACCCCAGTAGCTGTGACACTGGGGGACAGTTATGTCCTTTCACAGGCTGAGTGACGGGGCTCTCCTGCTCCTTTACTTTGGGTGCAGGGTGCTTTGTGCAAAACAGATACTTTTGGGGTTGGAAGGGGATTTTTCCCCCTTGTTGAGCACATCCAGGTGGCACTATCAGCTGGCACTTTTCTGGTGTCCCAGCACAGCCCAGCTCCAGTGACCCACCACTACCAGAGTATCATATATGTTTTCTACAGGACGGAGCACACACGTATAAATACGTCCAGAGTAATGCCAGCCTTAAATATTGCCTCTCCAGCAAAATTAATAGTTAGTCGCTTGCTGTATATGAGATATTTTTTTTCCTTTTTTCTCGTGTGCGCTGTAACCTAGTAACCAGCAGCACCCGCACAGTCAGTGTCTGTCTTACACTGGTGTGTTCCCGTCTGGTACCAAGGAGCACTGCCAACAGCTCTCCCCCACCGAAGCCAGCAAGACCAGCCAGGTTTTGTTCTCGGAGCTGCTGAAACGCCCAGCACGCCTGGGTCTCCTTCCTCCAGCAGCGACGGAGCCAAGAGCTCCGAGCATCTGCTCGCGGCGTCGGGCTCGGCGGGGCTCGTCTCCTGCTGGCTGGAGGAGATCCGAGCCCCATCTCCCGGTGGTGCCCGGGGCCTGAGCTGTGGCTTGTGGGTGTGGAGGACATCAGAGGACCCCCCTCGTGTTTCAGCTGCTCCCCGTGCCCCAGCACAGGGCAGCAAAGCCCACCCTTGCTGTCCCCTCGAGGAGGACGGACCACGGCACAGCTCCGCCTGCCTCTGCCCCAGGGCAGCTGCTAATCGGGGTCTTCCCCCTCCACCCAACTTTCTGTTTTTCTCTGAAAGCACAAACTGAATTCCCCCTCGGATTCCCACCTTGCTTTCAGGCCTGATTAACGCTGTCACAGGGTTCAGGAGTTACTCAGCGTGCTGACAGACAGGCTGACGTCTGAGCGGTGGAGCCTCTCGCCTTTCCGAAACCAGAGCTAAAAAAGAAGATGGTCTGGTTCGTCGCCAGGAGCCCTTTGGCAGGTCACGATGCTGGTCCAGTCAGCAGGAGGAGGAAGAAAACATCCTGGGGTTTTCCCCCAGAGCTGATGTCAGGGACCTCGGCTGGTAAACGTGACACGGTGGTGACTTCCCTGCCAACCACAAGAACTACCTGAGCCTCTCAAGCGTTTTGGTTTTTGTTTCATTTCATCTGTAAGCCGCCCAAAGAGTTACGCTGTGACTCAGTGGAGTGCCCAGGGATGTCCCCTGGCTCTGCTGCACCAACGCACAGATGCCCGTCCTGCTGCAGTGCTGGCGCTGGCGGCACAGCAGGACCAGGGGGACAGACCCCTCTCTCCATGAGCTGGGGCCTGATCCTGTCCTTGCTGTGATCCCCGCATTACTTGGGACAAGGTAATTCCCTCTGCAATGCCTGGCCCCGAAAGGCTCAGGCCCACGTGAGTCCCCTTGACCGTGCAGAAGGATGGCCAGGACTAGCCCCATCCATCGCCTCCTACTACGCATGTCCCCCCCGTTGGTTGTTCAGCCCCCATCCATCTCCTCCCCTAAACCACCAGGGATCTCTCCCCACCTTGACATCTTGCCTCCAAGCCTGTGCCCGGTAAACCGGCACTTATTTTTAAGCACATGTAGACAGCACAAAGCAAACGCTGTTTGCAGACGATTTTTGTTAATCCATCTCAAGCCAGTTCTTCCCCACTTTGCCTCCAGAAGCCCCTGCAAACCCGGACATGCACACGTACGTAGACCCGGCCGAGCTTTCACGCCGAGTTGAGCCCCGCTGGGGCAGCTTTCCATGGGTAAACTGAGAGCAAAGTGCAACTAGCATAAAGCAGACACCTTCCCAGGGCTCCATGCTTTGCATGGCGTGGAGCTGCCGGCCCCTAACCACCCCACCACCCCGAGGGCTGCGTGGACAGAGGGGCCTGTTCACCTCGTGGACCTGCAAGCAGCCTGCAAGGCGAGAGCCTGCAGATGCCTTGGGGTGGATGGGGAATGAGTCCGACGCTGAGCGTCACCCAAGTGAGACAGGGATCACGGCTCTGCCCCGTGGAAGACCTGTGATCCCAAGATGGTGGAGGTTCACCTCTGTCCTTTGCAGTGCATCGGACCTTGTAGACACTATCTTTTATCAGCAGCTGACAGTGTGAGCGTATTTCACCTATGATTTATCGCCAAAAAGTGACATGGTTTGACCCTTCTTTATTGCACTCTTCAATTACCACTCAGCAACGCTGGAAAAAAAAAAGGCCTGACCGTGCTGTAATTTACTGTGTTGCAGTGTGTCATTACAAGATTTAGTACCGATTACGCTGGAGCCATGGTACAAAGCAAGATTACAGTCAACTGGAACAGGCCGATTTCAGACATCCCAAATTTTCAGAGAAATCCTTGTGCAGGGAGGGGAGGAGGGAGACACGTACCGCCGGGAAATCAGGACTTGAGACTGTCTCAGCCAGCTCATGTCTGAGCCTCTTAAGTGAATGAGCTTTGGGTAAGGTGATTTCTAAGGAGGCAAGAGTGGGACCGGCAGCTAAGCCGTGCAGAGCACGATGATACGTGAGGTCCCGGGGCCACCGCCGCTTTGCTGGAAGGTGGCCATGGATGTCCACAGCTCTCTGGGGGCTCATATGCAGGGGATGTGCCGTGGGAAGGAGTGGGCACGGAGCAAGAAGGACATCATATTTCTGGCCGGGAGCTACCTAGAGGCTGGACATCTGCATCTTCTTTTGGGAAGGAGCCAGCTCTGCCCTTGCCCACAGCTCCTCCATCCAAGGGCAGGCCGGGGCTGTGGTTCTGCTCCTTAATCCGGGCATTACTGGATCATCCAAATTTGACCAGATCAAGAGCAGCCACATAACTGCATTTCTGACAAATTACCTGCAGCACTCAGGCTTTATGTGAGCGCGTGTGTTTCAGCCTGGCTTGGCGCCAGCCGCAGCGGGACGGGCACAAAGCAGGAGGGATTTGACCAGGAGAAGCCTCCGGCCACAGCGCACGGCGCCGGGGGGAGCAACTCGAAACAGGTCAGCACCTTGCTTGATGTGGCTGCGGCCTTTCTGAGCCCTACGGACGGATTTACAGCATCGGCAAACCCCAGCCAAGGGGAAATTCTTCCTCGCTTTAACCTCCTATCTCTATTTTAGCCTTCAGACTGCTTCCTACCCAAGCACCACCTGCATCTACCAGTCCTAGAGCTGAGTAAGCTCTGGGTGAATGGGAACACAGACGAGCTGGTGCTCAGCATCCTTCTGTCATGTTCTTTTTTTTTTTTTCTTCTTCTTCTTTTTATTTTTTTGCATTGAAAGAGGGCTAAAATTAGCTTAGCAGGAGGTGAAGTCTGGAACGTTTTAGCTAAAGCTGCAGTAGTATTGAAAAGACATAGTTTTGCTGATTTTTTCCCAGCCTTCTTACTGCAAACAGTGTTGCCTGGTCTTTTATTTTGACAGACGAATGCAAGCAAAGACCCCCATAAAATAAAGTGCTCCGTGAGGTGTTTTAACTCACTCTCCAGCCCAGCGCTGCAGCATTCAACCTGGCAAGCCACATCCATCCAGCCCAAGGTCCAGCCAGCTCAGCAACGTGTCTCCAGCCAAGGCCAGAGGCAGCCTCACAGGACAAGGGGTAACAAGGGGTGTGCAGAGGGTTTCCTGGCCCCAGGAGACCCTCGCAGCTCCTGGTGAGCAGTGCCACAGCCCACCAGTGCTGCACCCATGGGGACACCTCCACAGGCAGCCTCTGGGCTCTGCTGGGTCACTTTATCCCTTTGCATTACGTACTTTGGAAAGCTGCTGTGAGGTGTGCTCATACAGGGGTACAGTCCCTCCATCCTCCTTCGCACCGCTCCCGGGAGGAGTTACAGCTTGTATCCTCTGTTTCTCGCAAGTGGGAGTCCTGAGAAAACAGCGTGGTTAAACGATCTGTTCACATCTCACTGCCTGATGAGCAAGGGCAAGAACACGCATCTCCAGGCTCCTGGGCTTTAACCTCCAGGACATGCTGAACCTCACACAAAAAAGTAAAATCATCAGCGAAACAGCCCTTAAACGCAGAGTCCTGTGTTGTGCCCACATGGCTCGGTGCTACCTTGGTATCACGAACCAGGGACAAAACCATCATCTCAGCTCTTCTGGGTGAAGACCATGTCCAGCTGCCAGCACAGCAGGGACATTTGGAGGGAGGAAAAATAAGAATAAGCCCAACATTCCTTACCCTTTGGTTACCCCAGGGTAAAAGCCAGCCTCTTAGCCAGCTGGCTGTAAGCCTAACGTGGCCCTTGACTTGATGGCTCCTGGGCTTGGAGGAATCCTTCCAGAGCAAGGTCCCTGCACAGCCTCGCTGCTGCTGGTATGTGCTACAAAAGGAGGCACTGAGTTAGTTTTGTAATAAAGTTGTCTGCTTTATCCATCATCTGCAGGGCCTTTGGTGCTGCATTCCCTGGGGGGCTGTCAAGGCCTTGGGCAGGAGCGCTGTTCCTTGATCCTCTGACATAAACCATCCACGCTAGTTCGACCGCTGGCCCACTGAGATGTGAGGTGGTTATCGAGTATTTCAAGGCTGCTGGCGCAGCAGGGAAAGGAAAGGAGCCAAACTCTGGTGTAGCTGAAGTTGCGCTGATGTCTGCCCTCTCTCTTCAGTGCACATCAAGCAGGACAGGGCGGGTACATCCACCATGCCCTCAGCTTTTGCTGATGTCTCCCACTTGAAGCTGAGAGGCTGGAAATTGAAACTCCCACACGAACCTCGCATGTGATGAAAAGCCGTTTTGAAGCTGGTTCGTGCGCTCAGTGGAGTGAAGCCAACTGAAGGCACGGTCCAGTCAGAGCAGACCAAATATTGTATCTCAGTAAATCCCTTTGGGCAGGGCACGTCTCCGCTGGACAGGAAGGCGTAGTGTTGGGTCAGCCTGGTCCAGATGCTCGCAAAGCCTCTTCTACCACTAGGCCCATCAGCCACATGAAGGGCAGCAGAGGCTGGAAGTCACTTTCAAGCCCATGGTACCTCTCCAAAGCCTCCAGGCTCCAGGATGCTGGTGCTTTCCACTCCAGAAAGGTTTCCTTCCAGAAGAGGCAGGAGCTGAACCAGCTGGAGGGACCTTGTCCTTGGCTGAGGACACGTGCACTGCGATGGTGTTGGACGAGAGCTGGCACGAGAGTTTGCTCGAGCCAGAGTTACAAGAAATAGGAATAACCAACAAAAACAAGCGTGTCAGGTTTTCTTCAGCAAGAGCTGGGTGGGTGCCCTGCACAAGACCCATGCAGAGCAGCGTCCCTCCTGCCTGCCTCCTCCCCACCGCTAAGAAAGCCACTCCGCACAGCCTCGGTCAAGTGTACGTTTTTATTTTTCAATGGAACATAAACTCCTTTAGAAAAAACATTCATCCGGATGATAACACCCATAGAAAAAAACACCAATCTCGTGGGGTTTTTGTTTTGTCTTTTTTTTTTTTTTTAATTTGGCATTTGTTATTTGCATTTATATTAAAGCAAAGTGCATCTTTCTTATTTTTCTCGTTTATACACATTGCACAATACATAAATAATGATGCTTATAAAACGTCTTTATATTTACAAGTAATAATATATTTATATATAACATAAAATACACTTTTTTCTTTAATAAATCTCAGGGTTTTTTTAAGGAGTCCTTTTTTGTGTGTTTTATTTCCAAAGCACTACAATGCTAAAGTTCCAATGAGAATGCTCTCTTGTTCATTTAAACCTTTATATTTAGAAAAATAGCTTATGTTAAGGTCTAAACATGCTCATTGAGCTAAGAACAGTGTAAAAGTATCATACTTGTGTATGAATTCAAGAAGAAATGAAAGCACAACTGCATTTCCAGATACGATGGTACCGGGATAACCTGATCTAAGCAGGTTACAACAGACCAACTATCATAAACACTTTTTTTCTTTTTTTCCCCATTTGTTTTTTTTGTTTTGTTTTGTTGGTTTTTTTTTTTTGCTTGTTTGTTTGCTTCGCTTCTTTTTTTTTAAGCTTATGCTTCTGTCACTTCGTATCTCAGCTCAAATTGTAAAGCACGGGCCATGCACGGTTTCTTCACGGTTGCTTTCTCCCCTTGCATCACTCCAAGACAATAAAAAAAGCAGCGGAAGGATGGGCAGACTTCCCCCAACACCCACACTCCCGCAGTGGACAAGATGAACACAGGAACGAGACTCAAGCCCAACAACGACAACAAAAAATCGACAAGGGTGGGTAAAGACCTGGCTGGGAAGGTTTTGCACCATCATTTGGCGGCTGCTAGGTCTGGGGAAGGGGTCTCAGCTGGGTGTCACCAGCAATGGGTACGGCTGGAGGCAAGGGGAAGGTGGTGCATGAAAAATATGGGTCTCCTGCCTTGTTATCTAAGAGATAGAGCCGTAACAAAGAGCAGGTGGCTTCCCGATCCTCGATCGCATAGGATAATCCTTTCAGAGGTGGGAGACAATTATCATATGCGATCCTCCCCCACCCCCCGCACCCTTCTCTTGCCCTTCTGAGTTATTGGTCATTCACACTTTTGAAAAATATATATATTTATCAAAATACCAAGGCAAAAATCTTTCCATAAGCTATTTCTCAAAACAGGAAAAAAAACAAACAAACAAAACAAAACAAAAACAAAAAGTTTGCATGAAAAGCAAGCACTCAGAAGGAAATAATAGCAGCAAAGTAGTATAAATGTCATGAGTCCACTCTGTCTCGAGTCATCGGTTATTAAAAATAACCTCCAACCAGCATGGGCAACTGCTGATAAACTGTCTCGTGTAGCACTGGCCCCAGCCTTTCACAAAGCTGATCTGAACAGTAAATCCGGTCCATGGTTGCTGCATGAACTCATGGTCATTCGGCCTCTGCAAGCTGTATGCCTTCTCGTAGTCAAAAGCCTTGATGGAAAAACCTGGAAACACTTTGTGCACCAGCAACGTCCTGGAGTCGGGGTTGTCCAGTGTGGCCGACTTGATGAAGATGGGGTAACTGCTGCGGTTGTACACCCACACGCCGTCCACTTCCTTGGTGAGCTGGATGCCATACCCGATCTTGCTGCGGACCTTCTGCACCAGCTGGCTTTTGTTGTCCGAGTTGAGCTGTCCGAGGCAGAAACCATTCCCCTGAGGTAGATCATAGAAGATATCCAGGGAGGGCTCTTGGACAGAGTACAGCCGACCCACGCGCGTTTTCTCTTCCCAGTATGCCACCACGCACCAGTGTGACCGATCCCCCGGCTCCTGAAGAACTTGGGAATCTAAAGGAGGTGAGAAAAAAGGAAGAAGAGGAGAAACTGAGTACTGCGGGGGTAATATGACTCAAAAACGATGTAACGCCATGAGGTCGCTGGCCTGCCCGCGCCTTCATGATGCTCTCCACGCATGCACCAGCAGCCCTAGCAGAGCCACCGCTTCTGAAAGCAATGTGTGACAGCCACAGTTGGGCCCGTTTATGCTCACCCACGTTTGGGTGTTTGCCGTGCTGCTTCAGCACCTGGTTCTGGTGGGGTACAAGGGCCCACAGCACCAGCTCCCCCTCCCCAAAAGCAGCTCGAGGCACCAGCAGCACCCGCAGCGCCGCCGTCCCTCGCCCAAACCGTCGGCGGGACTGCCGGGGCCTAGCAGCAGCACCCTTCCTGCTTTGCCTAGCCGCGTCCAGCAGGACCGGACACCCTAAAAACATTTATTTGCACCCAACAGACGCACTTTGGAGGTCACCCCAGTGAAACAGGGGGTCTGGGGCTCGGCGGCCCTGCTCGGGGGGGCTCTTTGGGGCGACAGACGCCCAGGCCGGGCCCTCAGCTGAAGGCAGGCCGCGGGAAGCGCAGGCAGACGGCGGCTTGCAGCGGCAGGGTGGAGACCGGAAGCCTTGCGTTTGTTAACAAAAACGGTCACAAAAACCCACAAGAGCAGCCCCAAACTTAGTTCCCTTAACCCGTTTTTTCAACTCCTTCTTCTCCGCCCAACCCGGCGCGAGCAGCGAGGGTGCAGCACAGGAAGGAGGGGAGGAAAATAGGGTGGGGGGGCTGAGGGAAGTGAAAACCCCCTTTCCTTGACGGGGGATCTGTACCAGCCCGGTGCTGCTCAGCTAGCAATTCCTCCCCAGCCTTCACAGGCATGTTAAGACCTGGGAACTATGAATCTCTGTAATTGTATTTAAAAAAATAATAATAATTCAAAAATCCAGCTTGGGCCGTGAGTTGGCGAGCGGGGGGCAGCACCCAGAGGCCTCCCCAGCCAAGCACCACCAGGCCCCGCAGTGCCGCCTGAGCCCCCCGCCCTATTTTCTGTACTTTTCTGTACTTTTTGCTATTAATAAGCCTGCTTCTCCAGCACAGGCCTTTTTTCTCCAGCCTCCTGTTTAAAGCACGGCACTGTGCTCTTAAGAAAAAAAAAAAAAGAAAAAAAAAAAAAACTCCAGCCGCACACTTTTAATTTCCTCATTTCTATGCCAGCGAGGAAAATATTTCTGCAGTTGCTGGAGGCAGCTACTAAAACCGGGCCCGAGCGCACCCGGCCGGCAGCAGGAGGGTCGCTGGGCTGCCAGCCCCCGGGGACAGCGGGGCTGGGGTTCCCTGGGGGAACAGCCCCACAGAGCATCGCGCCACAGGGTCGAGGTGTGCCGCCGTTTGTCCGTCCACCTCCCCTTGCCGGTGCCTCCCAGGACTTTTGTTTCCTTTAACTCAATCCTGCTGAAACCTGGCACCGCTGGGGAAAGGGGACGAGCGAGGGAAGGGGCGGCGCGGCTTGGGTTACCTCGGCCCTAAGCGAACGGGGTGCCGGCACCCCTTTTCCCCCCGCCAACAGAGGATGCCCCAAAGCGGGTGTTTATCAAGAAACACCCCTGGGACTGCATTTTCCCCCCGGAAGAAAAAAAAAAAAAAAAAAAAAGCACAATTTGGGGGTGATGCAAGCCGCCTGGGCGCCCGCTGGGCTGTGCAACTCCCCCCCCCCTTGCCGCACCCTCCCCGCCAGCGGGAGTTTTGCCCAAGTAAAGAAACGAGCTTGGTTGACGGCGGAAAAAAAGTTAATTGTTAAAAAAGCGGCTGGCCCTGAGCCCTGGTCCCGGCGGCGAGCCGGGGGCGGCCGCAGGAGCCTCCCCCCAGAGAAGCGTCAGGCACCGCGCTGCTCAGGCAGGGGGGGGGGCCAAAACTGCTGTTTGTGTACATGCGCAGAGAGAGGGGTGGATTTTTTTATTTTTTTTCTAAAGATGGTTTAACTAGCTGTTTGTTTAAAGAGTCGTGAAAGCGAAGCTAGGTTGTAAAGAAAGAAAAAAAAAAAAAGCAAGCACAACCCAAGCAACCAGCCCACCTAATCAGAGCCTGCCATCAATGCCTAGAGCCTGCAGGTCCTTTTGCTTTACAGCAGTTGAGGGAATTTTGCAGCAACAGCCATTGAGCCCTGCTGAAATTCCTGTAAGTTTTTATTTATTTTCTTTAACATAAAAGCATCCCTTTCAGGAGGAGGGGGGGCAAAGAAGTCTTTTTCACCTCATGTTTGTGCTTGCATTAGTGAAGACCACTTAACAAGTAGCTCATTGCAACTTACAAAGAGTTATTTAATTGCCAGCGCATTAAAAAAAAAAAGGCAAAAAAGAAAAAGAAAACTGCCTTGGCTATGAATGAACAGACCTTTATGGAGGGCTGGAAGTTCATGAATGAATCCCACTAGGTTTTTCAATGACATGGGGTGACCAGACCTCAAGGACAAGTCTTAGGTAATCCGGGATTTTTTAAACGAACCAGTGCCAGCACACAGTATAAATATGCCAGAGCGTCTTCCGTTTGCGGGATTCGGCTGTTGACTGGATGTCTAGTCAAAAAGCCATGAGAATATATGGGTTGAGCTGGGATAAACTGGGATAAGTCAGGCCTCCCTGCCAGCCCGGTGAGCCAGCCACCACCACAGCCGCTTTTCACGATTGTTGGGGCCCCGGCGGAGCTCCCCTGCTCCCCCCATTCTGGCATCAGCTGGGAAAATGGGTGGGAAAAGCCAGTGGCATCGCCTGGGCGGCAGAGGCAGGAGAGGAGGTTGCAGGAGAGAAGGAAAAAGTGACGCAGGCACGCTTCCGGCAGAGATGGAAATTTTCTTCCCCAAAAGGCTCCGCTTTATGGCAACGACCACAGGCTGGGCTAGGCACAGAAATGAAGCAAAATGCTCCCAAAAGTCCCCAAACACCCCAGTGGGGTCATCTCATGATCCCGTGCCACCTCCCACAGCAAGCCCTGCTGCAAACTTGCACAAATCCCCAGATCCTGGGAAATTTGCAGCCACATCTCCCGCAGCGCGTCCTCATGGGCCACCAGCTGCCACTGCCAGCACGCCGTGCACCAGCTGAACCGGGGCCACTGCGTGGGCCAGTACATAAACGGTCGAGAAACACTTTGGGATTCTAGTTTTGAGTTAAAAGCATCGTTTTTACGAGCTCCTCGGAGCAAACACATCCCTTTCTAAATGCCTGGAAAAGTCCCAGCAAGCTGTGTGTGCTCCCATACCCCAGCAAACAATGATAATGCTTAATGCTAGAAACATGCGCACCATTATTTTCTTATTAAGCACCCCTCCATTTGCTGCTATCGTTGGTTTATTATTATTTCTATGGTTTGCAAGGCAGCCTGCCTAGGGGCCCCATCAGGATCAAGGGCCCCCCAGTGCATTGTGCAAACTTATTGTAAAGTAAAAATAAATAACTGAAAATAAAGCTAGCCTCTGCCCGCAGGAATTTGGAGAATTAGTCATATTGATCACTCATAGTCGCGTCTACAAAGGACCACTGGCCGAAGCAGAGCACGTTTCTGCATGGAGGGGAGAAATCAAGGCAACGGTGTGGCACCCCAAACTTTTGGGGCAATATTTCTCAGCAGGTTGGTGCCAATGTCTTTGAAGAAGCTTGTGTTGACTTGGCCCCACATTCCCATGGAAAACCACGTTTTTTTTTCTCATTTTTCTACCCTGCCAGATGACACCCTGTGAACTTTCCAGAAGGGCCATCCTGACTTCTACCAGCCCATCCCTCGGAGGGGAAGGGAGCATCACTCCACGAAGGCATCACCCCAGATACTTTCCAACACGCGAACCGGACCGACAGACCGTGAGGTTTCCCACCGCCTGCCTTGACCCTCGCAATTGTCAAGTCCTGCCCAAAACGGCCCGACGGAAGGCCGGAGCCAGGGTTTCTCATGCTTTGGTGCCATGGAGGGAAGCGGATGAGGGAGACTGACACCGCAGAGGGACCTGAGTGCCCCTGGAAGAGCCCCGTGCTTGGTTTTCGCGAGCCGCGGCAGACTCGCACCTCACATCGCAGCTGTGCTGGAAACAGCAAGGAATTCGTGTGGCGGCTTTGCTCCTCGACACATCAACAGCTTCGGGATGATGAAACCGTGTCATCTGCATCTGTACTTTTTCTTTCAGAGTTCTGGCAGTTTTATGAGGGAACCAGGAAGAAAAAGTTCTTTTTCATTCAGGAACTGAGACATTTCAGCTAATTTCAGGAGAAGTCTCTGTCTGATTTTTTTTCTAAGGCCATTTTGGATTGAAAAAAAGTACACTGAACATAAATTTTGGTTTAAAAATGTGCATCAGCCCTCTCCATCCCTCCTGTTCATCGCTAGATGTTTTCATGTTTTCCAGTCCATCTATCCAGCCCTTAATACCCTCTGGGCTGGTATTAGGAGTGCCAGAAACGATTGCAAAAGCCGAGCCCTGCAGAAGACAGAGACCAAGCACTCGCTGCTGCTCACAGCTTTTGCCTGGCGGTGGAGGAGAGGAAGGAGCGGGTCCCCCCCTTTCTCTCTCCCCCCAGAGTTGTGCACTTCTTCCAGGCTCTGCCCAGAGGCAGCAGCGCTGCGGCCAGCAAAGCCGCTCGCGGGTTTTCAGATCTCAGCCTTGTCCCGGTGCCAAGTTCACAAACATCAGGGGGGAGGTGGGAAGGGGATCTTTTGTTTTGCTTTGTTTTGTTTTGACATAGCTAAAGGTTTTCCTGTAATCAACCGACTTCTTCTAAGGAAAACAGCAAGTCGAGCACACACTGCGCTATCTCACCCGCCCGCTATCTTACCCGCCCGGACTACTCCCATTTGATCCAGTCAGGAGCTATCTAGATCGCCACTGGAATCTGTGACAGGAACAGTTCTTAGCTGAAAATGGGAATAGAATGGCATTCCTGATTAGGTTTTTAAATGCCTGTAATTGGATCTTTTCTCAGTGATATTAGGACTACATGTAGTAAATTAAATTATCCGACTGCAGAAGTGTTTTAACCACAGAGATTTACGTGCCTTGATTCTTTTTATCAGCAGCTTCGCCCTGAAGGGTCTCCTGGTGCTCTTCCTGAGCTTCCCACCATCGCACGCCCTCCCCTACCTCATTCCTCTGGGAGGCCTGGGCTGCGATTTCCCACCCAACCTCATCATGCCATCACCTCCCCCAGCGTGGCCACGAAGGGCTCCCCTTTTTGGGTACCCTCGCTGAGCCACTCGTGGTGGTGACCCTGCACCCATGGCCGACAGCCCGGCACGAATGGGCAGCAGCTGTGGATAAATTAAAAGTACACGTGCACCGAGCACGGGAGAACAGATGAAACAAAGGCCCTTTCTCCTTTATCTGTCAGCACGCGCGGAGGGCATCTGTGCTTAAAAAAAAAATAAAAAAATTGGCTGGACTGGTGTCAGCACATTGAGTCTTCTGCTCGGGGCCAAGGCTGAGACCGAGCTCAGCGCATCTCGAGCCCGTAATCTCTTGGCTGACCTTAAGAGGTATTTGCGAGCGCGGGGCAGAGCCGTGCCCCCCATCTTTTGCTGCACACTGAGATGGAAGAGATGGAGACGGAGAAAAGGCAGCCACTTGCCTGCGAGATCTCTTCCCACCCACCCAAAAGCAGGCAACAAATCCTGCAGAAAAAGGTGCAACGCTTTTGTGGTTCACATACAAATTCACCGCGTGCAGCACCACGAGCCGGATGCAAATGTACTTGCCGCAATTAATTGATTATAGCCTCCCCTCTTATGAGCAAATACACTTTAAAAAATGCCAGGAGTGGTTCACATTGGCTCTGCACAGGTTTTTGCATGTTCCCCTGTGTTTTCCTGAGGGTCTCTCAGACCAGCTTGGAGCACTGTAGTTGCAATTTTGCCCCTCATGTCACTCTAAGTACCTTTTTCGCAGGATCTCAGGAAAAACATATGCCTGAACGTTTGGGAAGGGACCAGGAATTGCATCAAGGTGAGGAGAACACTGAGCATGATGTGCAACCACACAGCTAATCAAAGCGAAGACAAACAGGCACGAAGCAGGGAAATGTCACCTCCCTTCTAATCTCTTGGGTAATTCACAGGGTCCTTGGGCAGGGGAACAAACAAACAAACAAAAAAAAAACAAGTCCAGAAAAACCCTTCAAAGCCAGATTTCCAGGTATGCCTTGCAAAAGCAAAGAAAAATCCAAATTAAAGGACATACCCTGCTGCAGAAAAGGGTCTTTGTGCCTTTACTGGAGCTTGTGGGCAGCCTGCAGACACCACCCACGGGAATGTTTGCCCCAAACCTTTTATATCTCACTGCACACCAGGGCGAGACAGCGCCGGCTTCCTTGCTCCACTGCTTTTGATGGCTCGGATGATTTGTGAAAGGCTAATTTAGGGGATCGTCACGTGCTCGACTCCTGTTGTTCGCAGAGAAAATAACCCCCCCAGGGATGCGCCCACCCAAGACACCCGCGGGGTGGCCCCCGGGGACATGCCCCCCACCAGCATGAGAGCCCCCAAAGACAGTCGGTCACGTCAACACTTGCTTAGGGAGCCCTTAATCTGTGGATTATTGACACGACTGACCATAACATCTCTTTAGGAGCCATTACAGCCCATCGTGTCAGTAGGTACTTACAGAGTCCTTAATCCGCGGATTGACAGGCTAGACCTTAAATTTGTGTCTATGTCTAATGAGGCAGTTTCTTATTACTCAACCTGTACTGTAACCATGATGGCCAAAGAGCCTTAAGATAATTTCTTTAATTCATTAGCAAGTTGCCCACCCAATCACTTAAATGGCTCCTTGCTCCTCAAAATAAGTCAACCTTGCGTAAAAATTGATGGCCTGAGTTTTCCCCAAAAACTTTTGCTTTGTCACCAACAGCAACACGAAATCTCCCTGCCTGGAAAAAGAAAATCTCAATTCTCTGTGTGAAAAGTCAAATTTCTATTCCACCATGAGCCATTTTCACTGCCTGGGGAAGGATGGAAGGCCTTGCACTCAGTTTTCTAAGGGCTGGTGTCTGGAAGCCAAGTCAACTGTGAACAGATTTGAAGTCTTTTGAGTCTGATGGGGACGCAGGGGATAAAATTTGGCAGAAGCCACCATGGGAAGGAGTCCGGGACTGTGATGATGTTTGATGTTTGTAACCAGGGCTTTGGTGCGGACCCATTTAGTGGTGACTGGTGAGACTCTCTCCTGCATTAACGGGAGTGCTCTGCTCGGTCCAGGCACCCTCTGGGGACCCGAGCAGGAATTCCCATCACCTCCAGCAGGGCTGCAAAACCCCCTTGTGAAATCAGCACCAAAATGAGGTGGGGTTGGATGGTGGGAAGAGAAGACAACTGGTCCCCGAGGACATCCCCTGTGGTTTCCAGCACAGCGTGACGGCACCTTGGGCCAGCCATCTCCTGGGGTGCCCAACCTGTCACCCAGCCCCGAACCGTGGGGCTTATGGAGCACAAGAGCAAACTGAGGAAGGGTTTGCTACGAAGCCCTGAGGGTGGGCAGCGTTGTGGCAGAAGGGCCGGGAGGGCAGCCGAGGCGTGAGGAGTACGGCGTGGTTCGCAGCCAGCTGGGGACGTGCACGGGGCAGTGGGGAGCGGGGACAGGAAAGAAAGAACCAAAGTGAAACTGCCGGGTTCATGGAGTCCACCAAACCAGAAATTTGATTCACAAACATCCTATTAGTCATTGCTACTGCCTAATTACGGTGATTAATCAATTACCACGGCTAAAAATTACCCGAGAAGAGAAGAACCTTTCTTGTGCCCGCTTTCTTTAAAAGCCAGCAAGGCTGCAGCCACCGGTCTGAGTCCGCTGCAGCTACAAGGGGGAAAAAAATACACACGCACACACCAAAAATGCCTGTCTGCCTGTCTCCAGTGGTTAGAGAGGAGCCAGCTGACTCCAGTTTCCTCTGTACCAGGCTTTGGGCCTCATCAGCCATGCAAATTATAGAGTACCGTGCTGTCTGAAGGCCGAATTTCGACTCAGCTCAGAGAAAAGCCTTAGAGGAAGGGTGGGGATGAAGAAGCCAGCCAAATCCATTCATAATATTTACAGTAAATGGGCCTCTTTGCTGTTGTTTAGTATACAGTCAGTCTAATTATTTTTGAAGTTTTAATTTAAAGAACCTTCTTTATCTGCCTCTCCTTCTGCACCCCTCAAAGGTGTGGGAAACTTTTCTCTTTTTTCAGAGAGCGGCAGAATGGGAATCCCTCCCCCTGCGCCTCGCCAAGCCCTGCCCGCGATGGGGTGGGAAGAAGGAGGCCTTCTAGGGGGACGGGGGAGACCCCTCCCAGGACAGGGGGAGATATCCCCGGGGGTTTTGAGACCAAAAAGAGAAATCCTGCCCAGCCTGTGGGAGCAGGGTGGGCTGTGCGCTGTGGTTAAGCACAAGGGTGCAGCTGGTGCATGTGGAGCCCCCCAAATCCTAATGCAACCCCCCCCCGACCCTGTTTGTGCCACACACGTCCCCCCCCTGCTCTCCTCCCAGGTGGCCACGACACATCCCTGGAGGAGCAGCTTGCTCCCAAGGCTCCAGGATGCTCCCACAGCCCCTGCCCTCACTCCCACGGGCTCCTGCGCCCCATCCGCGTGCATTTCGTACAAGCCAGCGTGATCCCATTTTAAGGACAATCGGGGAGGTTTCAGGAGATTTCAGAGGCTCCTCCTGAACACGCAGGAAACCCCAGCAAGCCTTAGCGGTGCCATGCACCCGCCAAGCAACTCGGGGCTGGTCCCGGCCCCGGATGGCGGCGTTGGTGAACAAACGCCTCCCTGCCTGGCTTCCAGCAGGGCACACCCCTTCTCCACCTCAACCCACCCCAGAGCTGAACCAGAAACCTTCTGAGAAGGAGAAACCAGCACACAAAGGGCTCCCGAGTTACAACCACGCAAAGCAGACCTGAGGCTGAGCTTGCCAAAATCCCCTCTCCGGCGACAGCGACCTGCCCATCGCCCTCTTGGCGCAGGGATAAATCACCACCGCCGCCACCAAAGCCATCGGAGGCCACCGGGTCCCCACGAGCTGCGGGGTCACTGCCCTCCCGAGCGCAGCCCCCCGAGCTCAGTTTTGGGAGATGAAGACCTTGGAAGGCTTTTGCAATTCAAAATAAAAGCACGGCTCCTCTGATAAGACGGGCGCTGCCATCCGGTCCCGGCGATGCCCCGGCGAGCGGGGACGCGGCCCCCAGGAAAGCCGCAGCTCTCCGCGTTTTATTCTCCCCACTGACAACATGCAGCTATGCGGGTTACATGTTAAAGGGCTTGTAAAGGCCTTAGTAAAAACTGATGCATACTAGGCTAGTATTTCCAAACTGATACCTAATACCGAGATGTGTGTTACGATTTTCTCCTAAGTGCATTCCGCGCACGCACACAGACACACACACGGGGCATCGCCGCCGCTCTCATTTCCGTAATGAAAAAAATCCTCTCCTTGCAGCACACTGACCTGTAATTCTCCCCAAAGTTATTGCAAGACCGAAAACAGACGTTTCCCGAAAAAAAAAAAAAAAAAAAAAAAAAAAAAAAAAAAAAGACCACCGCCCACCCCGCACAGAGCTCTTTCCTAGAGGGCAGGGAACGGCTTCTTGCGGGGATGTAAAACATGGAAAAGCACGGCTGGAACAAAAGTCCTTTTCACGCCCGCCGTGCCCCCCCCCGGCCCCACTCCGTAACAATTATGAAAACTGTTTAGCTGGGATGGCATTTGGAGCATTTACTGCATTCCTGCCAATAAATTCCATTCCCGGATCTGATGGAAAACGCGCCCCCTCTCCCCTCCCCTCCCTGCCTTCATTCCTCCTGTCTTTCTTTACAACCTAATACCCTGTCGACTCGGGGCCAGGGCCTACTTAGGGGGAAAAAAAAACACCCAGCGCCAGACTGGAGACAGCATGCAGACTGAAAAAGTTAATCATTACTTCTGTCTGCCTTCATAATCTAATCACGCCTATTCCTAAGAGCATGCGGCAAAGCCCGCGCGCGCGCAGGCCCGCCGGGGCTGGGTCGCCACGGACAGACGGACGGACGGACAGACAGATGGCACCGTTCCCCCCCCCCCGGCCAGCCCCGTGCCCCCCGGGCAGGGCGCAAGCCAAGCGCCCAAGGGACGGCGAAAGGCTCTTGGACTGAGTTCACAAGCCAGGAGCTGCCTCGCCACGCACACACCCCTCCCCTCGCCTCTCGCTTTGCTCTGGATTAATAATGCTGAGCAATTATAGAGAATATTACGTTCATTAAGTAATTAACCCTCCCGGCGCTCCGGCGGAGCTGGCACCCCCGTTTCGCAGACGGAGAGCCGGGACCGTCGGAGGTTTCGGTACTTCGCCCCGAGCTACGAAGCAAGCAACACCCAGCTGAAAAGCCCCAAAAAGCTGCTTGCTCCTGGAGGAGCTGGCTTCGTCCAGCAGCGTGGTGGCACGGGGGACACTTAATCAGCATCCTCGCCGTCCCAGGAGACACGCCTCGGTGCATCTCCCGCAGCCCCCAAATGCTTGCTTTCTGCCCCCAAAATCACCTCGCTGCGCCGTCCCAGGTGACACCCGCCCGGTGACACCCGCGACACATTTTCCACGCTCGCTCTGCGGGGCTGTGACAGAGAACAGAAAAACCGCAGGCCTCTCCGCGCGGAGATTTATGAGTTTGTTCCTTCTAATGAGCTAAAAAGTCTCAGCCCGGCTTCCAAAGAAAATGAATTCATCGGTTCAAGCGCAGTGATGTAACTTCAGGCTCCCGGCTCCTTTTCCAAATAAAACTGCTGTTACTCGATTCCCGCGCCGCCGCTCGCAGCACGGCTTTATGGGGTTATTTGCCCGGGGAGGCGCGGGGTGCCCCAACCCGGCTGCACCCCGCATCGCCCCCCCCCCCGCTTCCTCGGTGCTTTCTGCTTTCCTCCCGCGTGCCCCGCTGCAGATAGCCGCGGCACCTCCCCGCGCTGCCAACCCCACGGCAGACATCAAAGCGCGGGCGGCCTGGGCAGGAGCTCCCCCTCGGCGGCAGAGCCCGGGAATTTTTAGTATCTCTAAGCCAGAGCCATCGGTTTCATCACCGCGAGTCACCGGGGCGGGAGCCAACTCCACCGGTTGTAAAAGCAGAGGATGTTTGAACTTTCACCGCCTCCCCGGCACCCGGGTTTCTCGGCCGTAAATCAGCCCGTTTCGGGGGTGAAGGAGCACCTGAGCGGGAGGGGACGGGGACGGGCACGGCCGGGGCGCGGGGCAGCTCTGCCCCACGGAGCCGCGCCGCCGCAACGCTCGCCGCTGCGAGCCAGCGCTTATTTAATCAGCGCTGGCAGCTCTACAAACAAAATCTATTCAAAAAGAAAATTACCATTCATAGACTCCTGCTCGCTTATTATGTACACATAGATGTACATACTTGCAACAATACTCCGAAGGCTCAGCAGCCGGAGCGCTCCTGAGCGAGCAGCTCGATGCAGAGATCCGCCTGCCCACCTGCCCCACAGGAAGGGAAAGCCCTGGAAAGCCGTGCGGGTGTGCTGGGGCCCAGTGATTTACCCCAAAAAGCGAGGGGGAGGCAACTGAGCCTGCGGTCACCGAAACCCGGCGCCGATGCCCTGCTCTGTCCTCGAGGATGAGGAAGGGCACAGCACGGTGGCACACACCGTCCGCGACAGCAGCGGGTGGAAACCAGAAGAGATTGAAGAGGAATGAGGGAAAATGGGCGAGAAATGAGCCACATTCAGTCTCTGCCCTCCAGCAGGGATAGGAGTCCCAAGGGAGGGAGCCACGCTCCAGCCCCGCACCCGGGGACACCTCCAGCATCCTGGCAGTCCCGAAAGAGCCCGGGGCACGGCAGGAGCCAGGGGACAGGGAGCTGGAGCTGCGACACTTTTTGTGCAGCGAGGTTAAAAGGGTAGAGAAGGGCTGAGCCAGCTCTTACAGAGCTGCTCTTTTTTTTTTTTTTTTTTTTTTTGCAAGTTAAAACCAAGATAATGACACTGGGTGGGGACCAATTTTGAGGGCTGAGCAGCCAAACCAAAATTAGTCTCCAAGCCAAGAGCTTCCTAGGCCTCACAGTTTGGGGAAGGAAGCTGAGAAAAGTCATGAAAAGATTCTTCAGTAAGTCGAGAAGCGCGGCCGAGTGTAACGTTCAGGCAAAGGTGACCCTGCTATTAAAATATTTTTCAAAATAATAAAAATAAAATAAAGCACTCGAACTGCCTCCCTCTGAAAGGTGGGCCCCACAAGACTGGGGGGGGCTCTCCTTTTCTCTCCTTTTCTTCTCTTTCTCCTCCTCCCCCCCCCACTTTCTTCCCCTTCACTAAACTATGTTTTCTTGTGTTTTTTTTTTTTTCTTGGCTCTTTCCTCATAAAAGACTGATGTAATTTCCTGTCTTGTCCCAATGTTTCCTGTTAATTAACAGGGTGAAAGTTATCATCACGGATTTAAATGGATACCCAAAAAAAGGTTAAAAAAAATAAAAATAAAAGCAACGGGAGAGAATGGCTGGCTGTGAGCAATGTGTCCCGGGGCACACCTCGTCACCTCCTTTCTCCATTCCTCAACCAGGGACCACCTGCGTGTCCCCTGGGATGGAGCAGCCTTTGCATGGGTCTGGAGCGCAGAGAAAAGCCCAGCCTTCCCCGGGCAAGGATGGGCAAACCCTGCACTGCTCCTTTCTTACCAAAGATATAAAATAAAATAATCGGTGGAGGAAGTGGCAGCCTGGCGGATGGTACCATGGTACCCCACCGCCCCCCAGCCCCATGGGCAGCACCGCTTTCCCAGCAAGCCTCTTTTATTAAAAGTTTAAAACAAAAACAAGAAAGAAAAAAAAAAAAGGCTAATCACAAGCCCTCAGCTGGACATCCTACATGACGCTGAGCACCTTCCCGTCCCGCTGGCACCCGCACCACGCAGGACGGGGCCACGCTGCTTGTGCCGCCCCGTTCCTCAAGAGCAGCGGGACGCAGCACCGCGCCGGGGGCATGCGGCCCGTCCTCGGCCAGGCGTGGGCAAAACGAAGGGATTTCGGCAAAAAAGTGAGGGCGGGGGGGTGTCAGCTTGAACTCGTCTTTCTTCGCGCGCCGCCGCTAAAACGGAGAGCGTGCATCAGCGGTTAATAATATCTCGGCGCTGAAAATAAACTGGAAAGGAAGCTACTTTGTGACAGTAGGCAGGCGGCCAGGCTGCGGCGTGGGTCATTCAATCCTGACGGGGACGGTGGCGGGGCTGGCACTGACCCGCGCCTGGCCTCGTACAGTACCCGCCGAGCGCGGCCGCCGGCCCACCTGCCTCCTGCACGGCTCGGGGGGGTCGGTGCATCCCGTATTCCCCGTGTTTGCCCCCCTCCGGACGGCGCACACCCCGTTTTCCCCCAGCCACGACGCTCCGATGCTGGCGCTCGCGGGCTCCGCATTTAGAAACAGCATCACGCTGTGTCCCCCCATCCCCACCGCGGGTAAATGCATGTGGTTAATGTTACTTGTTCCTATAGTGTAACTGATACCCGATCACAGACAGCGTAGATGGAAAAGATTCAGGCCCCGTCTCTGCCAGCTCAGGACTGCTCCCGTACGAGTGTTTTTGTCCTGTCTCGTTTTAAATGTCCCCAACGATCGGGTTTCCGGCGCTCAGCGGTACATTTTATTTTGCAAGCAGATAGCGGTTTGCATTGCTCTCCGGCAAACACGCAGGCACACCCCTCCCTGGCAACGAGCTTCCAAATTCACCTTTCTGCTCCCATTCCTGCCCCAAAAAGCCCCCAGGTTGCAGGAGAAAAGCCACTGGCCCAAAAGCCACCTGCCTGAAACTGAAATGAGCCGTGAGCCCCTTCGGTGCGGCGAGGACGAGCGAGGTAAGAGGCAGCGACCCTCCCCGGACACCGCGCAGACGTCGCTCGCGGCGGGATTTCTCCTGCATTTTATTGCCGACTGCTCCCAAGGCACCGCTCGGTTGGAAACATCCCGTGGCGCCAACGCAAATGGATCAAGCAGGGATCGCTGCTGGGAAGGGGGATGGAGTGACACGGGCCGAGCGCTCCTGCCATCGCCTGGCTTTTAACCCCTCCTGGGAGGACATCTAGGGGAGCACCGAAACTCCTCCCTGGGCTCTGGAGCAGTTCAAAGCAACTACTCAACAGGTCCCACTGTCTTCTGGGCAGCCCCCAGATCGAGAGCCTGCTTCAAAAGCCCACGGGGGGCAAGGGGCCGAGAGCCGCGGGGCCGGTGCCAAGCGCGGGCCCCCCCCTCCCCGCTGGCCCGGCCGCGCTCTGCCACGGTCAGATGATGTGCGAGGCAGCCGCGAGGCTCCTAGTCTGGCAGGCAGCCTGCTCCGCTCCAGAGGCTCCAGCGCTGTCATTCGCGCGTTAACCCCTGATAACCTTGTCCTTCGGAGGACGGGGACGTGCTTTTTGGGGACGTGCTCCAGGCACGGCGGCTCGCGCTGCTTGTGAACTGCTCCGCAGCAAGGCTGGGAAGGAAAGGGTGCAACAGCATGCAGCGTTGGAAGCAACCAAAAAAAAAAATATTAAAGGGACGCATGCTCAAAAATAAACCCAGAATAAGTGACTTGAAAAAAAATTCCCAAGCAATTGTTTATCCCTGGGACAAATATACAATCCTAGCTACACAGGAAGATGTCTCAATTTCAGATTATAATAGGATGCCAATTTGTAAATAAAGGCATTTCACAGGAGGTTATAAACTCTGTACTACAGGGAGGTGGAAGAGGGGTTGGGAATGGGAAAGCAACCCGGGGGCTGAGCTGGAGAAGCCGCTCAGGATCCTCCTTGCAGTGGGGGGACCAGCGGGACCCGCTCGCGAATAGCTGCGGGTTTAGGCAAGGTGCTTCTCCCCGGCGAGCAGATACCAGCGGGGATCAGAGGCATAGTGAAACATTCCAGGCCTGCCCGCTATTCCATAATGAAATGTCACTCAGCCGCACGCGGCGCCTCTGCAGCAAAGCTGAATCAAACCTGAAGGAAAGCGGCCCATCAGACCCGGCACGGTCCGTTCCCAGGCGAGCGCCACTGGTGACTCTCCAGCCTCCAACCAACTTTCCAGGTCTTTCCCCATCTTTCTGGCGCACGCCTTGAGCGGAGGAGGTGGGAGGGAGATGCTGAGGCTGTGCTCGCCCAGCCTCAAGCCACGGCAGGCTTGGGCTGGTGCCCACCCGGCACCGTCACGCGACGTCCGCTGGCTGCAGGAGGCTCTGGGGCGACTCCAAGGTCCGGGCGAGTTAACAGCCACTGCCGAGCGCAGGCTGAAGGCTGGGCAAACTTTTGCCTTTGGTATTTTATGAATAACCCCAAATTAAAAAAAAAAATTTAAAAAAGCAGCGGAGGTGGCGAGGATACGAGCCAGCTCATCTCGCTCTCTCTGCGTCATGGCCTGGGCTTCTTGGAGAGCTTCTTTGTGCTGGCAGACCCAGCACCGTTCAGCTGTCCCACAGGACAGCCATCTTCTCGCCCACCATGAGCACCACAACCCTGAGCCAGCCAAGAGCCGCCAGCAGGGCTGGAAGAGGGAGATGTCCATGTCCATGTCCATGCAGACACCATGTCCACGTCCCGTGGAGACCCAGCACCACCCCACCACCACCCAGCACCATCAGATGGCTCCTAGAGCGGAGCTGCTCCATGGATTGTACCCATCGCACAACTGGACACCCCCCGGCTCTCCGAGCGTGGCTTTGCTTGTTTGAAAGCACAGTCATAGCCAAACACATCTGCTGGGTACGGGTCACCTCAAAACACAGGAAAAACCACCCTCTGTCTCCTATTTAGGGACATTTTTATCTCCAACGGGATATTTTTGCTCTGTGCTTTGACTGCGTCAGGGATACAAAGGACCTGGGCTGGTAGCACCTGAGTACAACCACCTTGGTGGGTGACACCCCAGCTTACCCACATAGTGACTGCCAAGAATAAAGAGAGATATGTGGTAGTAAGGTGGGGGACACGGGCTGGAGGACGGGACAGATGGGGACAGACAGCAGAGGTGCCCTGAGAAGACGCGAGGGGAACAGCATGGGGTCAAGCATGAGCCAACGCTGCATTAATATCCAGCCAAGCTGCACACAGGCTCCACGGGCTTCTCTGCTCTGATTTTGACCTCTGGAACAAACCTCATCCCCACCCTTTTTTTTCCTATCTTCCCCCCCCTATTTATAACTAAGCCACTAAGCCAGCTAGGTCACAGACGTGTCGTGTGGCTGGGTCCCCACCCCTCGCACTCTGCCCCCTTCCACAGACTGCCACCGACGACGCCAAAGCACAACTCCACTACACGGGAGGTCACCCCGAGCATTTCGGGGACACCCGTCCCTTTGTGGGGGACTCCCTGTGACCGCATTTTCACATTCAGCTCCCCTCCTTCTTTTTTTCACAGAGGCAGGGTCAGCTTGGTGGTTGTGGGGGGGAAACACTTGTGGATACCGCTCTCCATCCATCACCCCTGCCGTGCCATGCCGTGCCATGCCGTGCCATGCCACACACCCTCCCAGCTCCTCCTGCCTCTGCCCTCCCAGCACCTCTGGTATTCATCAATAAAACTGCCTTCGGCCTCCAGGAGAAAGCAGCCCTGCCAGCAGCCGGACCCGCGGCTCCCCTCATCAAAGGATCCTCGCTTCAGTTCCCTTCTTCATGCTCCTCTGACAACGCCCTCATCCTCCCAAAGCCCCATCCAGCTTTCCTGTCAGAATGGATGTCGACCCCGGGCTGGCCCGCTGCCCAAATTCTCCGTTGCTGATAGTGATCTGCCTCACCAAACCTACCCGTCTGCCTTCGAGAAGCCAGGCCAAGCCTACCGGTTCTGAACATGACTACAACACGGGCATCTGCTGCCCAAAGCAACCGCTCCAGGCACCCACGGTGCTACAGAACCAGACGGCCACCATCCCTCCACCACGTCCTCAGCCTCCAAATCGACAGAAATGGGGGTTTCATGGCGTTTCGTAAAGTCGCCCCCCCTTTGTAAGGCAGACTGGAGCATGGGTTTTCCACTAGGCCTCTGCGGCCTGCGCCTGCCCGAACCCAGATGAGCGCTCGTCCCTGAGGCAAAGCGCTCCAAGCCCGCCCCGACTCATTAATGCCCTCTTCACATGCACTCTTCTGCTAACTAAAATATGCCGGGGAAAAAAAAAAAAAAAAGAAAAAAAAAGAAGGTTAGCTTTAGAGAATTGCTGCAAACTGCATTTATTTTCCTTTCTCGACTGGGTCTCTCCAGTTGGGAATTTTCAGCGCTGCACTTCTGTGAGCGGAGCGGAGATGCCAGTAAATCAGACCAAATTCAAAACAAATGCTCTTTCATGTGGAGGCATTCGGCTTTGTTTCATGGCTTGTGTAGCTAACCGTATCCCTCCATGAGTCAACTCTCCTATCAGCTCCTCATTAAACTAAATGGCTACAATTACATTTGTGGAGGAAAAAGAGTGGTTAATGATCGTAAAAGGTTCTGTTTCCAGGCTTTTGGGGGGGAAAACCTTTGATAACCAAAAGAAAAATAAATCCAATCACGTGAAATAAAGAAAAATTGCCCTCAGAGGGGGGACGGCGCTTTCTTTTGGGGGGGAAGGGGGGGCTCTGTTCATCCAGCTCCTCGGAGCAGCCCCCCGCCCCAAGGCGCAGTGCTGGGGCTCCCCTCCTGCAGCCCTTCGGAGCAAGCCGGCTGATTTCCTGCAGCCCAGGCCCCCACCTCCCTCCTTCCCTTCAGGAGCAGAGCAGACAGACGAGATGTTATCAATAGCCGAACCTTTCAGAAAGCCCCCTTTTAAAAGTGAGTACTTCCTCTGCTTATTTCATGTGGTATCCTGTGGAACTGAACTCTCTCCTCCCCTCTGCAATGGGCATATTTCAGGAGGAAAAAAAAAAAAATCTAACAACATCCTTATTGTGTTGTTTTGCTCCTTGTCTCCTTTCTTTTTCCAGTCTCTTTTTTCTTCCCTGCCTTCCCTAATGCTAGAGGCTCCAATGGCAAAAAAAGGAAAACCCAACATCCCACCATGCTAAAAAAAAAAGCGCAGCAACAAGTTGCTCCTTTCCCTCTCCCCCTCCATTTGATTAATTCTCATTAGGGCCTTTGAACAAACAGTATGCTCCCCTCTCAAATAACAGACAAGGTATATATTACACCGAAAGAAAAACAAACAAGGCTCACTTAAAGACATCCACACCAAATGCAATTCCTGGAGAGAGCGAAAGACACGCAGACCCGCGCGCGCGCACGGCCGCCGCCGACATATTTCTGAAATTCCAGTCTCAGGGCAATGAGCTGCGTAACTGCTCCACAAATCATAAATCAGGGAGACAAGCCGACAAAGAGAGCACCTTCCAACATCAGCGAGTACATGCAGGTACATGGTTTCAGACACTCAGTGAGCACGCACAACTGCTTTCATCTGGCAGCATCAACGCGTATAGGCCAGCCCCAGGACTGGCCTGGATGGGGAGGAAGAAGGGCTACTGGAGGCTTTGCACCTCGGAAACCACCCTCCAAACCCCCATCCCATGATGGCTGAAGGAGGTGGGAAATGGGAAAATGAGGGAAATTCAGCGCCCTCTGCAAAAGCCGAGCCTCACGCACAAAACTTTGGGTGCCGGTTACCCCAACCAGCAAAGCCCCAGACAGCGGTGCCACCGCCGCCAACCAGGCCAGGACAGCTCGACACCATCCGCTTCTGCAAGGGACACCCACACCTGCTCCGATAATCCATGCATCCAACCAAACCGATGGCCAACATCATTCGGCCTTCCCCGACACACCTCTTCCTGCCTTGCTCCGAAATTAATGGAGCGTAAGGCTGGAGTTCAAAGGAAACACAGGCTTTCGGGGAGGGACAGCTTCGCCTGAGATTTGAACGCATCCTCTGCAAGCGAACCTGCTACTGAAACGAGATCCAACGCCCCATCTGAGCATGCCTTTCTCAGCAACTCGCATCTCCAAACCCCCCCCCACGCCCGTTCTCGGCCAGGTGGGACCCTCGGTTGAGGGGACCCAAAGGGACGTGGTGGAGAGACCCGCGGGCAGAAGTAAGGTCAACAAGAGGTGTCTTACCTGAAAGCCCCCCAGGGGCTAGACAATTAGTTCCCCCTGTTTCAGTGGAGGAAGGCACAGAGTCTGGACAATCTGCTGCAGCGGAGGGAAAGAAGAAGAAGAAATCAGTATACATGCGTTTCTTTGCAGGCTCCCAGCGCCGCCGCGAGCGGAACACACATTCCAAAGCGTTTAACAGGAAGCGATTACTAATTGTCTGCACAGACACGGTAGTTCATCAAGATGCATCCACCCTAACTCATCGCCTCAATCAAGGCTCCGTGCTGCACTTAATCACCAGCCCATGCTGATTATAGACCGGCAAAAATTACAGACTGGCTGCCACCTCTCCATCCAAGTCACCGGGTAATGAAATCAAGGCTGTCCTCCTTATGACAGAGCTGATGGAGCTCCCGAAATGCTTAAATTGCGGCTTTGTGCACCAGATGCAGTCAACACCTGTACTCACCAGAACGGGAACCGAAACGGAAAGGTCTCATCACTGCCCTGCTGCCACAAACGGTCTAAGCTTCTGCTGCCCCGCTCGGTTTTTGTCACCAGCAGCTGCCGCAGACCTCACCCACCGCTGGCCACCCCCTGGGAGCACAGCGTGCACCCATGGGGCCAACCCCTCCAACCACCGACCGAAGGGACAGGGTGAGATTACTCGTCCCGTCTGCAGTTTCTCGTGACACACAAGAAGCTTTTGGGTTCAGACCTTGGGCCTCTCCATCCCGAGCCACCCAAGCATCTGCTCCCCCTGCTCCAGGTGGTGACAGCCAGAAGCCACCACCGGTCCCCTGCTCCTACAGGCAAACCCCAGCTTTTTGGTCACTACCACAGCTGACGCGAGCTCAGGGGCATGCTGTGATGAAGGCAAGAGGAAAGATCCATAAAATTCACGCAACCCCCAGGTCCTCGGCAGGCTGTCAGAGAATTTTGGCTTCACCCAGCTTGGGCTCCCTGATGTCAACTTGCTCACTGCTGTATCTCAAAGCAAGGGCCACGACCAGAAGAGCCCTGATATTTTACTTCCTACTGATAAGTCATTTTTCCAGACTTCATCCCTGAAATCCCAACGAAAAAACCTCCTGTGTTCATAACCTTATTTTATCAGAGTATAGTATAAGCCCTAACAGGAATATACAGTTTAACAGGATATACTTAATCAAACTGAAAACAATAGGGGAGACAGGAAATGGACTTACTTGTGAAATACTGTATACTATACACTCTCTAAATGCCTTGTAGTGTTTTCTATTCTTTAAAGAAATTTGCTTTTTCTTCTGTTTAACCCTTTCCGATCCAGACAGAGGATTCCCAATGCCTTGACCTCAACTGCTTGGGCTACAGATGCTTTCTGGGCGCAGGTACATGGTGGGTCCTCTGGCCCCAGTGACACCTCCCTGGTGAGACAGACTCAGAGCCTCCCCAAACACCTGCGCCCCTCCCTGATCCGCACTAACAGTCAAAGGAAAGCCCCAGTACGCTTTCACGACTTATTTACAGCTGTCAGCTCCCTTCCCATCCATGTCGCAGCCAGTTCCCTTGGTCAGCCACCTACGCACACCCTCTGAAGTCTCCCTACAGGATGGTGCTGATGCACCTCCGTGCTAGAACACGGGGGATGATCAGCTGTGGGATCAGCACACAAACACGACCCTCCTGGGCTCTCTGCACTAAACGGGGCTGGTTCCAGCCTCGCACTCTTCATATCACCCACATTTTAGCCAAGGGCTCTTGCTAGTAAGAGGTACTCGAGCTCGTGTTATTTTCGGCACCGGAGAGGTTGCCGGATCGGAGGTTTACACAAGCCTACTGCTTGTGAATCTCCTCCCCAAATTCCCTTGCCGCAATATAAAACCATCGCGGAGACGTCCAATTATTCCCGGTGGCTACCAGCCCAACCCTGCAAGGTGCCGACTGTTTCCTGGAAGTTGCCAAACCTCTGACTCCCATGAAAATCAATGCCACAGGAGGGCATTTGGCTCTGCAAGCAAAACCTCAGCAGGTTTCCTGCCCTCGGATGCTCCGGCACCACCACGACAGCACGTGAGCACCAGGTCAGCCCATGCCCCTCCAAAGCTGCCCGGGATGCCGCGGACGGCTGCGCAGCGTAACCAGCACTGAGCCAAGCTCTGCCAGGCTACGAGTGGGCTACAAGCACGGTCCCTCGCAGCTCCTGTCTCGCTGAACGGTGGGTCAGAGTATCTGCTTGAATTATTTGAGGGCATCACTGTCCCTCTTGCTTCCAACACAGCTACGGGCAGCACAGGGATGCTGAGCTGCCATGCGCCTCCAGAAGCTTGGCTTTGCCCCGCGGGCTCAGCCCCATGCCAGTCGCTGTCACCAGCCCTTGGGGACATCCCAGGTAAGAAACGGGCAAAGTCCTCACCTACGGCTTCTCCTCGGTGAACACATCCAAGCGAGCTGGCCCACACCTGCCCGCAGGTGACACGGCTGTCAAGAGCAGACCTTTGTGCTCTGTGCAAAGTCAGGGAATCAGAATCACAGAACGGTTTGGGTTGGAAGGGACCTTTAAGGACCACCTAGTCCAACCCCAAAAGCGTACCATCATCACATCAACACAGAAGCCAAGGTGGCATTTCACCGGCCGCAGAAGACCCCAGTGCCCTGCTTTAATAAGGCAAATGGCACAGGCTCCCCCAGCACCCTGCCACCAGAAGACATTTGCCATAACCCCACCGAGCGCACCGCTGTCAGAGCCCGTGCTGGTGCAGGTACAGCTGTTCACATGAAGCACTAATAAGACACAGCGCTAGGCACCTAAGTATTTTTATTACCACTATCCCCTTTGATGGAAAAATGCAAGTTTCCTACTGGGTGCACGTCCCCAGCTCCACTGGCACTGTCGCTTTCCTAAGCTGCCCAAGTTAAGCAGAGGCACTGCTCCTACCCAAGGTCCCTGGGGTGGACCAGCAGCCAAAGACACAGGCATCGGGCAGGAGAAGGGCTTTGCGCCATCCCACCGCCTGCTACCATCCCTCCCAGCCCTGGCCAGCACTGCTGAACGTACAGGTGGGAAACGCTGAGCACACAGCACTGCCCGCCGGGCCGCAGGGATGGCAGGGATGCTTGGAACTGGAACACTCGGCACAAGCTGCAGAGGAAGCGCCCGGAAAGCCTGAGCTTGTGCAAGCCACCTGCGCCGACAGACCGAGAGGCTCCGGCGGTGCCTGCCGCGGCCCCGCGCGCCCTGGTAGTCAGAGTTCAACCGCCAAATGGATTTGTCTTTCAAAAGGGAAAAAAAGGAGCACTTTTTGGTGAGTAACCCAGTTGTTTCTGCGTTTCCGATTGGCAGCGTTAATCACTTCCTATTGGCTGATCCGAATAACTTTTCCTTTCGAAATGGCACATTCATGTTCTGCGGCTTTTCTGTTTACACACATTTTGCTACCTTATGTCAACACTTGCTAATGAATAAATATATCACTCGACTAACTGAAAATGAGGTCCTGGCAAAGGCAGATTGGATGTTTAAACCCTGCTAATAGATTTATCCTAACATCTTTACAGGAAGCTGAAGGCAGTCGTTAACCCTTCTCTCCTGCAGCTCCGTAAGGGCAGGCATCCTCCGAGCCCTCTGCAGAGCAGCGTGCGTCCCATGCCGGGATCATTGCTGGAGAGAAACAAGGGCAACGAAGGAAGAAATCTAAACACCGCATGCTTTGGGGCGAGCACCCCATTGTCCAGCCACCATGCAGGTGAAATAATGACAATTTTGCCCAAACCCACCAATCTTTGAGACCCTCAGCATGTCACGGCACAACCCTTCCGCAACCCAGCAGCGAGCAGCACATGCTCGGGATGCTCAGCCTCCTCCCGATGCCCTCGTTCATTCATCAGCCTTTATCTCATGTTTTTTCATGCTGAGGCAAAATATTTCATGCTTTGCAACCCAATTATTTGCTAAACAGCATTGCTTATCTCCACATGGCATGGAGAGGCTTGTTATTGTTTCTAAGAGCTTGCAGAGGGGAAAAGCCCACAGCGTTACAACGTCCTGCCTCGCTGTGCTCCGACGGAGCGCTGGGCAGGATGGGACCCTACCATGGTACCCCAGACATCAGCAGGCACCCCAGGTTTAGGGTTCCTCCTTTCCTTCCTTTTTTAAGAACCGACTGCGGGCAGCCTGAAAAGACTGACTCCACCGAGGCAGTCCCATGGGACTCGTCCAGACTCCAGCGGCAGCCAGTCCCGAGAAACTGCAGAGCAGCAATTTTAGGAAAACTGCTCTTCTGGCAGAAAGAAAAAAAAAAAAAAAAGGAGACCCAGAGCCGGTCTGCAGAAACACATCTATCTTGGACTCCCTGCCCTGCCGTCCCCCGGCTGCCCAGCGTGACAGGGGGGGCACCGTCCCAAAGACACCGCGCTCCAGATCCGCTAATCCCCGGGGAGACAGCAGCTGCCCCTGCCCGGCTTCACCCCGCTTCCGACTCTCCCCACCTCTCCTCCTGCCTTGTGCCAGCCCTATTTATCTAACACCGGCGAGCTCGCTGCCAGCCGAGAGTTTATGCAGACAACCGCAAAAGAGCTGGTGCCAGCCTCAAATGGGCTTCTCCCCTGGCACCCTGACATTCAGTTACAAGCAACAGGCATAAAAAACGGTGCTAAAAGAAAATACTCATTTTTTGACACGCACACCCGCCCCCCCCCCCCCCTTCCTAATTTCCTCAGCCTGACAACATGGGATTAGGCTCCCTTAAAACACAGCAAGATTTCCGCCAAGCCCAGTTGTCAGGTCTCATTTGGGCTCCCAGCCGTCAAGGAGCTGCTTGCCGGAGCTGCACCGTTTCCCAAATTCCTACAAAACCCTGGCAGGCGCAGGAGCGAGCTGCACAACTGCCATTATTACCAGCATGAACCCCCCGTGGCCGGGCACGACACCCGTGGGGCTGCTGACCAGGAGAAGCCGGCAGCAGCCCCAGCCTCGCGTTTTTCCCAGCACAGCCTTCCCAAAACACTCGCTCCAGAGGCCAGCCCGAGGGCCTGAGCTGCACCACGATCCCTCCTCGAGTTTCCTGGCAGAGTTGTAAAATCAGACTTTGTGCAACGCCTCTCTTAGACAGATTACACCTCGATTCTTCCGGGGAGGGGGATCGGAAGGCGCCCCGGCACCCAAGCAGCCCAAAAGCGAAATGCATCAGTGTAACAAAGACATTTTCCCTGAGAAAGGGCTGTTCTCCCTTTTTATCTGAAGGCAGCAGCCTGCATTTAAAAAGGTCCACTTACCCGTTGGTTTGAGAAAATCCATTGGATATCTGGAGTAGGGTGGAGGGGGAGACTCTGGAATTAGAAAAGTACAGAGAAAATAAAGGCAGAGCCATGAGAAAGAAAAAAAAAAAAAAAGATAGGAACTTATGATAACAGTGGCATTCTTTTAGCAAAACTGTTTGTCTTAGCTCTGGGGGTTGGAGGCAGGGCAGCGAGGCGGTGATTGCCTTGATATTTAGCTGTCAGATAAACAAAAGGGGCCGTCTGGCGCCAGTCTCCCTGCTATCTGCCGCTCGGGCTGTCTGATCGGGGCCTCCTTGGCTCGCCGGAGCCGCGGCAGCGCTGGGGCCGGCCGGCTGCGCCAGGCGGCCCCTAATCCCCCGGCACCGCGCGGGGCGGCGGGCAGGCAGCGCCGGGGGGGGGGGTCCCCGCCCCCTCCCCAAATCCGGAAAAAAAAAAAAAAAGAAAGAAAAATAAAATGCCGCGTTGCCCAGTTAGTTAGTTGTGTGTGTGTGTGTTTTGTTTTGTTTTTTAAGGGGGGGTGTTTGGGCAGGGAGGGCGTGTGGCTGCATCGTTGTCCACATCCCCGTCCCCAACCCAATCCCCATCCCTATTCCTATCCTATCCCTACGCCCTGTCCCCCATACTATTCCTATACCGATCCCCATCCTTGACCCCATTCCCTACCCCATCCCAATCCCCACCCGTGCCTCCATCCCCAACCCCATCCCCATCCCAACCCCCTTCTCCATCCCAATCCCCTTCTCCATCCCAACCCCCTTCTCCATCCCAATCCCCTTCTCCATCCCAATCCCCTTCTCCATCCCAATCCCCATCCCCATCCCCATCCAATCCCCATCCCACCCTCACCCCCATCCCCACCCCATCCCCATCCCCATCCCACCCCATCCCGTCCCGCACCTAGCTCGCAGAGCCGGCTGAGGTGGTGCGGGTTGCAGCAGACGAGCTCGGGGTGCGCCTTGCCGTACGACTCGCAGCAGCACAACCTCTTGACTTCGGAGCAGTGCCGGAGGTCGGGCCAGCGGAACACCTTGCAGAGCAGCACGGGCAGCGGGTACCAGTGCTGGCCCAGCCGCGAGTCGCCCTTGGCGGGCAGCAGCAGGCAGGGGGTGCGCGCCCCTCCGCGGGACTCCACGGCGTGCAGCAGCCCCTCCAGCTGCCGCTCCTTCAGCCGCTTCAGCACGGCGTGGGTCAGCGCCTTCAATTCCGCCTCCGCGGCCGCCCGGCCGCCCCTGCCCGCTTTGCCGGGGCAGCACCCGCGCCCCCCGCCGCCGGCATGCGCCCGGCCCTCGGCCGCCCCGCCGGGCTCGCCCGCCTCCTCCTCGCCGCCGGGGGCACGGCTCCGCCAGAGCCGCCGGACGAGCAGCGAGCGTTTGGTCCTGAACATGCGGGACGAGAGGAGGGGCCCCCGGCTACAAAACGGGCATGTCGGCCGCCGCGCATGAAGGGGCCGGCAGCCGGGTCGCGGCGGGGGGAAAGCGGCGGCGGCGGGGCCGAGGAGGGCTGTGGCATGCGCCAGGCTCCGCGCTGGCTTCCTCCGCCGCCCGCCGCGAAGGGTGCGAGGAAAAGGGGGCAATAAGCGGAGGAAGAGCGAGGGAACCAGGGGAGGGGGGAGCCGCCTCTCTGTCTCGCTTCGCCCCCCGGAGAAAAAAGGAAAGAGGGCGAAAATGCCGCCTAGAGCGCGGCGCCGCGGCGCATCGCGCGGGGGGAGGCGGGCTGGGCTGGCCGGCGCCGCGCAGCCCTGCGCGGCTGCGGAGCGCGCCTGGAGCCGCGGGGGATCCTCGGCCTCCCCGGGGCCGCGGCTCCCATCAAGCCGCCAGTTTGGGAAGGGAGGGGGGCGGCGGGGATGCGACGCGGGGCAGAACGAAGGAATTAAAAAGAAAACAGCGAGCCCAAACGGTGGAGATCAAAAAAAAAAGAAAAAAAAAAAAAAAAAGGAAAAATAAAAATTAACAACAACAACAAAAAAAACAACCACCGACCCTAAGATTCGGCCGTCGGAATCGATTTAAGCATCTGTCACAAAAGAGAAGAATAAGCGCATCCAGAGTGTTGTATCCCTTTTGAAAGCCCAGGTCGTCCTGATGCGGGGTTTGGGGTTTTCCTCCTTCTTCCCAAAGGCTTTAATCCACACGCACACACAGAGTCTTGATCCGGCTGCTACGAAAAGAAAGAAAGAAGAAGAAAAAAAAAAAAAGTGGGGCTGTGTCCCTCCTTCCCCAGCAGCGTGCTGCCGGCGGCGAGAGCCGGGCGGCGCTGCCCGCCCCCCGCTCCGCTCCGCTCCCCTCCGCGCTGCTCCGCGGGCACCGGGGGGGCCGCTGCCACCCGCCGCCTCCCCCGGCGCCGTGCTTACATGGGGACCCTCTCCGTGCTGCCGGCGCGTCTGGCTCTTTCTTTTTATTATTATTATTATTATTCTTTTTTTTTTTTTCCTCCTCTCTCCTCCTTCCTTCCTTCCTTCCCCTCCTCCTTCTCCTCCTCCTCCTGCTTCTTTTTTTTTTTTTTTCTTTTTTTTCCTCCTTTTTTTCCTCTTCCCTCCGCTGGCTGCAAAGAGGCGCCCTCCCCGCACCAGCGCCTCCGTCTTCCCTTGCTGCGGGGGAGCCCCGGCGGCGCGGAGCCGGGCGCGGCGGAGCGGAGCCGGGAGCGGCGGTGCCTGCGCGCTCGGCCGCGCCCGCCCCCCCGGTGCCCCCCCCTCCGGCGCCTTCGCAGTGCGCAGCGGCACGGCCCCGGCCCGGCCCGGCCCGGCCCCGGCCCCATCACGTGGGCGTCTAGACACCGTGTCGCTCCGGGAGAGGAAAAAAAAAAAAAAATTATATATTTATATATATATATATATATTTATCTCCGACCGCCTTGCGCAAGCGGCGGCTCGGGTTGCCGAAAGGTTGTGGCTGTGTCGCGCCCCCCTCCGCCGCCGCTGTGCCTCTAGGATGATGCAGCCCCCCACCCTGCATAGGGAAATTGGGGGTCCCCGAGGGGTCGCCCTGCAGCAGCCCCCCGTCGGCACACAGCCTGGGGGAGCCCCTGAAGGCTGGGTGTGCTCCAGACACTGTCAACGTTGGAGCATGAAAAGCAAGCCATAAAAAAAAAAAAATATATATATATATTTACATCTATGATCCTGGGCATCGGAAGGGGGCACAGCACGAAAAGCAATAATGCTAATAATACTTTGCACTTTTACAGCACCTGTCGCCAGAGGAAGGGAAAGTATTTCGTAGTGGGTGAGTATGTTCCAATTCCCACAAAATGAGGGGCAGGAATTAATAGCACGTAGCACGCTGATTATTCCTGCCGCCGGGATGGCTTGCAGGACTCATTTCTGGCAGCCAGGGGTACTCCACAGAGCCCCCGTCCTAATTCTGCCTGCAGGAACCTGCCCAGGATGGGGAAACTGAGACACCAAGAGGCTGCGAGGCTCGCACCACCCTGCCCTGCTGGAAGGGAGCTGGGGAGCCCGGCCGGGCCTCGCAGTGCCCCACACCACGAGCCCCCAGCCCCACGCACGAGGAGCTCCCTTTTCGTGCAATAAGCGCTGGTGGATGAGTTGCTTCAGGTCGCGCAGTAAGTCAGTTACCGCGCTGGAAGTAGGAGCCGAGACTCTTAAATCATGGCTGCTGTAAGCAAATCCAATTCTAAAACAATTGCGCCCAACCAAACAAGACAACAGACATCAAGCACAGGGGACGCAGAAGCTCCGCGCGCCGTGCAGGCAGGGTATTCCCTGGGCTGCCGCTGCTGGATGCCTGCCTTTGGCGCACGCAGGAGCACGGGGATAATTGTAGAGCCCGGTCCTGCCCCAGAAGGCCAGTGAGACTCCGAGGGGGCCTGCGACTGCTCGTGGCATTTGCAGAATCTGGATCTGAACTAGTTAGAAAGGGTCTGGATTTGGGGGCAGCCTTACTAAATGGTAACAAAATTATACCTACCCAGGCCTAAAATCTACTCACTTTTATGATAAATAATAAGAAAATGTTGTGGAGGGGAAGGACATCATTTGCTGGCCTCTAAAACAGAAATTGGGGAAGGTTTGTTATTAAAGCAGAGGCCGAGGAAGCGGATGGACTCCTAACTTCACCTTCCAGTACTTAATGGGCAAAATAAATCCCGTCACTTTTTAAATTGTCGTTTCAAAGTCCCGAGAAATGGAAATCAGACAGCAGTTTGACATCTCGTTCATCAGTTGTTTTTCCCAAGAGCACTGCAGTCCCCTTTTCACTGCGATGCCTATGGTAAAGTGCTGTGATAGGGGAAAACTGGTTCCTGTCCATTCCTGTGTCCGCCGGTGGAACACACACTGGACGTGCCCGTTAATAGGTGCATTACACTTTTTAATTTTTTAAAACTTTCCAAGCTGTTATGAATGAGATGGATTTCTTCAGGGTGTTTTTCCCTCCGCATTTCCGCTTGCCTTGCTGACGACTTGATGACTGTGATTACTTTATAGTCATGAGCAGAGTGACAAAGAGCACACCGTGACGCACGCAGCGAAGGGACAGGGGACAGAAACGGGGTCCAGGAGTCATCTGGGGGCCCCGCCAGAGGTTCCCTGTGTGACCTGGGGCACATCCCTCTCCCGTCAGCGGGGACCTGGGCTTCCACACCTTGGGTCCGTGCAGTGGGCCAGCAGCACTCGTCTGTGCAAAGTACCTTGAGCTCTGCAGGTGAAAATTACTGTGCAAGTGATAAATATTAAATAACTGGTAAAAAGTGTTTTCTAATTGACCCTGCAGGCCCCTTTAAACAGGCCGGGTGTATGTGTCTGTATGGAAAATACAGAAATAGGCATATTGAAGCTGATAAAAATGAGCAGGTTAGCTGGGCTGGGAGCCCCTGTGAGAAGTGGGTGAACCCACACCTGTGTGTCTGTCGGTGCTCACTGGCAGGTGAGGGAATAAAACCCGCATCCCTCATCCAAAACGCATCCGTGCATGATCCCGCCCAGCCCACGCTCCCCGTTTCGAGACCCCATTCCTCTGTAGGCTTCTGGGGACCCTTCCCGAGCCCGGCTGCCTTTGAAGAGCTAGGGGTGCACGATAAACCCGAGTCGATTTGCATTGCAATTCAGCCTTTGACAGACAGTTGGAGCCAAGGCACTGTTAACCTAATTGTTTTGCTAACAGCACCGGGGTGTGAGACGCACCAAAGGCACTCACACAAAGGGATAAAAACAGGGAAAAAAACCCTCTTCCTGACATCATTACCGGGCACAAACAAACAGAGCTGATCCCTCTTCATACACTTTCTAGGCTAGGGTCAATAACACGCACACTTTGCTCTTTTGGGGGTGTCTCTCTGCTACCAGGAGCGCAAAGCGCTCTCAGGCCGCAGGAGAGAAGAAGCCAGGCTGGAGGCAGGGCAGAGGCAGAGTAGGGAGACTCCTGGCACCTTCCCATCCTTTTGTGCACATTAGGAATACCTAAGCTGCTGTCCCTGCTTCTATTTTTATGCCCTCTTTTCAGAGCAGAGCTCTCAAGCAACGGTCGAAGTCTGGGTTACGATGCCATTTTGGCTGTACCGGACGTCTCCTTCCGCTCCAGCAGCTCACATGGACGCAGCAAATTCATCTCCAAGACCTCAGGTCTGAAAAGAAAACCCTTCTCCAAGAAACCTCGGTGTCTGATGAGCGGGAGGTCACAGGAGGCACGTCCCTCACCGCTCCGCTCTCCCCGCTGGGCATCGCCTGGGCATCCCCATGGCACTGCTCTCAGCTGCTCTGGGGCTGGAGAGGTCCCACCGCTGCTGGGTGGGTAAGTGAGAAAAGCAGAGAAGGACCAGCGAGCTGGGTGCTCGCCCCTGCTGGTGAGGCACGGGGAAAAGCACTCGTGTCCCCAGCCCTGGGAATCCGTCCCCCCAAATCAAGGAGCTACGAGGCACAGGCTCTGGCTCTGGGGACTCATCCAGCCCCGGGGATACCTCCATCCATCAAAGCGCTCACACACACCTGACTTGAAGCGTGTGCTTGGGTAGATGGACTTTTTTAGCTTTTGAGCTTGTTCACACACCTTCTGTACTGCTTCGGTTTTGTATCTAGAGGGGGAGAAGCACAAGGCAGTCTCTTTGCCTGGACTCTGTTATGCCAACATCAAGGAAATAATCTCAGTTTGGTCACTCTCTAATTCTAGCCTAACACCGGAAGAATTTGGTCTTTTGAACATACAAACCTTCATGCTGGTTTAACGATCTCCGCCAAAGAGGAACACAAACGGGGCAGAGAGCAGAGCGGATCCTGTGCGATGTCTGCCCAGGGAAGCAGCGGGGAAACAAAGAACAAACGTGGCCGGTGTCGGAGCAAGTGCTGCCGCCAAATGGGCTTTGCAGCCCAGAGCTGTGGTGCTGGCATCTCCACGCCAAGAGTTTTCATGCCGTGCATTTTAATTTTTTACATGAAAAGAAAATTCGGGAGCCACGTATTTCATGGGGCAGAGCTGCGGTGACAGCACACATGGCACATGGCAGTGCCTGGGAGCCATGGGCGAGAGGGAGGAGACCGTGGCTGTTGGTGGCAGAGGAGGGACTGGGGCAGAGGCAGGTGGAACACGTGGCTGTGCAGGTCAAGGGAATCTGCAGATCCCTCGTGCAACACACGATGCTGTGGTGGAAGGGAGCGATTTCTTCCCCTGGCGGGGAAGAGGTAAATGCCTTGAGGATTGGAGTGTACTCTGTGGAGTGCTTCCTGGATCTTGCCAAACATTGATATAAAATACACAATCTTAATGCACCATCTTTGGTGTAACTCTGACTTTCTTGGTGTTGTCCTTATGTGTTTCAAATTTCCAAATGAGTGATTACATGTTTTCAGACTTGTTTTGGGGAGTAAGCACTCAAAAAGGGATTTTTCGGTATGGAAACAGAAAGCAACGCAGGTTTACCGGAACATTTGAAAGATAAGCACATGTGGACAACATAGCTGCATCCCACTTTCAGGACTTTGTTTCAGTGGTGTAAATCAAAATCCTCTTTATTTCAATTAAGTACATTTGCCAAGTACACCAACTGCCATGTTGTACATGTAATTGCCTCTAATATTTGGCAGGCGCTGGACCCAGCAGTGGTGTGTACATAAAGAGCTGTGGCCGACATGGGTCAGAGGAAAGATTCCTTCACCTGAAACCTCTGGAGTCCAGAGTAGTGTTGGAGACAGCTGCTTTCTGTTTTCAGCCAGTGTTCCCGATCTGCCTGTAGTCCTCAGGGCGCCTCCACTCAGATTCCTCCCCGAGCAGCAAAGCAAGTGAACCCAGGGCATCCCACGAACATATGGTACTGACCGCCACGTTGCGACACCTATGGATAGCCCGGGGGAGACTGGGTAAGGGTGGGGTGACCCTCACTTAGAAGTGGCATTTCAGACATAACGTTATCAAGCTAATCCCTGACTTCTGGCACGACTATCAGGCTTCAGGGGGATTTATCAGATCCTGCTCAAATGGCAGCCACAAGGCAGGGATGTGCTGTTCTTCAGGACCAGCTGATAACACCGGAGAAGGGACTGCCAGGTGCCACGGCTGTGTACATCAGTTTAGAAGCAGGAGGAACTTGCAATTTCTTCATTAGAAACAAAACTACCAAAACCTCTTTGGCAGACATAGTTGGAAAGGGGAGGGCAGAGGGTCAGGCAAAGCACACGGAAAAACACCAGCTTCTGTATTTCCTACTGCTGTCAGGTATGGGTGTAATTCTGCAGTTTCTTCCTTTTTAACACGATAGATCACAACCTAAATATCACTGATGTGACCTTCTGTATTGCAGTGGCCTAGCCGGAGGCACCATGGAGCTGCTTTCTCCCTCAAACACTCTCTGTCTTCACTGGTGGTGAGGTGCTGGCCTCTCCTTTTCACAGTCTTTTCCAGGGAAAATTCCCACTGATGTTAATGGGAAATTTGTCCCATCAGAGACTGAGATAACTCTGTTCTAAAAACAAAATTCATGTTTGTGACGTTCGGGATCAGCGTTCCTCATACTGACCTACAGTTTTACATGAAAAGAAAATTCAATGATCAGACATCTGACATGAGCACTTGATAAAGCAATGATGTTGTAAGAGCAGAGGATTGCCACAGTCTACTTTTAGAGAACACGTTTTAGATTTCTTGTCCTCAAACCCAAGTCCTAATTTTAAATAGCAAACTCTTGGGCACTTGTTTCTATTCTGTCTCCATGGGAGCTTTATATCTCTATGAGACATTTTTGGCTGTGTTTACACCTGTATGATGTGCTTAAGAGAGAGCTGAGAAGATGCATACATATACAGATGCTCCACAACTGCAGACAACCAATGTCTTTAGTTTATCAGAAGTCTACAATACCTTAATCACACATGGGAAAAAAAACCTTTGTTAATGGTTTCTTGAGTCCATCAAAGCTGCAGCGTGAGCCAAAAGCTGGATGTTCTGTTCGGAAAAATCAGGAGAGAAGCAAAGCATTATTTTTCACAGGTAATGATCCAGTTACAGTAATTAACCGCTGGCTGCAGTGGATTCTCTGTCAATAACAATTTTGAAGTGAGGTTTTGGTGGTATTCAAAAGATGAGCTCCAGCCGGTTCAAACCTGTACAAATGCAGGGAGCTTTTCTAGCCTGCGTTACTCAGGTGGGTAGTCTAGACAGTAGGAATAGCCCTTCAGACCTGATAATTTATGAATTAGTAGAGCCAGTGCATTAAAACAGATAATTGAAAAGTCCTCATTCATCTAAATGTAGGGTTGGGATTTTTAATAACTTTTAACAAATATTAAACCCGACAGAAATGCTTTCATGACAGTCTTCGACGTGGCTCAGTTCCAGGGAAAACAACCTGCTTGGAATTGAATTTTCTCTAAAATATCCGAGTCGTAGAAGTCACTTGAGAACTAAAGAGTAGCGCTGCAATGAAAGTCAGGACCCTGCCTGATAGGGACTACCTCCAGGATGAAAAGTCTCCTTTGAACCTGAAATAAGGGAGTTTCGGGTAAACAAGGATTGGAGAGGAACTGACTACCCTGATTTCACAACCCAAATTGCATAAACTGAACACAAAAAAAAAGGTATTAATAGTAAAGTGTAATTTGAAGATTGGATTTTCAAAAGCATATTACCCAAACCTCCACATTCATTTCATCTTGAGGGAAGAAGGCATGCCATCTGATAGCAATGATTAATCCAAAGGAGGCCCAGACTTGTTCTCTTCATTTAAGAGGAAAATTACATATTTGGTGAGAATGTAAGAGCAGCCATACTGGCTGAGATAGTTGTGGGCTGCTGGATGGGTCCTCTAGAGCATGGCCCAAATGTGTTAGTATTTGATTTTTTCAAAAACATCATTTCAGGAACTTTGGACTCCAAAGGATATAACAGGTATACTTTTTTTATTTTTTTAACACTTCTTTGGGGGGGAGGGTTGCTGGCATAGTTTAATGACACAAAGTTGGGCCACGCAACACCACCTATAGAATGGAGAAGAAAAATGATTTGAAGCAAGGAGGGAATGTGCACTATAAAGGATTGTGTACCGACTATGCCTCCAAATTCAAAGAAAGACGCCATTTGAAATTTAACTCTATCAAGTACAATTAGTAAAATTAAAAATGAATGTTTTCATTTGATAGCCCTCATGATGGTATTTAACTGTGACCTCCCCCAAAGCCTCCCAACGTGCCCCCCCTCCAAAAAAAAAAAAAAACATAGAGACAAGGAACACTTTACAAAGAATTAAAGAGTTTATAGGCATTGTTTAGAAATGTAATTAACACTGTGTTTAAAGCAAAAGTGAGACAATTACCACCTCCTAAAGGCCTTAAGAAATCCGAGCTGCAGACCTCCTGCCAGACTGAGTGATATCACAGGCACCATAAACAGAGGTTTGAAAGACCCACTCCATTCACAGCCCCAACCGCTATTGTCATTACGTGCTAAGGATTATTATTATTACTATTACTCTCTTTGTTTATGGTGATGTGCTAGGAAGTCAGCAGCTCGGCTTTCTCAAGCCCATCTGGCTCTGCTCTGCAAACGGCACGCAGCTTCCTAAAGGCGCTGAGCACCTCACCTCCCAGTGGAGTCCAAGTCAGGTTAGAGCTCTCAGGGCTTCCTCACAAGGTCCTGTTTAGGGAGGTAGGTTACTAGAATATTAATCGTATTCTGAAGCAAAGAGCCAAAGAGATTTTTTTTTTTTCTTATCTTGAAATCCTAAAGACAAGTGTTAAGCTTTTAGCTCACCTTGAGGAACACAATCTGTCTGACCCTTCCTGTTTCATGTTTTAGAATTGCAGGAGTATACGGCTGCACAAAAGATGCAAAGTCCAACACATGCTTAATTGGTAGGACCAGTTAAGGAGCCTGATAAGAGATTTGATACATGTATATGGTAGGCAAATGGACAGCTGGCTATTTATGCTTACAAATGCCATCTTTTTATGTTCTGTTCCAAGAACTGAATCCATAAATTCAATACAAAACTTGAACAGAGAAAGAAAGGACAGCAAGATCTCAGCTTCTCTGTCAAGATGCCTAGAAACATGGCATGTAATTCTGATACCTCTGTCGAGTCTTACAGCTGTCTGTGTTGTCTTCCTCCATCTCAGATTTTAACTTAGGGTTAACTTAGGGTTAACAGATTTAACTTAGGGTAACAGCCTAGGAAGTGTTCTCAATCAGTTTGCAAAAACAGGGATGGCAGAGTTGTGCATAACACACATGGATTCACGTTCATTTTTTTGTATGGCATACTGTTGAACTCGGGAATTTGAGACATTTGCAAGGTATTATGTGACTTGATTTCAGCAGCATGTAGTGCTGATGCAGAAGACAGGATCTGTTGCCTGGGCACAGCTGCAACCCTCCTGCCCCTCTTGGTCCTGTGGAAGCAACACTTCTGCTTCTGAAGATGCGGGACAGCAGGTAAGGTAAATTGGCATTGATTTGAAGGTTTGTTTAGTTTGGAATAGCAAAACTATTTTGCAATATATTAATTAAAGAAAAAATGGAGCAAACTAGATTAAGTAAAGCCAAAAGGCCTATTAATTGCTTTGACTTACTGTGAAGCAAGACTACTCCAGAGCCTCAGAAACAAAGAAGGATGTATTTTCTATAGTATTTTAAGCACTAGCTCCATGAATATAAAGTCCCCCAAGAACCTCGCATAGTACTGGTTTGGATGTAGCCCTGGTTACGGCAGCAGCGCTGGGATAAAGGTGTCAGCCGTGCCACGACTCTGGGGCAGCTTCCAATCGCACGAAGGTGAAATACTAGGTATTATACAAAATGAAGTAATGAAATAAACACAGACTTTGAAATCATTATTTAATAGATATATTTATAGTTAATAGATAATAAAATTGCAGCCCGTGGAGCTTGCCTGGGCTTGGGTCGGGGTCAGGGCTGGGGTCGGGGCTTGGGCTTGGGCCTGGGCCTGAGTCGTGGCCTAAGGCTGGGCCTGGGGCTTGGGGCCTGGGCCTGGGGCTTGGGGCCTGGGCCTGCGGCTTGGGGCCTGGGCCTGGGTCGGGGCCTGGGCCTGGGTCGGGGCCTGGGCCGGGTCCTGGGCCTGGGCCGGGTCCTGGGCGAGCCGCCGCCGCCTGCCCGGGCGGGCCTTGCCCGGCCGCCGCCGCGGGCGGGGGGATTCCCTGCCGCCGCCGCCGCCCTCCCTCCGCCCGCACCCAGCCCCGCCCGACGCCGCCGCCGCCGCCCGGCCTCGCGTTGCCACATCCCGCGGCAGCCGTGACTCAGGCGGCGGCGGCGGCTTCTCCCTCCTTCCCTCCTTCCCTCCTTCCCTTCGCTCCTTCCCGTCCCTTTTTTCCCCTCCCTCCATCCCCCCTGCCCTTCCCCGCCGCCGGGCCCGGAGGCTGGCGGCCCTGTGGCGCTGCCCCACCGGGGCAGGAGTGTTCTTCCCCGTGATGGGGGAGCATCGTGGAATTGAAGGGGAAATACCTGGTGGGAGAGCAATAAAGCAAAAAGAATAAAATAAAATGAAAATCATGCCCGCTTGAGAGTTCTTTATTAAATTACACAGGTTTTACAGAGACGGGTGTGTATGGAGAAGTTGCTGCAAAATTGGTGTTTTAATGCCTTTCCCCGGAGACCCCTTGCCACGGGGCCAGTGCCCTGCCTCAGTTTACCAGTCTGTAACCTGGCAAAGCAACAGGTTCCTTGCTGAGCTCTGGCTGCAAGGCTGCAGTGCTGGCAGTCCAGTGCTCGCATCCTCCTCCGAGACTCTCAAAAGGAAGGCACTGCGAAGTAGAACATATTTTGATTTACAATTAAAATGCATTCTACGGCATGTACCTATCTGAAAACTAAAATGAGAAATGGAGAGAGGAAATAGTACAGCAAAGCTAACTTCTCTCTCCCTCCCCCCAAACAAAGAGAAGAAAGTCTGTCATTAGATGACGTGGTTTTAAAGGAATGTTGTAACGTACAGAAATCCCATGCCATTATATGCACCCCTGAGGGCAGTGTGTATTTCTGTTCCAGCATCTTCCAAGGAACTTCGTCTCTGTTCTCCAGACTAGATAGGAAAAACTCAATTAACTCATAGACCATTTGACATTGATGGAAAGAATGTCACCATTGATACTCTCCTGGATGAAGAGTGAAGGTGAAGCACCTTGGTGGTGTTCACTGTGGCCAGAATAAAGAAAGATTTCTGTTCTGATGTCAGGTGGGCTCTTTCCAGGGACTCCGAGACAAGACAAACGCCTCCGGAGAGCAATTCCTCTCCCTTCTCTGAGGCACCAACACAGAGTGGACAAGTCACCCTTGGAGGGACCCGCCTGCCAGCAGCAGGATGAGACCACCGGGATAAGGCAGCTGGGCAGTGCGCAGGCAGGTGATGAGCTGCAGCTCTGCCAGGTAGCATTTCTGCCCGGAGAGCAGCAGGTCGGCCTGGGGACCGCTGCCTTGCACCCCGGAGAGCACTGGCAGCCCTGGAGGTCTGCAGCAGCTCGGTGGGAGCCGGTGCCGCTGCCCAGCTGGGAGCAGCTGTTTGGCTCTACCTCGCCTGCGCGCCTGGCCGGAGCTCCCGCTGCGCGGCTGCAGGCAGCCAGAGAGCAGCCGTTTCCCTAAAAAAGTGATGGCATGGCCCCGTTTGATATAAAGCAAACAATGATACGGCGTTTCGCCATGTCAGCCCGCTGAGCTCAGAACCGTGCTGAGCGCTGCGGAAGGAGGACGTCCTCTTGCACAAGCCTGGGTCCTGTTGCTGTCTCCCCACGCGTGGCTGCGAGTCCCAGGAATCCCGGCTCCTGGGCCTCCCTGCCAACTTCTTTTCATGCCGTGGCAGCAATATTGCAAAAGGTCTGCATTTTTCTTCCTTTCTGGTTCAAGAGTTTTATCAGGGGGAGTGGGGGGAGCATGAACGTATCAAGGTTGAAGGGCTTGGGCTGCAGAGGGGAGGGGAAGAACAAATGGGAATACGAGAGTCAGTGCTCAGCCCCCAGATACATTAAGTGTTTCCGTCCCCTTGCCCACGGCAGGGATCTGTTCCCTTCTTTCTCCAGATTTGGGTGTCCTGGCTTCCTGCCTGGCTGTGGTTCTCCCTGCCCCACTCTCGCTTGCCCATCTGTATTCATGTCCGCCTGTTCCCTCGCTACCAGCATCTTCATTATTTGTCCGGGAGATAAATCTTTCAGCCAAGCTATCCAGCTCGGCTGGGTGGGTGAGCAATAGCGTTGTTGTGCTGGCAGGCGTCAATGGGAGTCACCAGCCACTTGGCTGATCCACAGACAATTGCAGAGGTATTTGAAACTCTGGTTATGGCACTTTGTGCTTCCCCATCGCTTCCCCCACCTCCCCTTCCTGCTTTCTGCTGTCCTCCTCTCCCGGTTAATTGCGTTTTGCCCCCTGAGGTCCTGATCAGGGCCGAGCTTCCCAAGCAAACCCAGCCTTAGTGCTGTTAGTGCATTAAAGGTCACAAACAGCTCTGTGTGGCACTGAGAAGCGGCTGCCCCTCGAGCTGCATCCCAGCCCCAGGGCAGAGAGGAGTGAGGCTGGGGACACGGAGGGAGAGCTGGGGTGGGCAGAGTGACACAGCCCATGTCAGCCAGCACACCCAGTGCTTGGTGGTCGGTGCACCGGGGTCACGAGTAAACACAACTCGAGGGGGTCGAGAACGATCACGTCACCGCGTTATAGCCCTACCCCATGTTGAACTTACTCCTGATACGTTATGTGAAATAGTCTCCCAGTAACCTCCTTGGGAAATAAATACCGGCGCATACCCGAATGGAAAGATTCAATGAAAAGGTCGTTTTTATGAATGAAGCTTTGGAAATAGAAAAGTACTTCTCAGTCCTGAGCATCAGTTGATGGTGCACTGAAGAAAGCTCACGTGCAACCATAAAAGCTGAAATAACAAATTTCTTTGCTATGTACTGGGTAACCGTGTAGGGTCAGAGTTGCCCTAAGATACGCACATATGTAAGTGAGGTGTCTCTCCTTTGTAATTCCCCAACATCTCTTCTTGAGCCAGCATTTGTAAAATGATATTTCTATATTTACTTAAGCATCTATTTAAAGAGGAATCCCTCATAATTACTCACCACACAGATAGATGACACTGTTTGGCTGTGTTTATTTAGTTTCTATTAGTGATTGGCAAAAAGTCTACTGTGGCTTCAAAGCAGATATAGATGAATGACCCGCTGATCATAAAATAAAGTATGATGATCTTTTTTAGGCCTCGTGGGAAATGGCATGTAGAGGGGACACATATCACTAACTCCTCCTGTCATTCTGTGATATAATATTCAATCCAGTCATCCTGGCAAGCTTGGCTCAGGAGAAGACATCCATAAAGTGACCGCAGTCTATGTCATAGATGAATCAGAGGAATTCGAGGGAAGCTGTAAGCTTCATAAAGTGAGTTCCTTTGTCACTGCAGGTGATACATCCGTCTCCACGTCCCCATCAGCTTCTGCAGCTTTTACAATCACGCAGCTTCTGCTATTTATAACTGGTATTTTTCAATGAATTCGTGGACCAAATATTAGGTACCAGACTGTTAATGTCAAATTGCTGACATACTCTTACCAGCTAGTGCTGTTACATGGCTCATCCTCATCAAACCCAAGCGTGGGCCATCCTTAGTTCAGGCAGAGGCTGTCCATGGGCTGCTGTGGATAGTGCAGACGGCTGGACTGGGGTCAGAGGACACAGGAAAACGTGCCAGTTGTCATCACGTAGGCTCTGTCTGTCACTGTCCTCCGTAACTCTGTTTGTGGAGTACTCTCAGAGTGCCTCATCCCTTTGTTTCTCACCCTGCCCAGTTTGTGCTTCTCTGGCTTGGTCATCGGTGCACACACCAGCCAGGTGTGGCTCCAGGTGTTTCTGAATTCATACTTTTTCAGCAGATCACGACCAAGCAAGGACAGGTAGGGCAGGAAATGGTCTTGTCTGTGCTCAGAGGACTTAGCAGCAGCATTGTACCACTGCAACCAGATACTTCTTGCTCAACAAAACACACCCCATACTGAGCTTTAAAACTCTTCTTGCATAGCTTAAATTGATCTCCAAAATGGCACAAGCTAGAAGAGCAGAAGGGCTTGCCTGTGTTGATAACAAAGTTAACACTGCTGGGAGGTTATATTTTTGCTGGTACACATCAGGCCTGCCAGCAAAACCTCACATATTATTAACAGACCACTTTCTTTCTCTTCATTTCCATGGTGTTGGTTCATGGCCCTCTCTCGACTCGTCCATCCACTTGGATGCTGGGCATTTTACAGAGCAGGAACCACTCGCTCTTGAGCATGAGGAAATCCTCCAGGGCTGTGAGTGTGCTAACACAGATAGGTAATAAATAACAACAATTCTGGATTTCTTGTGAATTTTCAAAATGTCACGGGGGAGAGGAAAATAACACAGAAGCAGAGGGCTGAATTATTTAATTCTGCCTTGAAACAAAGTTTGTTTCCATGAGAGGTAGCTCATCCTCAATATCAGGGATGTTGAGCTTCTGATATCTGAGTATCAGGGAGAGCTTCAAAGCATTTACAGCTTTCCTCAGGGGGACAATGGCCTTAAAGATAAATCTGTCCCTGCCTGGAAAGTTGGGTTTGGTCTGCGTTACACCACCTGAGGAGCTTGTGCTAGGGGTGGATGGCCTTCGTTTGCCTGCTGCTGACCTTACCTGATAGGTAACCATGGGCCAGACATAAATGAAGTGAGTAAGGAGGGTGGCAGGACCTTGGAAGAAGAAAGGAAGAGACGTGTCTGCAGCCCAGCTCACCACATGCTTATGGCTTGGTCTTGTAGGCTTTAATCAGTAGTTATATGACAAAAATCCTTTCAGGTAATATCCTGGTCGTATGTGATTGTAGGATACACACAATGAACAAAAGCCTTTGCTGAGCTCCCTTACACTGGCACGCTGTGGGCAAGCTCGTCTCCGCTTCTGGACCAAGCGACGGCAGGCTCCAGACTCCCAGTCTAGACTGTAGGATCTTTTAAAATTGGGAAATAGGCTTCTGCATCATGCTGGCACCTTCGTTAATTTTACCCTGGTTCTGTGGTTTCATTCCTCTGAATTGTTGTGTGCTATTCCCAGATTTTTAAATATATATACACACATACACACACACGTATATACATTTACATATATTAATGCTGTCGGTCATAATATCCACTGTTCTTTCACCATGCTCATTAAGGGCCATAAGCACACAGCACCTCGTAGACTGCGGCTTTGCTGAAGGCAATTCATCTCCAGTTTGAACTCCCTGGCTTTAAACAGCTAGATGGTGGATGAATTTGGTCGCTTATCCTCGCCTTTTGATAGCGCTGCTGTCCAAAGGTTATCAGTTATAGGGATTTCATAATCCTTTAGGTTCTCTTCTGTATCTTCAAAAGGCAGGAAATAGTTTTTTTTACCTATTCAAGAGCCACTCGTCTGCAGGTAAAGAATTTAACAGCTTGAGGGAGTGCTACTTAATGCCAGCAATGTGACTGATCTTTCTTGGCACTGGAAAAACGTGTCTTAGAAGTCACAGTGTCAAAGGCAAAAACTGGGATATTTTTTTCACATATCTGCTAGCAACACTTAATACGTGAAAACAAGCACCCAGCATGGAAAGGGGGCCTGTCTGCATTGATTTCTGTGGCAGAATTTAATTGTTCTGGTGCTTTATTTATTTATTTTGTTTTGTCCCTAAGGTTTGGAATAGAAAAAAGAACAGCTTGCTAAAGGATTTCCCAGTGTAGATGTTTGTGGTGGAACAAAAATTTTTAAAGTTAATTTTTTTTTATTTTTTTTTTAAGGACTGGAGGATTTAAGAGCAAAAACCCAATTGCATAGATTGTTGTATGACATACGTGTCCAGATGGTTAGACTGGCTTAGCTTTATTCTGGGATTTGGATCTGCTGAGCTACAGTACATGATTTTGGCATGTATCTTGCTGGTTTTTCATGCAGATTTACCTGATGAACTCTCGCTGTGTAATCTCTGACAGCTATTTCTCCAGTGCTTGATGAGCTGCACTATTTTATTTTGAGGCCATGGTGCTGCCTAGCATGCAGTATTCACCTTCACAGGCATGCAAAAAGAGGCAGAAGCACAGGAGCGAATGTAGTCTAAGAGAACTGATAGCTGCATTTGATCTGATTTGCCTAAAGTAACAGGCCATGGTTGATAGAGGTATTTCAAAAAGAACAGACATAGAAATGTATCTGGCCCCACCTTGCCTGAAATGGTTGTGTGTCTGGGCATCAACAGCAGTGTTCACTGTGACACTTAAGTGATGCTTCCAAGGTGTTCTGGATCATCTTTCGTGATCCTAGGATTCGGTATTACGTTAATGGCTAAGCTCAGTCCATCCGGAAAAAAAAAAAAAACAAAACTATAACAAGGTCAGTGTTATGAAGGGTAACGTTAGTAACATTATTTTTTGACGTGCACTTTTACTCAGCGTAGACTATAGCCACGGTCTCACTTAACAGAAGCATTACACAAGAGCAATTGGATAAGATTCCCATCTGGTTTTTGGTCTCCCATTGTAGCAAGTTTGGAATCCTGGAGTTGATTTTGTCTAGCAAATGGCTACGTACTGTCTAGTCTTCCTGTACAACAGAAAAACAAATACAGGCCTCAGAAACTTTTTATGGACAAGGATGTCTACTCGCCAGACCTGCATTACGGACGTTCTCTCAAGAGGAGCTGCAAGGAGGTGGGAGCACTGTGATGGGGGCTTTTCTCCCAGGGCTGGCTCATGCAGAGCATCCCAGCACACTTTCTGTGAAGCAAACGGGCTCCTGATGTCCTGCGTGCGACGGGAGACCCTCTCCTGGAGCTGCGCAATGGATTAGCTGGCTTTGGGAGCTTCTTTCCAAGCCTCATTTCTCATTTAGTTTCCTAAGAGGAAATGAGACTCCCATTATTTTGGTCTGATGCTCTCATCAGCATGAAAATTACGATGTGAAAATATTTGGTAATGATTTTCTTCTAATTGAAACCAAGAAAAAAAGAAAAAAAAAAGAAAAAAAAAAGAAGAAGAAGAAGAAGAAATTGCATCTCCATGCTCTCCAGCTTTTTTCAAACACGCTGCCTGGGTTCGCTTCTACTTGCCGTTGTGTCCCAGCTACTGCCAATCGTTTGGATGCGGAGCAAGAAGAGCCTCCAACAGGCAAACTGCAGCAGTGAGCTTATTGGCACAGCTTTTTCCAACAGTTATCCACCACCAGTTGGTTTATACATCGAAGCTTGGGGATTATCTGTGCATATAAATGTTTATTTTAGCAAGTATAGCGAGGCGATATTTTTAGTAGTAATAGTAGTTAGTTTCATGTGAAAGTCTGTAGTTCATCAGCCTTCACTGCCATGTATCTTATCTAGGAAATGTAAGCCTCTGCCGGGGAATATTTTGTACAGTGCTGTCTTCATTGCACAGCACTTAATCTACACACGATTTATTTATTTTAGCAAATAGAGGAAGCAAATAACCTCTGCGTGTCTCGCTTCAAGTAACTGCATTAATGCCGTGTGATACAGTATCACTCTGTTTAGGATGCTTTTCATCCTTCTTTAAAAAAAACAAAAACCCACACAAAAGCCAGCATCCACCGCCCCGGGTGTTGCAGTAGCTGAGGCTCTGGCCTGGCTCGTGCTGCCTGGTGCCAGCACTGCCAGGCACGGTGCAGGCACTAGAAAATATCTTCAGCAACAAAAAAAAATGCAAAAGTCTTCACAGAAACAGCTTCTTCCTGACCTCTGCCACTGCTTGCTTTGTACTGTGAGCTGAAGAGTTGCCCACCGAAGTGTTTATTTTTGCTGGTATGATTAGCTGATATTTTAGTAGTAATAGTGCTTAGTAATGGTTTCCTTTAAAAAATTGTTTTAAGCTGTGCAGCCCTTCTTGGCTTTGTGCGCATACAATGCCCTGAACTGATGGGACCCCGATGTACTAACGCAGTGTAGCTAATTAATTCTTGGCTGCAGAAGTCCTGATAAGAGTAAACAAAGAGTGAAATTAGCCCAGGAGAAGACACAGGAATTCACAGGCCAGCCCATATCCTTCCATGATATCACTGGGAGCCCACCCTTACTCCACCCACACGGCCCGTTGGGCCCTGGCTGAAGGCAAGGGAGCTGATTTTGGGGAGGGAGAGGTGTCGCTCCTGGTGACTCAGTGCAGTTTACAGCCTGTAAGGATTTCATTCCCGTAGGATTAGCTTGGATAGCTGGATAGCTTACGTTTACCCTCCTGACGGCCTGAGCCCCCACACCCTCAGTGCCCGGCACCGGGAGCACCCCGCCACGTGCCAGGGCTGCAAAGGCAGGGCAAGGTTGCACAAAACGTTGGTCCCACGCTTGTGCACGCGTTGGAGAGGGTATTTGGAGGACGCCTGAAGTGCCTGAGGGATGCACAATGTGGGGCCAGCTGGGGATGCTCCCCAAAGCCAGCAGGGCCAGCAGCACCGGGAGCGCTGCTCCCATCCGACCTGAGCCGTCCCCAGGAGGATTTTTCCGAGCGAGGAGATGCGGTGCTCCTCACAGCGATGGCATGTTGTTGCCATGACGCCGAACTCGCTGCTGCTACCTTTCCCTGCGTCTCTCAGAATTAAGTGACCAATTTTGCCAACACTCATCCGCGGGAGGAAAGCAATTTTCTGTAATTCAGTAAATAGGTGCATTATACCTCCGCTTTCACAGCAGCAGCTAAGTAAGCATTTTTAGTGTTCCCACTGTTTGCTAACACTTTGCAGTTTGCTCTGGCAAATTGTGGAACTGATGGTAGAAAAAAAACCATAAAATGCGACCTCAAAATATCCCCCAAAGGGCTGTAAGAAGAAAGTACTAGAATAAAGGGGTCGGTTGGTAAAATTATGTCTAGGCTGGCTACCTTGAAAACTGAACCTGTTTCCCTCTGGATGGCTGCCTTTGTCTTTGAGCTGGAGCTCTTTGACTTGGCAGACACCGTGGATATTCAGATTTACCATTTTTTCAACGTCTGTGACCACATTCTTGACAGAACAGCCTAAATACCAAACTGCAGCACCCAGGCTCCATCTATCATGCTCTTTATCTCAGCAAAGGCTGTTACGTAAAAAGCTCGGTCTAGATAATCCAAGGTAAAAAGCAATTAACTAAAAAACAGACTGGATCAGGAAAGACTATAAACTGATAAAGAGATCAGGTGAGCCCTGGCTTAGGGAGCACAGGGAAACCTGATCTGGCTGAACGAACACCCTGATGTGTGGCTCCTGCCAGCAGTCGAGCGTGGCCCCTTGGGTCGCTTTCGCTGCTATGTCCCCTCTGCCTGCCCTGACTGAGCCACGGTGGCATCAGATGTTTTGGGGCAGTTCCTGCCAGCCACCGTTCAAAGCAGATTATCGGTCTGCTGACAGAGGGTTTCTGCCCAGCTCTTCCAGCTGGGGAGGCAGCCCTTTCAGGATTTTGCAGCTTTTGCCTCCTGTCTCCTTCCTCAGGGACAGATCTCCTCTTGGATCCCCTCTACCTAAAAAATCTCCGTCATAACAATGGAGAAAAGTAATCCTCACCCAGGAACTTTTGCAGTATAACAAATAACAGCAGCACTTCAGATTTCTATGGTACTTTCTTTTCTTTATTTTTTTATTTTTTTCTTTTATTGGAATTCAGCATTCATTACAGGGGACAGGGGAATACATCGTTTTCCTCCCCATCTTGCAGATAGAGAAACTGAGGTCAAAGAGATTTGACTAGCAGCAAGACCACCCAGCCAGCCTGTGGGGGAGCTGGCAGATGAACAAAGCCCTCCTGATTTACTAGCAAGCATCCATCCCAGAAGATGCTGCTCTTTCCTACAGCAAAGTGGATGGACCTTTAATAGCCCATTTAATTAGTGCTTGGTTTTATTCTATTTTTTCTTTTTCAAATTGGCTCATATTGCGCCCCAAAGACTTCCCATATTTTTCCTTCTAGGACCAGTTAGAGGATATTGGATGTAATCTCGCTGGCCTTTGACGGCTCCAGAGGCCCCGTGGACTCAGCACCATCCGTGGTATTTCTCTGCTGATGCACCCCGCAGCCTTTCTGTGTGAAACGGCGAGTTGTTCTGCTGAGGCATGCTTTAAAAAAGGTTTGGATGCGACCAAATGAGCATCTCGAAAGTTTCCTTGAAATCCTTTCACCTCTGCGGCTCCAGAATGGCTTTGGAAAGGAACCAGAGCAAACAAACCCCATCCTCTCGGAGAAATGGCAGCCCGGCTCCCTGCGGGGCGGCATCGGCCCGATGTGCCTCCACCCTGCCTCCGGACACACGTCTGTCCGCTTGCCAGATCCAGGACTGGAATGTTATTTCCAGCATTGCATCTCAAAGGTTTAATCACCTCCCCCGAAACCCATCCTAGGCGTGCAAGCCTCCCGAGTGCCCTTTGCTGATGGCAGGCTCTCTGCAAAGTGCAGCTGGTAATTGCTCCTCTTGCACCTTTCTGAGAAAACCCCAGCAAAGCGGCAGCCGCCTGCATTTGTGACACATGGGTGTCTGCAAAGCTGGGAGTCACGAGGCATGTCCGTGTGCTCACAGCCCCCCTTTCTCTGAAAGAAAAACTGGGTGGCTTCTGAGCATTTCGGGAGACCCCATCGTGAGCAGGGGCACTGCTCTGCGGAGCCAGGCCACAAATAAAGAGAAAATGGGAACTGGTGCCCTGAAGGTAAGGACAGCTCTGCTGTCCTGAGCAACTTGAGCAGCACATAGCATTTATTAATTTGTAAAGAGATGGCATTTTTCAACATAGATTGCAAAATGAACGTCAATACACAAAAACAGCAGATGGAGTACTAAAATGGACCTCATAATGAGATGCCACAGTATTATGTACAACTTCTTTTCTAGGAATGGCTTACAAGTAAGATCAGGTCAAGTGATGTGTATTACTAGAACCTGCACGGACTTTTCCAAGTTAAACTGTTGTGACTTACAAGTAGAGATTTTGCTATTTGGTTCATACTGGATAACCCAAAAAACCAGTAGCTTACTGTTGTCAGCTTTGATTTTCATTAAATACTCTGTGAATTAGCTTCTAGGTCAGATCAGTGTGCAGAGAAGCAGAAAAAAATATATGAGACTATATGCAACTGGCAAAAAAAAATCCTGTGCTGAAAACATTGACTCCAGTTCCTGGTGTAGCATTTTGTGTACCTGCAGAGACCAACCTGATCTCTCTCCATTGGTGTTTGGCATTGGATGCTAGCCTGGGGGATGGATGGGATGCCAGCCCCGTGTGATGCTGAGGATCCCCATCTCTTCCTCTTCAAGGACAGGTCCACAAATGGTTTTGCAGCTTGAGGCAATTTAGGTGTCCCCAAGGGCCAAGCAGTCATGAACTCTGGATGCCCATGCGCTCTTTGCCTACGGGGACCTGTGCAGCCTCTGCTCTCTGCTTGCAGCTGGATCTGGAGACAGCCACAGGATGGAGGGGGCATCAGGATCTCCTGGACAGACTAATTCAGCTCCCAGTCCATCCCTGCCTTCCCTTCCTGGGGAGAAGGAAGCAGTGTTTAGTCAAAAACTCTGTTGACCTTATCCTAGAGCTTTTCCTCTTAGACCTCATACACTGGGTTTGCTTTACCTTGGCTTTCCTAGTGCACACAATGATGCATCAGTGGTGTCGGGTCCAACTCTGCACCAGTCACAATGCACGAGGAAAGCCAGCAGCATCACGCTGACCTGCTCTGAAAACGTCTGACATGAAGCACAGAGGAGTGTTGCAATCAAAATGCATCAAGACGCAACAAGAAAGCCCTCCCATTCCCAATATAAAGAATATTAAAAAAAAAAAAAGTTCAATACAGTACACTATTATATGAAAATGTATGTGTGTGTGAATAAGGCACCTGCACAGAGAGTCGCGCATACTGCTGGGCTGCGCTAGAAGCGACTCCAGGAAAGGTGAATACACGATTTGCTCTGTTCCGTTTTATAGCTTGCTAATTGGTCTTGCAGGCAGCGTTTTTATCGATCTGGCACCGGCCTTTTCTTTAATGGGTTTCTGAAAAGTTTTGATCTCAGCCATTTGTGTTTGAGTTAATCACCGACGCGCGCGGAGCCCGAGCCCCCGTTGATGCTCACCGGCGCGAGCAGCTCCGAGCTCCGGGCAGTCCTCGCCCAGGCCGGGGCTCGCGGCACACGGCCATTATGTTGCATTTGGTACATTAGTATGTGTGCGTACGTACAAAACTGCAGACGAGCCGAACATCAATATCTAATTCATTTTTTTGGAAAAGGAGCCTCCACCTATGCTTTAAAATGCATCTAATTCAAACAACAGCTTACAGGAATGCCCGCTGCATTACCTCCGCAGCTGCCGGGAAGCCGGGGGGCTGCTGGAGTCCTTTTATCAAGAAGTTTCGAGGTACCAGAGCTGTGCCTGGTGTAAGGCCTCTGAGCCGATACCTGTGGCTGTTTGTCAGGTGAGAAAATGGCTTTGCACTGTGAAAAGTCCCAGTTGGCTTGTATTGTTTCAATTTATAGCAAGATCGGTGTGTAAAGAGCCTGTCAAAGTGTTCTTGTTTTTTTCCTCAACCAGTTGGATTTCCAAGGTAAGTAATAACAGTACCTAAAGATGAATTTAACTCCGGACACAGATAACTGGAACAGCACACTGTCCCTCGGCTGCCTGCAGAACCTGCCTTTTGCCTTCATCTCCCTCCCCCAGCCCCGACGAAATGGGGGTCTCATGCCCCAGGAAGCCCAGGATGAGCCAGAGTTAGACCTTACAGAACATCCCTTTCTTAGGAAGAACTTCTTTCCCGAAAGGGTTGTGAGGCATTGGAATGGGCTGCCCGGGGAAGTGGTTGAGTCACCATCCCTGGAGGTCTCTAAAAGACGTTTAGATGTAGAGCTTAGTGATATGGTTTAGTGGAGGACTTGTTAGCGTTAGGTCAGAGGTTGGACTGGGTGACCTTGGAGGTCTCTTCCAACCTAGATGATCCTGTGACTCCGTGATACAGAAGTGCAAAACACATTAAAAGCATTTGCAAATCCAGCCCACCGAGGTGCAGACACGCAGGGTGAACTCCCCTTCCCATGCAGACCAAGGGCAAAATTAGCCCAACAGGGTGAGGAAGGATTTGGAAAACCAGTGATCTGAAAGAGCTGTCTGTGCGTTGCTGTCATTCATTGCCCTGCTCTATCAACTAAAGCAACTAAAGCCTGTGGCAGCAGGCACTCTCTTTCTCTTTCCCCATCCTCTCTGCCTTGGTTTAGGCGGCGTGGAGCTGGTGGTGGGGCACATTTCTGGCCGGAGGGTGGGCGTTGGTGGGTGCCCCATGCCCAGCCTTGCTGGCGGTGGTGGTGGCCATGTCTTCCTGCAAACTGCCTTTTGCTGGCGTTTCCAGAGGTCTGTGGACGGGTGACCAGGGTGAGGGTCATGGCAGCGACTGGGGTAAAGCTTGCGAGGAGCAGCTGCATGAAGCTGATGTGGCCATCAAGCCAGTGTTTGTGGTGGTTAACCACGTCTCTAACCTCCGCCTCTTTGCTTCCAGCCTGCTGCCCGAGGGCACAGGGCTCGGCACGGGACAGCTGCTGAAGGCTGAGCCTGGGCTCCCGGTCGTGGCACCGGGACGTGCGCGCTCCTCCCGTTCCCTGGGGCACAATCTCCTGGCATGACCTTCTAATGAGGAGTGTTGCTAATTCCACCTGCTAGCACGCTCCGGGAGCGGTGGTCATGTTGTAGACCACTTCTGGAAGTCCTGGTGAGCCACGGAGCAGAAGCTGAGCTCCACTGGATTAGCACTTACTCAGCAGTCCCATCTGTCCCTTGCCTTCAAACCCTGCCCCAGGCAGCGAGACCCGCGGCGCTCCTCGCGGAGGAGCAGCATCCCTGACGCTGAGGCAGGCTTGCAGCCCTCTCAAACACAGCATGGCCCAACCCTGGTGATTATCAGTGCTTCTGTATGAGTGCATCAACAGGTGACTGAGGCCTGACACGTCCCTGCCCCGGGAGGCTTCGGGTTGAAGGCGATGGCAGAGCAGCAGCCCCGCTGCAACCAACCGGTCTGAATAAATTACGGGCTGAAATCGGGAACATTTGTTCTTGTGCATATTAATGGCGATCCCTGGGTGCTGATGGTTATCTAACCAGGCCATTTAAATAACGGGGAGGCATATGCACGAGTTCAAAGCCATCGGCCAAGCTGTGCAGCCCTGTTCTGCTGGTGCTGGTATGCGTGTCAAGCGGGGCAGCCTCCGCCAGGTGCCCAGCCCGATGGTTTCTGTTTGGCAGCTTCAAAGACCTCTGAATGGATGCAAGGTGCCGGGCTCAAGGCACCGTGCCCCTGCCCTACAGAAATGAGCAGAGGGAATTGTACAAAGGTATATATTTTTTTCTCTTTTAGGAAAAAAAAACGAAAGCAGAATTGCCGTCTCCTTAATAAGCACTGCTGGGCCACGTGCAAATCCTGCCTTCGCTTTTTCCTCCCCGCAGCCATGTGGCCAATTTAAACATCTCACACTTCAGGCAGGTCCCTGATGGCAGAAGAAATTTTTAATTAAAGTAGTTCAGACAGAGTCTCCCTCACTCGCTCCTGAGATGCCGGTTTTACAAAGGACATTTGCTTATAAGGCTCAGCTGGATTTTTCTTAAGAAGTTCCCTAAGCATTTCGCTTACCATCTGTGCACCTTTGTTGTTCGAGTGCATTAGCAGAACTTGCCCGGTTCAATCTAAATTGATAACTTCATCCAGTCCCCACTTAATACCACCATCGAGCAGCTGCTTGTGGAGATGTTTAATCTCCATTAGAGCGCTCTGGTTAAAACCCAACCTTGCATCCATATGAAAGCACGACGCAGGCACAATGCTCTGCGCTGGCAGGGCGCTCCGGGCCAGGGCTGTCTGAGGCCGCCCGGCGCGTCTCTCGCAGCAGGGTATTGAATATTTGCTGGAAAACCACGCCAGCCACGGGCGCGAGCAGCACGGGGCGGAGGCGGAAGGGCACGGGCAGATTTATTTTTACAAATATTTCCGTGCCTGCCTGCCGCCCCTCCCTGCAGACCTCGCCTTGCCCAGGGCTGCCCTGCCTGGGGTCCTGTTCCCACGGGCGTTTTGCAGCCCCAGCTGAGTTTTTCCATCCGTGGGTTTCGCTCTGTGAGGTGCTGAGCACCGGGGCAGGATCCCCGGCACCTTTCCCCACCCGACCCGCTGCTGTGCGCCGGGGAGAGCTGGTGTTTATTCAAGGAAATACGCGCCCGAGAAAGCCTTTCTCTTAATCATCTCAAGTGCTTCTGAAGGGATATGTGTTACACCTTGTTTTGTCTGCAGGCAGTGAAACGGGGATGGATAGGATCACTTTAAATTATACCTGATGGAGAAAGGGAATCTGGATGATTTTTAAATCTCTTTATTTTGGTTCTGCTTCTTCCCATAGATCTCTCTCGCATGTCCCTCAGCTGACAGCCAGGGTGAGATGCCTGTCAGAGAAGTTGCTCCCCAAGATTTATTGCAGGCGAGATAAATTATTTACTGGGAAAACATTTACGTATTAGGGAAAAGAACTACTTTCCCCATTTGTTCCTTGATAATTTTTCATCAAACAAATAAAACAGACCCGGAGCATCAAGCTTCCTTGGTATTCCTGTCCCAGCCATCTCTCCAAGTGCAAAGCCATGGGGATGACAGCCAGAAATCCCCCCCTTGTCGAGACCCACCGCCTCAGGAGAGTGATTGCTCCCTGTAACACAGCTGGGTTTTCCTCTGTGCGCCAGCCCTACTGAAGACAAAAGCACTTTTATCGTTGATCTTGAAGGATTTAAGCTTCCAGCTCTTATATTTCCAGCTACATTAGGTTCTGGCCAGGCTGTTCTTAACAGACCTTAAATTTAAAGGAACTTACTCGATTTCAGCCACGAGCTATCACTGTTTCACCCCGAGAAAGTCAGTCCTTACCGAGCCCATCAGGAAAGGGTCAGAAAGCAGATGCAGGAGGCTGCCATCCACCCAAAGCAGCGAGCAACCCAAACGTCCCATGTCCGTGTGCCCTGTGGCCACCAGGAGCCATGCAGGAGGAGCAACCACCACGGACCAGCCTCTCTGAGGATGGCATGCTGGGGTGCACCACACTGTGCAGTGCGGGGTCTCACTTCGCTGCACCCCCCCCCAGGCACGCATTTCACTGTGACCCTCTCCACATCTCTGCACCTCCTCTGGACGCAGCGAGCCCTGCAGCAGCCCCGTGTGCACTCCCAGGGGCAGCTCTGGCTGTGCTTCACTGCCTCCTTGCAGTGCTTGGCAGTCCAGCAATGCTGGCACCCGGTGCTGTGCGACCGGGATGACACCAGGGGAGTTTGCTCAGTGCTGTAAGACGCCAGCATCCCTTGTGCCGTCCTGCCTGGGAGCGAGCCGCCTGCCTTGGCGTCGGCACCGGCACCAGCGCTGCACCTTTGTCCTCATTTTACTGGGCAGTTCCTCCACCTTTATCCTCATTTTACTGGGCAGTTCCTCCCTGTATCCAAGCCCTCTGCCCTGCTGGAGGCACTATTATTTCTGTTACCCCATCGACCACGCATTATTAATTCTGCTGCCCCCGTCAACCCCACGACTCGCCGTAATTCACTGGGGCTGGAAGGGGCTGCGCGGGACCACCGTGGCGCGCACCCCAACAGGCAGCAAGGACCTTCCCGTGTCGCTGCCTCCACGCTGGGTTTTTGTTTTCACAAGCGACTTCCTGAGCGCATTACCCACATTAAGAGACTTCCCCTCCCAAACCGCACGCACTGCGGCGCCCGGCCCTGCGTCACAGCGCGCGGTGAGAAAGAGCAGGAGCCCGGCGCAAGTGGGAAGCCATCCATATGCTCCCGCAGGCTGTGCTCCAAGCATTAATGTTATCAAATTACAGCTAACAGGAGCAGATTAATGCACAGCGTGCCCTGCGCCGCTGGAGGAATTACCGTGCGGATCAATGCGGCGCGCAGCGTGCGGCCGCGGGCGGCCCCGGCTCCTGGGAGTGCCACGATCTGGGGCTGCTCGGGGAGAAAAGCACAGGCACGGCTGTGGGGCCTGTTGGAGTCGTCTGGGGATGCTGCAGAAAATCAGTGACTATGGGTGGTGTGTCTGCTGGGCACGGGGAAGGGGGAATGTCCCCCCCTAAATGGGCCAAATATAATGGAAAAAAGTGGTTTAAAAAATACTTGCTGTCTCTGAGGTGGCTTTTAGCAAGGTGTAGGATTTAGCAGAACGCTTGCCAAGTGTTTTGCAGGCTGGAAGGGGGAAGCAGAGCAAAATGGAGAGGCTCAGCTCAGGTCCTTCCCCTGGGACACCACCTTCATACTGGGCACCCAAGGCTGGGGTGGGGGGGATGCGCTGCTTGGCAGATGCTGCGGGCAGCAATCGAGCAACACACCAAAACCGAGAAAAATCTGAGCTTCACACCAAAAGATTCTGGTGTAACTGGAAAATGGACAGTCCTCGTTGCATCTCAGGGCTCAGAAACAATGCCCCCAGCTCGCCAGGCACGATCGCAGCGGGCTTTCTGTGCGCCAGGGCATAAGATGTGATTGTTCAGATGTAATGAGAAGGCACTCGCTTCGCCTGCAGTGAGCATTTGTCAGGCTTAAGGGCATTGCTCAAGGGGAGTGTTGACAACAAAAATAAGATTATTCAGCATTTCTGTGGCATTTTACATGTTCAAGATGCCTTTCAGGCACTAACCAGACATTAAGCATGAGCTAATCTCTTGTTACAGCTCCTCTGCAGCCGTTAGATGGGATTAAGGCTCAAATTGGGTGAATATTGAAAAAAAAAAATCAATCACAAATATTCAAGTTCTTTTAATGAATTTAAAAGGGCCTATAGCATTGTCCATGTGTTTCCTATTGCTGTTATGGGCAATAATGAGCTTCACATGGGACTTGTAAGCATATCCCAGGCAACTCCAAGGCAGTGTAAGTCAAAACCTGGTCAAAAGGGTTGCAAAATCAGAGATGCAAAAAGTCCAGACGCCAAACCCCAGTGCTCAGGGCCGGCATCTCATCTGGGCAGCGTGCTGCCCCCAGGGACAACGGGTCAGGCTTTGGATGGAGCTAGGGCTGCGACCACTGCTGCAGCATTTTGCTGGGTCCCAGCAGGGTGGGAAATGTTCGGGCATCCCGGCGGAGATGGGTGACGCTCCTGGGTGGTCCGGGACAGAGCCCTGGTACCGTGGGTCATCATCTGCAGGGTGTGGGTGGGCACAGCTCCACGGGGGGGGTGCTGCAAAATAGATGCAGTGCTGAGGGTTACACACAGATCCCGGCTAACGAGGGGAAATGTTAATTGTCACCACTTTGGCTGAAGGCTGCCTTTCCTGTCCTTATTGTGCTGGTGTCTACATAGCGTCAGGTAGCTGAGGGGACAGCAGCACCCGTGGGTGATCCCCCAGGGGACGGCTGCAGGGTGGCAGGGCAGCCTTCCCATGAAACCCAGTCTGTTCATGGGGACCTGCCCAGCTCCAGCCCCTCCTTGGACCACGCGCCCACTCAGATGCGCCCCAGGTGCCCCCAGCAGCGTGGGGAAGGCACCGCGTCCTTCAGTGACTGGCGGGCCGAGGACCCTCGCTTTTGGGTTCAGAGCTCCCAGAACAAAAGCCATCCAAGGCCATCAGCAACTTCCCGAAGCCCCGTCGCTCGACTCAGCCGCCACGCAGGCTGACCGCAGGAAGGCTCCAGGAGGCAGGGGCCAGCAGCGCTCAGGGTGAAGCAACTCGCCCGGCGCGACACGGGACGGCGGTGGCGGTGCGGGAGCTGACTCAGGGGATGTGGTGCAGCGCCTGGTCCCTCAGCCACAGCCTTCTCCTTCCCCTGACCCCCCAGCAGCACGGCAGCAGGGGCTGCTCCGGGAAGCGGCGTTGCTGAAGCACTCCCGGTGGTCCCGGCCGCAGGAACGATGGAGGGCACTCGCAGTGGGGATGCGCGGGACATTTGAAAGGCTGCCCCATATCCTTGTGTCCAGAGCAGACCCTGCCTGGGGGGCCGCAGCATCACCTCCGAGCGGGGCAGAGCGATGTATGACCCATCGTGGGCCACCCCACGGCCCCGCTGGGCTGGAGGACCCCGGTTCCCCCGGGGCCGGCCATCGGGAGGGCGGAGGGGAGCAGGAGAGAGCACATTCGATAATTCCCGGCCAGAACATTGCCAAGAGGAAATGCACTTCCCGTAAAGTAGGCGCTGTTACCGACTTGTTTGCTGGAATTGCTTGAGTGGTAATTATGCTCCCTTAATATTGACATATTTAAATAGTTTCCAAGCACAATAAGAATCCTTCCCTGCTCCCCCCCCCCCGTTTCCAAATTTCTGTGGCCAGCTTTCACTTTGAACAAGGGATTATCTGGAGGGGTGTGACTTGCCCACGTCTTGTTTGTTGTTCAGCACGTCCAGATGTTTTGCTCTTGCGCGTGGTGCATTCAGATGTGCTGACTGTTCGAGGATGTGCTGCCCTGCGGAGGTGTTGGGGGCACCCACCGGTGTGCACACCACTGCATCGTGCTGCTTCGTGCGGCGGGCTGGCACTGCCCACGAGCCTCTGGCCGCAGCCCCCGGCTCGCGCCACGGTCCCGATGGGGCAACGCACGTGGCGTCAGCACCAGCCCCGGAACATTTGTCTTTCGTTCGTTATTTGTCAGGAGTCCCGAGACACTCCGTCCCCAGCACAGCGGCCAAAGAGGCCGTTCCCTTCCACGCTGCTGCGTGCGTGGGCCCCCCTCGTGCACGCCGCCGGGGGAGGTTTTCTTCCCAGAAGGAAGCCCTCACGCTGGGCGCCGGGCAGGAGCCCGGGCCACTCAGGGTGCTTGGTCCCGGGGTGTCTGCGGGCCATAAACGAGTGGCAGGTCGCGAGAGCTGAAATCAGAGAAACGCCAAATCCGGGTCTGAGGTGGGGAAATAGTGGGGGTTAGCGGCGGCTCACCTTCCTGCCCCGGCCGGCTCCTGGGGGGGGGGCCTGATTTCCTCCAGGGGTGTCGCACACTGGGACATGTTTCATAGATACAGAGCCCCAGATCAACACCTTCCCTCCTCTCCCCCATGAAAAAATCCCCTTTTCTCCAACACAGCGCTGTTGCCCCCATGTCCCTCCATCCATCCGCACGGAGACATGCCCCGGGCACAGCCTATGTGGGCTCCCACTCCTCCCAGCACCCTGCAGCCTCTGGACTGACGGGTGTCTGCAAGCATCTCCTGGGGTTTTCCTCCCCACCCCGAGACGGGATTTTTCTGTCATCGCAAGTGCTGTGAGCTCGGCTGACTCCAAGGTAACCCCTCTCTGACTTCTTTCTCTCCATGCCTGGGCCTGTGGTCCCCACGCACAGAGGCTGGACACCCCTGGGGCAGCTCCCCAGGGGACAGAGGTGGCAGTGGAGGGTCTGCACCCCCCCACCCCGTGGGCAGGATGGAGACCAAAGCCCCGCAGAGCATCCTCCTGCCCCAGCAGGCTGTGGCTGGGCGGCCCCCAACACTCACCTTGGCATGAGGGCACTTTTCACTGAAGCCGAGCATCACGTTGGCCGATTTTCTGTGTCCCCTTGGGGCTAAAAGCGTTTCCCACTCCTGTTTGATGGAAGCCAAAACAAGAACAGCTCTCACACAGGGCACAAGCCGCCGTGGCAAAACTGGGCTAAGGAACGAGCTATTTCCCTGAGACTTTCTGTAAGGACAGGAGGCTGCTCCTGCTCCCGGGGCTCTGGGTGGGCTGCAGCTGCTTGCACGAAAGGTGTGTGTGCGTTTTGCTTTACGTCTGAGGGATGAGAAAGCAAAGAGAAAGCCAGCAAAATGCCAGGGCAGTAAAAATGTGCCAGAGCTCGGGAAATGCGACGTAAGGAGAGGGAGCAGGACGGCACCCAGGGGTGCTGGGCACGCAGGAGTGGGTCGGGGCAGGCTCGGGCTTGGGATCAAGGCTGCTGCAGCCTATTGGGTCCTACGGTGTTCAGGGCAACAGGACTTTACGTACTTTCCCAACTAATACAAGGAATTGCATCAAAGAAATACCTGGCTGTCATCATCGGTGCATCCTCCCAGCAAAAACAATCTTGGCAAGACCTTGAGCGGGCCCGGCGTCCCAGGCCGAGAGCCAACAATGTGTTCAGCACAAGTTTCTTCACCTCCCCGTCTTTCATCATCTCCCGTAGTCACCCCCACCAACGTGCTGTCCTAAAGGTTACTGGCGAGGTAGGAGAGTGCTCATAGGTGAAGGAACTCCTTGCAAGGGCAGAGCTGCGGAGGCACCAAGGAAGAGCCTGACGCCTCTGCACTCCATCTAGCCTTGCACTGGGGGGGCAGGGTGACAAATCGTCCTCCGAGCCTGTTAAATCAGGAGGGTTCTCTGGGAAACTTCCTTATGGTCCATAGTGAGGGATGGGGGCACTCCCTGGAAGAAGGGACAGGACTGCCTGGCCAAAGCCCCGACTTCATGGCCCCAGACCCAAGCTCCAGACCAAACAAAAAGCCATGGGTCCACCAGTCACTGCCAGCAGGTCTCTGTGGGCGATGATCTGGGACGTTTCAGAGAGGGTCTCCATCGTGCTCAACCTTTCTTGTTGGGGATGAAGTAGGGTAGGAGCCTACCACGGCACAAACAGCTTCTTTTGGTGATGGCTGACGATGAGTACACAGAGGAGGTGAAAGGGAGGGCTTCCCAGGACCGGTTCCTGAATTGTTTTGACCTGAAGAAAACCGTCAGCCCTCGAAGCTTATCAGAGATGGCCATTTAGCTGAGATCATTTGGCTGAAATACCGCAGCACCGGCACAAGCTGTTTGCTCTCCACTGGCTGCAGAGCACCCAAGGCCATGGGATAGGACGTGGGATTTCAGGCCTGGGTTGGAGGGAGGGCATCGTGCCCCATGCTACGGGCTGGGGACGAGCTGTGCCACCAGCCCTGGAGCACGAGGAGCCGGCAAGGAGGGGGTTTCTCCCTTGCTCTTAATTTCAGCGGGAGCAGAGGGTTATACAACAGCGAGGCAGATGGAAATGTCACAACAGTGAGCTTGGCAGCTGCACAAACACAACTAATCTGCCCTCGTTTAATGCTCGTAGCCACAACATAAACATACGCGCCGCTCAAGGTAATGGATGAGGTAAATCCGTCATCGGCAGCCTCATTACACGGGGCACGCTGCCGTGCCGCCTGCGGCGCCCGCTCCCCGGCACCCTCCTGCTGCCCTCCCAGAGCCATGCGCCGCAGCCGGCTCGGCCACGGGGGACAAATCCAGCCCCCTTCTGCCCCGGGTGTCCCCCAGAGGTCCTGCCCCAAACCTCCTGCTCCTGCTGCTGCTGACGGTCTGTGCTCACCCATTGCCTCTTTATAGAGAAAGACCCTGTAAGAGAGGGTCACCAACACACCCCACCCCACCCCACCCCAACCCAACGAGCGGTGTGCCTCCACTCATGGCCCTTCGACAGACAGGGTCTCACCACAAAAGAGAGGCACTGTATAGAATAGAATAATAATAACAGTCCAGAAAACAGAATAACAGACCAAAAAGTATATGTACATACTACATACAAACATATATATTTACATATATATATATATACATATCCAAGCTGCCTGTCTAGTCTCAGTCCCTTCCAGATCAATTTATTTCCTCACTCATTATAAGTTCTTGGGTCAGGACCATGGTTTCTGATTTATTCTCCAGTACCACTCTCCCATGTATTAACTGGACTTCCATTTGTCTGCACAGAGTCCATGACAGCAAGTGGTGAAGTATTTCATGAAAATGGCTGTTTCTTACCCCAACAGTGGAGAAGCACCTTTCCCATCTGCCTCCAGTACACACCCACCATGGGCACACCAGCAGGAGGTCGGTGCCCTGCAGTCGCAGCTGTGATTGCTCTGTAACGAGGCTTGGAGATGGCTCAGGTCTCTCAAGCCTCTGTCTTTAACCAGTATTGAGGGGCTCAGTTCCATTTCCTTTGGTTCGTTAGTGGCTCTTAGTAACTGTAAAAACCAGTGACAGCAGCCCTGGGCATGAGTGTGGGGCCGGTGCAGCTCAGGATGGGGTGTCTCTATCTGCTTTTTCTGGTATCTGTGATTTTGTGATACCTAACGTGGCCTTGGAAAGAGCTGTTCTTTTCAAAAAGTGAGTATTTAGAGTATTTTCTGTGGTCATCCAGTTTCTCCTGGAGGGCTTCCCAGGTGGTTGAAGAACATCCATACCCAGGAGTACTGGGGAAGACAACACCAGTTTATCCCATGTCCTCTTCCCTCGGCTCTCCCCGTCCTGTCACCATCCCACCCTTGCTCCAGCCTCCCACCTCCCACCATTTGTTAAACTTGATTCCTTTGGTCCTGGAATAAAGGCTCAGTAAGACATGAAGGTGGCCTCAGAAACTAACGTGTCCTCCAGGAGGCCAAAGCTAGGCAGACAGACAGCTGAGGAGAGACAAGAGGTGGTCCTGCATCGTCTGGCGCTTGAGCTCCTCCAGGGCTGCTGCGGACGTGGGGTTTTACAGGGTCTCTCCCTGCCAGGTTTGTCCAGAGCTGCTGCTTTCCCAGCCCAAACGCGCTCCGTCAAGAAAGGGAAGAAGCAGAGAGGAGATGAAGGCAGGCTGGAGTCTATGCTACTGTTTGGGTCAATAATGCATTGATTACATATTTTGTGGGCTAAAAGGTTGACCTTTTAAAGAGCAATTGGCGCCTGCAAGGTTTGATTTAGGAGAAAGAAAAGGACTGAAGTTTAATTTTCACTTTGCTTTTCAGTTGGGAAAAACTTGCAAGATTGCAGATACCAAATTTTCTCTTTGTTTGAGGGGGAGGTTGGGATTTTCTTCTGGAGCCATCGCAGGGAGCTCAGCTTCAGGGCGAAAATGTTTCCGCTGCTCCTCTCTCTGTGCCCAGCACAATGGACACATCCACGGCACAGCACCGCGCAGATATTTCACCTGAAGCCCCAGGTCCCCCGGCCGAGCTCGGGGCCGGGCAGGATCCGTGGGGTCCACCACAGCCCCCTGCCCTGCTGGGACCCAGGAGCTGCGCCAGGAGAGGGGACGGGCCCTGGACACGGCTTCAGGGACCGCAATAGCAGCAGCAGGGCAAGGGCAGCTGTTTCTGGTTTAAATCTCCGGGTTTTAATAACCCGTTTTGCTCTCTGAAAAGCATTTGCCTTGGCATGTGCGGCGCTGTGTAAATAGGAGGAGGGGCCGGGGTGGAGCCGCGGGGACATCACCAGCGCCGGGGCTGCTCTCCAGACCCTCGAAGACCTCCAGTTTTCTCCCAGTGCCACCCAGTTTAGCGTTTCCAGCAGCACAAAGCGACTATAAGGAAGACCAAAGTCTGCCATTCCGTTTGCCAAGACAGCTGGCAAAAAACTTTACGTACAGCTGAACATTTCATCACGTCTGCCAAGACATGTTCATTTTGGATTAATTTTAAGACAGTTTTTAAAGTGATGATGAAGGATTATGCTGTGTGCTTCAGCAGCATTAAAAAAATCTCTCTCTTTTTTTAAATCTCTCATTCGAATTGTCCCAGTTTGGCAGCTCAGCGGTGTATTTGAGTTGTGATTTGGAGGGATTCACTGATAGTGACATTTTCATTTATCTGAGTACATGTAAGTGCTGGCACAATCCGTGGGTGGTAGCAGCGCCTTCAGTATTAAACATGGCTACTTGAAGTAATTCATTTGCAAGAAGGAAGTACAGGCCTAACACATGAAAAGCGTCCATCCAGAAATAACATAGCATCTATGATTAAATGCTTACAAGCTTTTTTCTGCTGTAATCTCAGCTGGAGCCTTGCAGTTCGGGGTAGCTGCTCTCTGGGAGCAAAGTACTTGTGACACCGTTACTCCAGAGAGGTCCCAGGTCTCCCCAGCCACAGGGAGCACACAAAGGGATGCCAAAATTTCCAGTGACGTGCTAAGGAGGGAGGTAGCTCACATGCTGGTGCCTTTCACACCTCAGCTAATGCAGTCATGCGGCCATGCCCATGATTACCTCTGGTTAACCTCCAGCATCGCCTCCGCAGCCCGCAGCACCTCCCTGCCCTGCTCCTACCGAATCGTTACACCCAGAGTCACATCAGGAAGTACGGCTCTGCAGGTCCCGCAGCCAACGAGATGCTGAGGGTTGCCCTTTTGTCTTCGGACAGTCATTACTTTCCGATAACGGACCCGTTATCAGTGCATCGACCAACCCCGGTGACGTAGCCCGAGTCTCCCGAACGGGGAGCAGCGCCCCGGGGCGCTCGGGCTGCGTCGTGGCGATGCCAGGGCAGCGTGGGGATGTCCTGCCGGCCGGACCCTTCCCTGGGAGGGGATCACCTCTGTGCTCCTTGCCCTGAGTCCCGCTGCCACCCACGTGCTGCTGCCCCCTGAGCGCTGCTGGTGAAGTTGTCGTGAATCATCTGCGCAAAGCACCATAAATGAACAACGCTTGGTGTTAAAAATACAGCCTAGCCCAAAATAATTGCTGGCCCCATCCAGAATAACCCAGACAACAAACCCCGTGAAATGTGGGACATACTTCCCTGCAGAAATTAGCCTCTGTTCCCTTAAAGGGAAGAGATCCTTCCTGGAGCCTTTCAAGTGTGGGTATGTTTGATACAGAAATTCACAGAAAATTGGAGAAACCTCAAAGGTAACAACCCTGATGCAACTTTCAGGAAAGGTGAACGCTCCCCCAAAACTGAACGGTTCTGGCAAGATTAATGCCCTGATCCAGATCTTAGAGCCCTGCTCTGGGCTTGGGGAGGAGGCGGGGAGCCCGCAGCTATGAAAAGGAACAGACTGAGTAAACATTTCCTTTCTCTGAATCTGATAACTCGGCCGAGGCAGTTATGTGTCGCTATCAGTCGCACAGCTGTTACTTAAACACTGCGATGGAAACGTTAGCAGAGCCTACTCCAGCAATTAGCCCTCCAGAGAACAAATCATCATCAAGAAACCAAACACAAAAGCAGCTGGGACCCTGATTTTTACGTATTACAGGCACCGGTGGTACAACCTTTCACAGCTAGCCAGATAAGGTGGCCAAGGCCTTGCTAACGGGGGAAGACTGGGCAGGATTTGCAGTGGTCAGGCAGTGGCAGAAGCGCTATCATACAGACAGCTCCTGGCCCTCAAGCACAGAAGCCAGGGTTTTCACAGCCTGAGCCCAAACGACGAGGGGAGAGCATTGGGGTTGACTACCTACAGGATGGCATTTGACCTTCAGATAGCACAACATTTAATAAAACTCAACTGCTCAGTAAGGAAGGTTGTAGGAAAGGCTTTCTAGTTTCCAAAGCGGTGAGGGGGATGTTTGTGTCTCCCTTTCCTGTTTAGCTGGTAGATCAACAATCTACAAGGCATGCTCGATGCAGTTTGTTTCTTTCCTGTAACTTGCCTAATACTCTCCAGTTTTAGGCCAGTGCGGTCTTATTTTTTTCTTGCCATCAAATCTGGAGGATTTTTGGACTGCTTCTGCCAAAGCTGATGACTCCTGTCACATTTGTAGGGCAGCAGGGAGGAGGAGTTGTAGCTTGCACGCCGCCACCCCATTTTCACAGGGAGACTGGAGTTTCTCTCGCCTACCCGAAGTCCTTCCTCACATGCCCAGCCTCCCCTACACCAACACGGTAAGTTGGCTGCCTGCCTGCTCTCCTGAGAGCTTCCAACCCGAAGGAGACTCGTGGGAGGAACCCTGAGCAAGACCTCCCTTCTCCTCCCCGCGCCAGAAGCAGCTGACGCTAGGCAAGGAGCCCCAGCAGGCGGTACCACCGGTGCTCAGCGCTTGGAGCAAGAACATGGCAGACCAAGGCTCAGATCCGGGCGTAACCCCCCCAAAACCGAAACAGGGAGACACCACCTGCCTCTACTGACCAGAACAACAGGAAGGAGCGGCTGCGGGTGCAGCCCCACGCCGCGTGGGAAGGGGACAGCCCTGCTCCCCCAGCGTCCCCTGTTGCTGCGACACGTCCTCCTTTCACCGAGCACGGGTCTGAACAGTCGCCCACTTGAGGCGACAAACACAGCGGCGTTCCCTTCGCTGCACATCTCTGAGTGTGCCACAAGGCCTCACGCACGCCAGCTCTGCGCAGCACGCAGGCTTGAGGGCCGAACGTCAGTGTGCAGCAGCTTCTAGGCAAAACAAACACAACTAGAGCCTGCGCTTACTGTTTTATTATTATTTTTTTTTTATTACGCATAATAAATCTTTCACACAAAGTAATGAAAAGGATCCCTAAGGTGATACTTTACAGATCTGAAGGAAAACAGAGTATTTGTGAACATGCCAGACTGCAGACTTCAGGACACTGCCAGACCCATATAATGCTATAGTTTTGGAAGAGCCAATCAGACTAGCATGGATTTGGGCATAAATCTTGGTCTGGCTCTGCTGCTTTGACTTTGGATTGTAACTCCAGCTGTTCCAAACCAGCTGGGCCCTGGGAGCATTGCATATTAATTAAATGCACAAGGAAATTATGCAATCGGAACAAACCTGCTCCTTCTGCACTTCAGTTCAATGTCATCAGAACAAGAGGACAGCAAGAAATAATTTACTGTGCGACTCCTACATTGATTGAGCAGCTGGTTTGACCTATTCTAGCAGAGTGCCGCTTTATGCGCCCTTTTCTTCATAAAAAGCCCTTTCAAAGAAAATCAGGTTCCCTCCAGCTTGACACCTGGCAGACAAGCATCTGCTCCCTGTGAGCCCTCGTTCATGGAGCTCCACTTCTGCGGAAGGCAGCGGGCTGGAGGGTGTTCACCTCGGGGCAGGCTCAAGCGCTCACGGGTGGTGAAGTTGGATGAAAACTGAGCTACCCCAAAAACGTCTGAATCCAGTTTAAAAGTGCATCTTCAGGCTGATTTTTTTCAAAGGCTATACAGCTCTGCTGTCTCACAAACACTCTTAGCCTTAATAAAAAGACAAAATCACAAATCACTACAATCACCAAGTAGAGTCATTCCCCTGTAAAGTTTGCTCAAAGAAAAACAAATATCCAAAAACATAGCATAAACATAAGTGCAGCACAGTTATATATCATTAATTTCTCATATTTTCCTAAGAAAAAACTGCATCTCCAGTCTGACTGTGGCTTCATCTCAAAAGCTCCTGCCTTTTTGAAGTCTCAAATGCTCCTGAGCTGTATCTGTCTCTCCATAGATAATATTTAAATAAACAGAGAAAGCTTTTTTTTTTTTTTTGTGTAGTACTCAAATGGACCTCCACCTCTAAATCAACAGATAAAAGGAAAGTACAATTCTAGGATAACCTTCAGGAAAAAAAAAAAAAAAGGAAAAAAAAAGAAAAAGAAAAGGTGCAAGGAATTCTATTTAGAGCCATTTAAAGAACTGCCTGAAAACAAATGCACCCAATTCTTCAGGTCAGTAAACAGAACATGCTGGAGCAGGCAGTGAGTACGGGGGTTGCCATGTACGTTTAGGTACTAAATCCTTGATATTTCTGTTTTGGCATGCGATGCACTGGTGACAGCCCTCCACACAGCAGCGTGTGGGATTAGGAGAGTGTTTGCATGCATGTGCAATGAGCACTGTCAGGAACTTCCCCACAGGAGAAGTGATCCTCATTCCGAAAAATGAGATGTTCTTTAAAAATCAGGTCAACCCATTTCTTTTGTTCTTCCAACTGCAGATGCAGGTATATCAGGAAAGGACACTTTAAAAAACAACACCACACACACAAAAAAAACAAACAGAAAAGAAGCATTCTACATTCAGATAAATTTATACTTCTGCCATAAAACCTTTAATAGCAAACAGGGCATTTTCAACACAGAAATTGCCAAGGATCCCCACAACACTCCGTCACCATTACACGTTTTTACAGGACACTGGTCTATTTTACAATCTTATAATTATTTTCTTTGGAGATTTTTTTCACACGTTCAATTTCCAGGGACAACTTTTGCACAGAAGCACAGTAGAACAAGTCCGTAAGGGACTTTACTCTGAAAGCTGGTGTTTCAAGCCCTCTACCGAATATTTGCCAGTCAAACAAACAAAACGAAGACTTGCTATTGAAAATCCTCCCACAAACATTTTGACATCTAAATCAAGTGTTTTGAGTCTGCCTGGGAGCTAATTTGATTAATGGGCTGCTTGCTAGTTCACTTGGATGACAGTGTAGACACCAACTGAAGGACTGCAGCCTTGACAGTGTCACCGAAATAAAGGGCTGTGAATGAAAGCACGGTATTAGGTAATGAGCAACCCACGGCAGAATCCAACAGACCATAGAAAGCCTGACCCAAAGAAGCTGCCTCGCTTTAAAGAAATGGATATACAAACGCTGCTTCCAAATCAAAAGTCCACAATTCTCTTTCCTCATTTACCCCGTTAAAAGAACAATCAGTTGTGTGGTCGGTAGTAACATCATACCCCATGTGTAAGGCCTCATTTTCAAACAAGCTCCAGGTTATAGGACTATAAATACAAGGTTGCATACAAGGCGTCAGTTCCTCACACCGCAGCCTGTCGCCAGGCTGCCTGTGGCAATCTGCTTCTGAAACATCGATGTTGGGCTGTACACGAGCAGCAAGCTTCATTCTCTGTAAGCTCTGGGGTCGGAGGGTGCACACTGGAAAGGGTCACGTATTCACACGCAGTGCAGAGTTTCGTTTTCTGTAAGACGACGGAGTCGAGCTGGCTCGGCGGGCGCCACCTCCTTCAGCCAGAGTCCATCGTGAAGAGCTGGATGCTGCGAGGGTTCCAGTACAGGGCCACGGCCGAGTTGTACACCAGAGACCAAACGTAGGGGATGAAGAACTCTTCAGGCTGCTCCTCCTCTACGTACTTGAACTTGAGCTCTGGGAACTTCTGCAACAAGAAACAAAAGGCCGCTGAGGGGAGGCTCGCGTGTCTGTTTGCAAACATGCAGCCCACATACACGCTGAAGAAAGAGGCCTGGTGAAAAAAATAATGGAGGGAACTGAACCATTAGACCCAAAGGAAAATATTTACCATGAGGGATAAAGAGATCATTTATAGTTTCTTCTTTGAACTGCATGCTACACTGGCATATTGTACTCAGCCCTTTTACTGCTGGTCACACTCAATTTCCCTGTTAACAAAGACTAAATTTGTGAATCCTCTTGCACGTGTACAGCCCTGCTTAGTCCAGTATTCCCTGAAACGCGTTTTGCTATTAATTGTAACCAGCCCCTTAGCAGCAGAATCCTTTGGAGAGACCCTGAGAACAAACAGTCTGCGGTGTGCTGTGAGTAACAGCGTTAGGGCACGGTGACTTCTTCCCTCTAATTCCCCCAGACTTTCTGTACGCCAAGGTTTGAGGACAGAAACACCTCCTGACAGGGAGCACAGTGGGAAGCACCGTCAGGCTCCACGCACGGGTTCTGGCATCCCGGGTGCCCTTTCCAGTTTTGCTACAAGTTCCTCTTAGCTTTAGCAAGCCCTCGCCTCTGTGTCTTGGCTCCCCTGTGGCTGAGGAGCGCACAGAGTGACTCTAATGGCATTACTGTGTAATTAGGGGACAAAATCCTGCAAGCTCTTCAAGTGCACCGTGCCACGCACGCATCTCTTCCACCTCAGCCCTGAAGGCCGTCACCACAGTACCCGTGCACACAGGCATTATTTATTGCCCATCCGGGCAGGTACCTCCCTCTCCTGGACAACACAGGCTAGACAGTGTCATTTCCACAAAAGCCCTGTTTTTCAGTACCAGCTTTAAGCAAAGGATTTCCAGAACTAACACACGCCGAATGTGCCAGCCCAGCCTGCCCCAACTGGAGAGAGACGCTGCACGCTCAGCTTCCCATTTTCTCCCAATTCTTCCCTCCCAAAGGCACGTGTAACACAGAGGTGGTTTGGTGCAAAGCCACTGTGTTCACCCTTGGTACGTGCGTGCTTTGGGGAAAAGTGGAGCCTATTTTTGTGTTGTGCTATACAATCATTTTATCTATTTCTAAATGTTGCCTGTGTCAAGAGCTTGGCACGGTCTCAGATAAAAGCCGCATTACAATGATCACCGGGGTAAGATAAAACATGACCCATTTTATTATTTATAAGGCTGTGGCTAAGACTAAGAATAAACTCCATGGTGTGACATGATCAGAACAAGCACAGCAATGGCTAAGAAGCCTCTTTGCCCATTAATAATGAAGGGATGCCCTATCATCTTTCTCGAGTGTACTGTTTCCTCCTGCTAGGGCACAGGACTCTTCCGGCTGCAATGGTCTCCTTTGAAGGAGCACTTCTTGGCCACTTGGCTGTCAGGGTTATTTATCTAACCTTTACACGCCCAGGCTCTTTGTGTTCTTGGGAGTCACAAAACATGGAAACTATTCCACTCTTTCCTCGCGTCACTGCTGTTGTTAGAGCAGTTTGGTGCAAATACCAAGCGTACAATTATGCCCAGCCACAAAGCTGCCACCTGCATCGTGCTTTATGAGGAAGGCGTCTCCATGGGCAGCTTTTTCAGCTTCACTCAACCACAGACTTGGGTGACAATGTGTCATCTACCGTACTGACGAGGACATCGGTGTCACCTTGCAGCGTGCTCCCATGTTCTGCAGCTGCTGTGGTCTGGCTAACACTGGCACCCAGCTACACGGGGCCCGTTCTGGGCATTGGTGTGGCTGTTTTTGTTGTATTTGCTGCCTTCAGAAGGGGGGGCAGCTCATCCTTGTAACAGGCAGGGGGGTAGAAGGGCGGTATGGTTTCCATCACTAATATTTCTGCTTAAGGACCTGAGGCTGTTAGAGGACAAGGTTGTTAAAAGCACTTTTGCCTCTAAAAGTTCAAAGCCCAGAACCTCAAAGGTACATCAGCAAGTTTCATATCCTGTGTCAGACATGAGGCTTGTGGTACAGCAGCACTCCCACAGCCCTTTTGTGCCCCTACAACCTCTCTTGCCAAGTTTGCTTTGACCAGCCTGTTTATCCTTCCACATCATTTTGTTCCCTCACTTTTAGGTGTTCCTTCATTCATACTCACACCCAATGCTTAATTTCCTGTCTCCTAGTCTACCCCCTTCCCCAGCCCCACTCATATACCTCCATGGCCTCTCTTCAGCATATCTTTCTGTGTTGCAGTTGCCCACATTTTCTTCTTTTCCTCATCAGCCTTGTGAGACCCTCTGTCCCACTCCCAGTCCTCAAGCCTGACTTCCCCGTGACATCCCTCCTCTCAGGATGCCACGACTCTTTTGGCAGGTTAAGCCTCACTCCAACCAAACCTCATGTAGATTAAAAAAAAAAAACAAACAACAAAAAAACTGACATTCTACTCTGCTTATCCTCAGTGTAATCTTCCCCACTTCCCTCCTAAATGCTTCCTGACTTGTGGTCAGTGTAGACAGGAACATGTTCAGTTCAGCATTGCATCAGCAGAATGAATGGTTAAACCTCATGATTAAACCACTGTAACATTTCCTAGCAGAGAAAAGCCCTTACACAGCTGTCATTCTTCACCCCAAAGGTGGCTGCACGCCAGTACTGCAGCGTGCAGCAGTCCTTCTGGGAGGGAAGGGAAAAAAAGTGATTAAAGATGCTAATTTGACTTGAATTAAACACAGATAGCTTTTCTCACCTTCAAGGCCACCGACTATAGCTACTGTTTTTGCAGGTACTCAGGGTACAGCCTGGGACCATTCTGGACTCTCATGCAGCTTAACTAATGTCTTTAGCTTTAAAGCACGAAGTTACATCGCTGTATTAAAAATTCCAATAGCTGCATCTGAGATGCTCCGCTCTTATTATACCATCAGCTCTCTGCTGGAAGGACGGCATAAAATAAACCAGATAGCATTCACATTTTCAGGCAAGAACAGTCGTCCATTGATTTTATTATTAAGTCTCTTCAGACTGATCAATGTTGCCATCTACTGTGATCGTACCGTAGCAATTTAATAATCAATTTCAGATTAAAGACTGTAACTCACTGCGATCAGCCTGGACTCTCTCACATTCACCATATGCCTTGAACAGTCTGCAGTTTTATCTTGGGAATGCAGACAAGGATAATGAGATTTTTAAGGAGAGAGATAATATTTTCTGTCAGTGACTATATGCATTGCCATTTCATACACACAATTTCAAGGAGATCTCTATAAAAAGAAGGTAAGTAACGGCAGAAATGATCTTTTTTTTTTTTGACAGTCCACCTGAACAGTGGACCCAGGACAGCTCAATGCATTGCAAACAAGACATGGAGAATTTGCCTTCCAGGTTGGTAACTGAAACCCCACTTCTTTACATGACTGCAATGATCCCTGGCTGCATGGTGGCCATGTTTCCACATTCATTGAGAATGAGAAATCCTAGAGGTCCAGCACAGGGAGAACTTCTGTATCAGCATCAGTCTTGCAAGGTTTGGCAGTCATCCATTTTTTAAGATTAAAAAAAACTACCAATACCAAAATTTCATTTAGAATTGCTAGGGTGTTCAACTGAAAACAAAAATTGTTAATATTCAAAATCATCACATTTAAGTCACCTCAGAATGTTTCTGACTTAGCAGACTGACTTTAAAACAACTTATAACAGCAAGGGCTAAATACCACATAAAAAGTTTGACCAACACCATAAAGCTTTAAGATTTTTGACAGATGGTAGTTCAAGGAATGTTTAACTACAGCTCTGTGCCGTTTATATCTCCTGCACATTCTGCCTCGAAATGAGTGAGCCTTTGCCATGTGCTGCAGACATACAGGAGATGACACCAAATGAATGTTTTAGGAGAGCTGTAAAACAACAAGGTCACGGGAGTCTCAGAGCACTCCTGGAAACACTGCAGACAGCACTGGTGAGGCTTTCACCATCGAGCATGGCTGCTAACAAAATTCCCCAAGTGGCAAGTCAAAGCTGCAACGCAGAAAACCATTTTCTTCTGCTTTGCTGTTATCGTGTCCAGCTTCGTTCAGGAAAGGCATTTGCTCCCTAACTGGTGACACCTAAATGAACCTGATTTGTAGCACTTTCTGAAAAGAGGGACCACTCTAGGGCATCTTAAATGGTAGTCCTAATAATAGGGGAAAAGTCTTGGCATGCGATAAATCGCCTTCCTGTTTTTCCTTCACAGCCCTGTTCATTCAGCTGGATATGAATCATGGTGCTGAAAGATGCACACGTTCTTCACCACCCCTGTGCTTTGCTGTTTAAGTTTTTTAACTCATTGCCCTGACATAAATGGGTCCAGTGGAGCCATTACCTGCATTTCTGTTCAGTCATTACCAGAGGAGAGAGCCCCGGCCAGCTTAAAACAAACCAACCTGAGACATTACTTTAAACTTCAGAGCTGGAGGTAACACTAGGATTTGAGCTGCACAACTTAAATACAGACAACACTTATCAGCTCTGGGGAATCAACTTACCACAGCACCCTATCTTGTTTTCTTCTGCCAGACAAAGCAGAAGTCAGATTTAGTGGTTGGGACAGGGGTATAAACTAGACAGACCAAGAACTTTGCAGACTGTCTGCGCTGTCAATCATATGATTCGATGAAAAACCACAGGAAGTCCGATGAACAGATGCAGAACTGAACTGCAATAACTCCGCCACCACAAAAGTTCAACAACATCTTTTTTGCAGTTAACGATTAGGAAGATAGCATCACGGCCAGCCAACAGCACCTGGCATGGCTCCAGGCAACTCAGTGGCATTCGAGCTGGAAGACTTGAGCCATACATTAGAAAAAAAGTAAAAAAAATCCCCTTCCCTTCACAAATTAACCATCCGAGCTGCTGTTGGGCTGCAGTGTCACATCAGTGGGTGATCTCCAGTCAGATAACAGAAGCAATGGCAGATGGAGCTGCTTTAGGAGAGAGAGTGAATCTATGTCTTTGCTTGTTCGGTGATCTAGATATTTCACTGAATGAAAAGCAGAGCTATCAAAGAAAAGGGGCAGCTACTGTGGAAAGAAAGAAATCAAAGAGTTGGATTAACATAAAACTGGAGAATTCTCTTTTCCTCAAGTGCTTGGTTAGAAACACTTGTTTCTAGAACGGCAATTGAATATGAGTCAGTTTTTTCAAAAGCATGTGAAAGGTTTAGGAGAAAAATACCATTTCCAAAGGAGTCTTACACATTTGAGAGTCAAACAGACATTAACTTTCAACAAATCTGAAACTTCAAAGTCTTGCTGAAAATGGGATTTGTGTGCGTTTGAAAATCTTACCATGAGTCTTGTTTGGTAACCTAATGACATGCTGGCAAATTATGTTTCACATTGCTTCAGCTAAATATAGTAGCACTGCCTGGGGAGCATCTGCAGGATTGGACCTTATTAGCAATGTACACAAACTGGCTAAAAAAAACTAATCAAAAAAGCCCCTCAGATTCAGCACCACACCAGGTTTTCATTAGAGATGCCAAGCAAGGTTTAGTTTTACAACCTGCCTTGCACCGAAAGTACCAACCTGTATGGAGTTTGGGCAGAGGAGGAACAGTTGTATTTGTCTGCAAAATGCACAACACACCACTTTGAAATCTTGTCCCCAGAATCCCAATCTGTGTTAAATTAATGGCCAACGAAAAACAATACAACAGTCATGCCTGACCCCCTGCTCCTGGTACAAATACAAACATATGTATGTAAATATTTGCTATTTCTTTTTTATGTAAGTATTTAAGTGCTTTGACAGCACAGTTTATTGAATAACATTTTTCAGTATTTGTTCAAAGATACTTATAGAATTAATTTTTGCAATTATTTATTTTTTCCAGGGACAATAAGCTGTTTCTTTTTTTTTATTTTTCCTATTTTTCTTTGCATTAATAGTGCTTCTCTTTCACTTAAGACGAAAATCTACACGACTTCGGTGAAAAATCTGTACGGGCTACACCACACCTGCCTGATATCATCTCTGTATCTATCTCAGGCTTGAGGCACAGACAGACCAGTAGAAGATTACAGTGGGGAGACAAAGGAAGCAAACAGGAAATCTGCTAGACTAAGCAAGAACTGCACATTTTGTTCAAAGATCTGTGTAAGGAATAGGTGTGAATTTAAAGACAGAGAAGAAAGCAATGGCTTGAAGTGTGTCAGGAGGTTTTGAAGACGAAATAGAAAACAAGGTGACAAAAGAGGCTCAAAAAAAAAATCTATCCATTACCAAAATATTCTCAGTTTAAGGTATTATGTGAGCTGTAAGAGAAAATGGCATTTTTCACAGAGAGTAAAATCACTGAGCCAGATAAACCATACTCATCAGATGGGATACAACCTTCCCCAGCCAGGAGGACAGGGAAACTTTTCTACAGAGACACAACTGTTTTAGCAAGTTCAGATCATTGATACGCAATTTCTGTTTTCAGAGTGCTCAGAGAAAAGGTTTGCACAACTACAGAAGCATGAAAACACATGTTCATAAATGTGAACAGTGAATTTACACTGTAAGATGTGAACTACAAGAGAAATACACATGACTCTGTTGGAAGTTCAGCAATTACAATTTTTTATATGGAGTACTGAGAAGCCAGGTGGAAAAAAATCAACAAACCAGTTGTGCCTAGATGTTATTGGTAAAGACACAATGATTTAAAAAAGAAAAATATTTGCAGTAACCCTGCCAGGGCGTGAAGCTTTATGGAATACCACATTGCTAAAAAGAAAAGGTTGCACTTCTTTCTGGGGTAGGCTGGAGAACACTGACAGCTTTAAAGTCCTTCCAGAGAGTCAGAGACACATACACGCTTGTTTCTTTTTGTTATAGCTAGCAAATATTGCTGATAAATGCCAATAGCCCCAAATCATGTAATGGAAATTATTTTTGTCTTCATATAGAGTCTTTCATCCCTACAAATTCCAAAAGTGCTGTACAAATCCGCATTATTACTTGACAGCACATGGCAATGGCACCCCACGCTATCTGTAGAAAAAGGCTCGAAGTGAGAGTAGCACTCATCTACACAAAGACTACATACAGTTGACTCCAGCGGCACTGTAAAAGAACGAGAGGGTTTGGGAAGACCATGCCTGCTTACAAACTTGTACAGACAGCCTTATGCTTCTGTCATGGGGTGCTAAGCTGCTCAAGGATGGGGCCAGGTACCCACTACAGGCTGCCCTCTGTCTACCTCTGAAGCAGCTGGCTCTGGGCTACTCCTAGCCAGGACAGAAAATAAACCCGCAAACCCGTCTGGAAACGTACCACCTGAACAGCTGATCCAGAGAAAATCTCTTACGTGGTTCTTTTGAGAAATCATGGGGATCCATGCTCGGTTTGAGGGATATTGGCCTACCTGAGCAAGCTTCAGAACGGGAAGAAAATATTACAAAGAGATGAAAGACCAGAGCAGGAACTGCGCTGGGGTAAGCACTGTTAACCTCTACATCACATCGTGTTACATCTATATAATCACAACCACACTGTCACATTTCCAGCATGAGGAATGTCAGTGGGTTACACCTGCGAGAGCCGATGGGTTTATTGTTAGAATTACAATTTGTTTGCCATGTCAGGATTGTTCTGCATACCATGTTGGCTAGATGAACACAGATCTTTTCAGACCTTTCCCAGGATGACAGCTCAAAAGCTCCGAGTCAGGCATGCCCGAGCTGTGACTTGCTGCCAGACCAGAGAGAGAGACAGGGAACTGCAACAGAACATTACGTGGCTGTTTGCAACACTGCAGAAAGCACAATAGATGCTGGCTTTGTCAAATGACAAGAAAAAAAGGACTAGAGAATGATAAATGCAGTTACACTTAAAGCTTGAATTTACAGGTATGATGTGCAGGTGAAGTACTATCAACCAAAAAAATACAACTTTTCTCCACTTCAGGACTTGATCTGAAACAATAAAAAATACTTGTGAAAAGTACAGAGGCCTTCTGGAGGACAGAAGACAGGCAAATTTATCTGAGCAAAAAATGAGTCACCTCAAAGTGATGGTAGGTAAAAATGAGGAACGTTTTCAAAATTGAAATAAAAAAATAACCAAGAAAAGATTTAAATGCATGTAGTGCAGAAAGCTACTAGCACAACTCACAGAAATGGTTCTAGTGCCTGACCTTGCTGGAGCATTTCTGATCCTGTTATGTACACACACTGACTACTCAGATAAATAAGTAAAATCCTTTGTGTGCTTTTGAATTTAGGGAATTAAAATCTGAAAACCAGAATAATCCCTGGACCCATTTCTCACTTGCATCAAAGGGCACATTGCACATCGTCAGTCTCCCTCCTGCACAAGTGGGGATGAACCAATCTACTACGAGAGAAAACTTGTATTGATATGAAGTGGATGTATCGTTTCCCTCCACAGGATTTGCAGAGGATGCACACTTCATAACAGCAGACACTATTTTTAACAGTGCTAAGGAAGATGCGAATGAGTTTAAGCTCTGACTTCCTGCGTTTCAGCTCACAACCCATCCTTCTCTAGAATGCTGTGCAAAGCTTTACAGAGCGGTAAAAAACGGTATGTTCGTAACGAGTATTTTTGTTCAAGCCTTAATTCATCTAGAAATCACTCGTTCATTGCCAACTTTATATAGGTTTGCACGGTTGCTAAGAAAAGACGGATTAAAGGTTACGAGGTTCAGTTTTGGACACTTTATTTTGCTACAACTCGCTATCAAGACAATGATGCTTCAGCAGTTCCCTCAAGGAAGGGCTTGGATAGGCAGGAATACTCAGAATTAAACCCTGTGACATTATAAAGCGCCCCCCCCAGCGCCCAATCCATTATCTTCCCAAACAGAACAGATTCCAGGCTGAATTTCCTTCCAGAATTTTGTGAATGAGACAGTTCAAAATCCGCCACTTTTCAAGTGCGCTGAACATAAACTATAAACAAAGAAATTGGCTTTGATAACTCTGTTGGGAACCTCTCATTCACTTTTGCATATTGTGCACGTCAGGAGGAATAAAAAATTGACTGAAATTTGACTGAAAGTTTTGAATTGAGCAAAAACTGAAGTTGTCCTAAGTCTGTATGCGCACTGTTTGGATCACAGCGCCAAACACGGAAAATATTAAAGTTTAACAAGCAAGTGAAGGCGGGGAAGAGATGTTGTGTGCAGTAAGAGGAACTATGAGGAAGCAGGATATCTGGACCACTACAGCAAGCTCACGGTGCCTTCAGAGCCCCAGCTTCACCTAGTCAGTGGGGAAACCTAACGCAGCGGGCTTACACAAAACAAAAAAGGGCTTTCTATGGTAGAGGACTTGCCAAAGATCAAAAGAATTTCTGCCATACAATCTGATCATTTGCTGTGAAAGCATATTTGATGATTGTTTTTCGTACTTGCAGAGAAAAGAATGTGTGGAGAGTACACTTTCAGAGGAGTGTGCAAAACACACGACAGCTGGCACAAAGTCCAAGTGCTTCCCCAGAGCTGGAGGCAGAAGCCTCCCCTTCGGCGCACGCAGCCTATTTGTGCAGCCTGTGCTCGGGGTCTGCCGCGGCACTGGTGAACACACAGCCCAGAGGGGGGTGAAGTGGGGGTGGAAAAGGCAAAGTCTTCTCTTCTAGCTAACAAGAGGAGCCTGCTGGGTAAAGACAGCAGAGAATAAATCGTGTATCTGGGTTACGAAGTCTGTTTCGATCTCTACATAAAAGAGAGATCTATATTCCCCTGATCGAACATTTTCTAAAGCAAAAATAATACTATAAATGCCAACCAATATTCCGCTTGTCAAGTCAGAGAACTATCTACTAATTATGTTCTGGGAAGTGAATTGCATGCTTTTAGTCTAATTGGTATAATTCATTAAAATTTTCAGGTGAGCTTTTCTTCACTGTTAAAATTTTAAAAGGGCCTATGAAGCATATGAACAACAGAAAGTTTGGAAACAGTGATTGTGCTGAATAATTAGTATATACTACTATGTGTAGCTAAATACTGAAAGACATGGTAGATCTACTGCACACAAATCCTGGAGTTAATCATACTTTTAAAATTTCTAGCAGCGACTGCTACTGTCTCAGTCACAGCAGCTGTTTTGATTTTGATAGGAGACTAGCCTAAAATACAAGGAATGTTGTTTATCGTGGAAATGCTTTTTGCTCCAGATAACATCACTGAAGCTTGCTCCACCTAAGCTAACGCAGAGCCCCATCATCCTGCTCTTCCTCCACCAAGAGATGTTCCACTGCAGCAACAAAACCCAGCTCAACCTCTCACTGCTGCCTGACCTCCTCTACTCCCACAGAAAAACCCAGCAGTTGTGCAAATGAAACTGCCACCGCCTGTGCCAGAGACATGCAATCAGCAAAGCAAAATAAGCTCAGGGTGTTTGGTACAACTCTAGCAATGAAGGAAATGATTAATCTTCAAGAACATGACCCACATTTTTGTGTTTCTGTAACACAGCAGAGCAAGCACTCTGTATGGCTGCAGGAGGGACTGGTCTCAGGTGCCCTTGTCTGGGCAGTGAATAAATTCTGACCCAGCTTTTTTCACCTTTCTGATATGTAAAGGTTATTATTTTCTCACCGTTCCACAGGAATTGTCATGCCAGGGTTAGGGTTTTTCTTCCCCAGCCCTGGGAAAAGAGCAGAAAACTCCTCCAGCCACCCTGGTGAACAGTCAGCAACCACCTATGAGGTCTCCAGCGTGGGTTTTCCTCTTGCTGTTCTCCAGGCTCCAAGATGGGAAGAAAGGGACTGAAGCATGCTGACAGCAAAAACCGCACTAATTTCATAGTTAAAGGATTTTCCTTTTGGAAACTACCTACACGAGCCTTCTGTGCTGCTCTAATGCAGTCTTGGGATTACCCAGTTCAAGCACGAAGGCAGAAGACCAAGAGGTCAAAACGCTGCTTTTGCCCACCAGTTTCTCCCAACCAAAAGTCAGTGTTACTACAATGTCACATTTGTTTGTTTTCTCCTTCAGTTGCGTAGAACATATTCCCCGAACACAAAAGGTGGCAGGAGAAGAGCACAGTGATTCAGTTTGCATATTTTTCCAGTGATGAGGTCCCAGACATGCTTTCACTGGAAATTGGTGCAATGCTGCAGCATCATCCAAAACAACCCACCAAGCCAAAAAGAACATTACTTCGGACAACTGGGACCAAGCTGCTCTCTGTTATCACTGTACAGGGGTCCAAAACAGCGCACAGGCTTTGGCTCTGTGCCCCAGACAGGGAAACGCAACCCTCAGCCCCTCTCTACCAGCTCTGTTTAACACACTGCTTCAATTCGCCTCGTCGATGTTGACATTTACAATAGATCCGCTTGTGCAGAGGGCTCCTTGCAGCTCTTTTTACGAGGTTTTGCTTTTACATAATAGCAGCCACAAAGACGAAGCCAGAGCCGACATCCTCCTCCCGTCCCTCCCACCATGCATGTCGGCGGTGCGGCACGCCAAGCCCAAACATCCTCTCCCCACCCGCCAGCAGCTCCGAGCACAGCGTGTGCCGGGGGAAGACGCTTGAAGGAAGACCTCCTTTTGATTTCGTACATTTTAATCTGGGAGAGCCAGACCTGTAAATATTACAAAATGATAACAATTACTTAAGAACAGAGGCAGACTCGCTGTCACCAACTGTTAACTCCCAGATCAGGGCAGCCTAGGAAGCGGACCCTTATCTGCCCGATGTTCAGGACATGCTGACTAACGCCCCTATTGAGTCTGCAGACCTTTGGCTCTCTAATCTCTGTGAACTGGAAAATGCACACCACGACGGACGTACTCCCTTCTTAAGTATTTCAAGCCTCAGCAAACAGACAATTGTGCCGTGAGATGAGCAGCGCTGCCCACTACACGCAGGAAATCAAATTTGTTTGTCTTGAGGAGCGAAACATAAAATGACAGTAAGACCTCTCCAACCTTCACACGTAGTGCCAGACTGAAGCCTTATCTTGCTGGGACTCTGAGCTGAGGAACCTGTGCCAAATGTGAGCGTTTACGTGGGGTTTTAATGTTCTTTATCTTGCAGATGTGGACTTTGCAGCTTTTTTTTTTTTTTTCTTTTGATTTGCCCTAATGCTGAAAGCCCTGTGAAGATGGATCCAAGCCAGGGGGGCTTAAACTGACCTCAACACATATCTGGGGTGTCATTTCTTAAATGGATTTTTAGGTCATGATAGCATATTCAAATTAGCTACTGGAAACAAGCCTTTATCAATGACAGAGGCAAGCAGAGTGTAGGAGGGCAAAGGGAAAGATAACCAATGAGTGAGGATGAGAATTGCTGAGGTGGAGGACAGCTTCATGGGTCTCGCAGCTGGGCAGCTGCACGTCTCTTCGCTGGCCACAACCAAAAAGGGACCTGCGTGCCTGGTGTCATCCTGTGGCTATGGGTTTGGAAAGCAGCACTTTCACGTAGTGAAACTATTATTTTTAATGCAAACAATCACCTCAGACTGAAAATGGGTCTTAAGCGAACTGCTCATTCACTTTGGTAATAACGCACGAGAATCATTTGTGTTTTCTGTTTGACTATGCTTCAGATGCAGTATTTCAGTACCTGCCTGCCTCCACTGAATTTAACTGTATTAAGACCTCCCAGTCAGCTCAAGATCATCTTTAGGACGTGAAGAAAACAGTTCTAGAGATTCTCCACCTCAGGCTGGGGAATTCTAACATTTACTCGTAAATGCTATTACGGCCCTTTGTTATTGAACATATCTGCCCCCTTCCTCTCTGTGGGTCAAGATCGTTACCTCTGGTGACAACAACCGGTCTTGGTACAGAAGGACAGAGCCCGTCTAAACTTGATGGGAAAGATAAGCAAGAGGAATTCAAATACAGTTTTGCTGCCTGATTCTGAGCTCAGAGTTAGAGCCACCACTCGGACCTCAGGGTCCTCGCATTAAGGACAACATGTGAGCGTAAGGGCTGTACTCTTGTCCCGCTCCACTCCTTATGTCCAAAATTTCCTGCTCTGGTGTGGAGCCCTGGTTGTTCACACAGCCAGCAGACCTGTCTTCAGGAAGCTATCTGATACAAGCCTCTGGCTTCCTATCAGCAAAAACCAGTCCTTGCTGGGGTTAGTGATACCCAACACGCTGCAGCAAAGGAAGGGAAATCTTCCTCCTGGAGCCTCCGGATGCTGCTGCAGCATTATCTAGCTGCAGCACGTGCACAGCGTATACTCTGATGGTGCTAGGAAATTCTCACACCCCAATGCTGTGCTGGCTGCCCTCAAGCCATGCCCAGCCCAATAGCCACAGGTTGATTGCTCTTGCCATAGTTTAAACGATTTTTGTGACAAAGGAGCTAGCATGAATTACTGAGCTGGCATGCAGACAGTAGATGCGATGTGTCCTGCAGGACTCCCTGTCTTTCCCCATCTCCCTGGTTACAACACCCATGGCTGGAAACACTTTGCACCTACCTGGAGTGCTAGTGTAGTCATAAAGTGTAATGAGAGAAGCTAACAGGCTGGCACTTGGGTAGAAGAGAGTATAGCAGGGTTTGCTAGGGTCAGGAGACAACATGAGGCCATGGTCAAGAAGATCGGCACCTTGTTTGCAAGCTCAACAGCTTGTGGGTTGAGCGTTACCATAAACCCAAACCAAATCCATGTGAATTCAAGATGCAATGCAATCATCTCACACTACATAACTATACAGCTACCAGAAAGCCATGGTGACCTAAACCATGCCCTCTCAGTTCCAACAGCAGAGCCCTCGAGGGTGATGCAGATATACGTGAGAAATCCGCCACTTGGCCAGGAAAAGGCCATCTAAAGCACCAATCATTCCAAGCAGGAACAAACAGCCTGTAAATCAACTGGATAGAAGCATTGCAACTTGTACCAAAGGTTGTGACAAAATTAAACTCCATATGGGAATGCAGTTGAGGCAGCTATCAGCTGACGAAGTACATTTCTTCCTCATTCTCACTTCTTGGTGTAGTTGCTGTAAACATTCAAGACATTTCTCTAATTTATGCATTTAATTATAAGATATCTATAACATTCATGCTGTTTACATTTAACCCAACATTGCAATGAAAGCTGTAATTTTGCCTAGGATTTATATTCTGTACTCAAAATTTATTTTGATTCCTTGAGTTAAACATACACACAGAAGTGAAAATGTGTCAAATCATGAAAATGGAAAAGATTATACTCCATTATCTGGTTCATCTGTCAACCAGGGCAGAAATCTTCTGAGGATTGTTTTTCTCAATCTGCCACATGTTATAGAAAGTTAATTTAAAAGACTAATTCAGAAGAGACAGCTAAACCTTACAAGCGGATGAGCAATAGGACTGGTATAATTGGAATTTGGTTACATGATGTCTTCTCTCCCTATCTTGCTTTCAGTCGTTCATAAATCTCCAAGTCTTGCACCTTCTAGGATAAAATTTTAGAACTTGGCCTCCATCACATTATCTTTGTGTATGTATTTAGATATAAATACAAGAGAGGTTAATCCTTTCCTTAATCAGAAAAATGGGTTTAGCATTAAAGAAAGCAGTAAGTTCATTTCACATGCAACTTTTTTTTTCCTCCCAGCTACCTCGCTGGTACTGAAGGTTTGCACTAGAAAATGAACACATGGGTTGGAAATAGCTCTCAACCAAGGAGTAAAAATGTCAGAGCATTTCAGCATAATTTTAGTTTGCTTTGACCAAAGTTGCAAGATATTTGGAAACAACACGTCATGCACATGCAGCGCATTTGGCACTGGACTTTTCATTATACTAACAACATATGCAACTAAGTAAGGAAGGCTGCACAACACATGCTAAGCAGATTTAGTCACGGTGAAAAATGTAATAAAAGTATAGAGTACATAGGGTGGCTTTCTATGGTATGTAGGAGGATAAGGGAAACTTGGGAAACGTTACTTAGCCTGGATAAACGTATAGCTCCTAAGTTAATACGGGATGGGCTCTGGCTCAGAGCCCTCCTGTAACACGCACTGGACGGGGAGTTATGGGCTGCTCAGTGAGCGCGCTGGGCTCCTGCCAAGCTGCTGCAAAGCCAGCAAAGCTCTGCAGCTCTGGACAGGGAAGCTCCTCTACGTTCCCTTTCAAAAAACGGGATCATCCTTGAAGGTTAACAGAGTTCAAATCATATGGCAGACAAGCGGTTAGCAGAATTGAAGCAGCTTTGAGAAACACACACGCAAAACATTGTTTACCCGTGTCAGAGATCTGTTACTAGGGGAAGCTGCTTGGAAGGTTTCGCGCTGTTTTCCCATTCTCTGGTTTCCTCAGTGTTTTCTTTCTGCCTAACATTTTACACTTTGAATTCTTGTAGTAGCTTCTTTAAACCAATGGCTCATCAAATCAACCGATTTAATGTAGGTGGTGACAAACAACCAGAAAGACAGAAGCATGTTTCACGTTTTACAACCTGTGCAAGGTTCAAACCCTTCAGCTCAAAGTCCCTACAGGAGCTTGTTCTTCCTATACAGAGAATGACCCTATCTCTATACAAGCCACTGAAATACTAAATTTAGGGCATATTTATTTATGTTAAATTGCACAGCTAAATCAATACCAAAGTAGATGCATTGGCAGGCAATGCATCTCAAGAACTCACATGGAAAAAATCAGATTCTGTGGCTACGTTCACTTCCAGTCTTGTTGGGTATTTCACAGGGCAACGGAAGGCCTAGACTAGACTTCGGTTGTGCATAGAGAAATATTTGATTTATCTCCTTTAGTAATTCATGTTCCTTTTAGTGACTGGAGTTTGTATGTCATCTCCTGACCCTTCCCCTCCACAAAGTTTGCAGAGCACCTAACATCAGGCCTCACATTTATCACCGGCAATGCCTTTGCAAAGACTCTGCCATCTGGAGAGCAGCAGGAAGGAAAACATCCCTCATCCTGGGTGATAATAGGAAAATAGTACCAATTTACCACTTTTTTCTCCCCCCACTCAAAAATTCCTAGCAGTGCTGGTTCCTGCTGGCTCCTGGGTAAGAACTGCTTGGGGCATCTTTCACAGGACATGAAATTAAGACACTGAGCTGCCCCTTTCACAATGACTACACCACCAGCAAAGCACAACCATACACTTCTGATTCAAGGAAGGAGAAAATTGTTCCAATGTACTTCCCTTGTGTCACGATACAGAAATATTTTTCTGCTCCCTACAGGATGCCCAAAGAACTACATATTTCTTGTTGAAGATCCACATTTCGGTATCTGAATATTTTCAGACAACAGCAACTTTGTATTTGGTGCTCTATTCCAGGAGACCAGCCAAATGTTAACTGCTAGTTAAGAGGACACCAGCCTTGAGAGTATCACTGCTGCTTGTTCTTTATCGCTGGTTGTACTTCCCTTCATTCTCCCTTCTCTGTTTTTATCGCTGGGTGTGAGAGGATGCTAACTATACCGTTAGCAAATGCTGAATAACAAATTCTATGCTATCTGTGCTCTTCTTCCCCAGGCTACTTGTTGAACAGCTCTTTCACCCAATTTTTTTGTTATTACGATCTTTAATGCCGAACATGAGCAAACAACTTGCTTATTACCTGACCAAATGACACGTTTAAAAATCCTGATAACTGACCCTCCACCTTCTTCTGTTTTGCCCAGACCCCAGTTCTGCTCTTGTTCAGGTTCAAAGGAATTCTTAGTTTTGCAACATCCATAGTTTCCTGATGGCCTAATCCTGCGTCAGAAAATACAAAATAGAAAAACAAAATCAAAACAAAAAACAACCCCCCCAAAAAAACAAACAAAAACCCACACTACACTTTAATAACTGTTCTTATGGGACACTATTCCATCTTCTAAAGCCTCTACATGTAACTGCATGAATTCTCATCTGTTGCCTTAATGGGAAGCAGTTAATTACAATCCACAAGCTGCCACAGGCAAGGCTGAGACATTAATCAGCTCGGCTGCTTACAGGACTGTAACTGCAGCTACAGTTCTGCATAGCAGTGAATGGAGTAAAACCAGGTGACTGCCACATTAAGACTATCACAGGAGAAACACACTGGGGAACAGCTGCACATGGCAGAAAATTCTTGCAATGCTTTTTTCCCTACTCCTACGATGGTTTACTTTCCCCTTCTATGTTCTCGGTTTGAAGGATTAGCCTCAGAATCACTTATACATACGTTTCTCCTGCCTGCCTAGAGAGGACCTTGTCCTCTGAACATTTTAGTTTGTTCTCAAAAGTGGTTTTGGATAACCAAAACTCTGGCCAGACTTCCGTGTAAAGCTGACTTGCACAGCAAAATTATTGAATATCTCTTCTGAAGCAGCTATGGTAACTCCAGAATAAGGTGATTTCATTCCAGTGTAATTGTTCTATTTTGTGAAGAAAGCAATTACTCTGGAATGAAATGACTGAATTCAGAATGCAGCTTCCAGAAGGTAACTGGGAGAGTTTTCAGGGGTGGAGGGGACAGACTTTAAGCCTCCATGTAAATATTAGTCTCCATGTAGACAACAGCTTGGGAATAGGAGTGTCCTGAGCTAGCCCACCCTTCATCTTCGTCTTGGCCAATGCACCTCATTCCTGAACTGCAGAATCACTGTTACTCAAGTCACTCACCCAACGCACCACCCTCCCAAGCTACCTCGTCTGGTTGTGCAATACCCAGTTCTTGCTGTATTCCTTCATCTCTGGACAAAATTCACTTCTCTGGATTCCAGTACGATAATCAAAGTCCCATGTATGAATAGGAAACATATTCCCTACAGAACTGCGATCAAACTGCTAGCAAAATGTAAGAAGGCAATCAAAATACATAGAATATTGGATTAAACAAAAATAAATCTGCCACCATAATGCTGAAAACCCTACATGTAAGGTTTTCCTATATTTGCATTTAAAACACTATGATAACCTGATACCACAAATTACTCTGTTTTCAGCCAGTCATTTATCTGGTTGGCATTAATGAAAATGAAGATCTTATGCAAGGGTTGAAGAAAGAAACTGCTTGGAGCCTTCCATGATGGTAATAACGGTCTTTGGGGGACCATGACAGGTTCATTGATGTTTCCACATGTAAAGCAAGAGTGTATTTTGAGTGCTGGTGCCTATGGATGCCACCCCTTTGGCATTCATCATCAGTAGCTTCTCAATGATAGACAGGATGGATCTTCAGGTGAGCACAGCCCTTCGCAACCTCCTAGATTCCCTGGTTCAGAATGGAAAGGGCCAATGTTCTGAGGCTCTCAGTAGCATATATGTTATGCTAGTTAAAAATGTCTTTTTCTAGGGAAAATCATACCACAAAAAAAAAAAAAAAGGCAAGGAATGCTAATTTTGTAATATTTTTTAAGTTAACAGACTTTAGCTGCAGACACAGCTTTGAAAGCATCTAATTTCTTTGAGTCTTAATTATGTCAGCAGTGAGGCCAAATCATCTACTTACCTTCTTCTGAAACGGCTTAGCCTTGCAGGGTACAGGCTATGAACAGTGTCCCTTGCTGGCATCAGCCACATGCTGATCCCGCGATACCAACCAAGTCTCAGTGAATGGCAGACTTACATGGCCCTTTCATAGGTTGCAGACAAGCTGTTTTCAGCAACTTTTTGTTTATAGACAAAGGATCCAAAATTGTAACAAAGCTAAATGAGCTAAGGGACCTCTAAATATTTTCATAGTGATCCATTCTAAACAAAAAGGGGAAAGAACTCTGATAACAGAGCGCAAAAATTCTATTTACAGGAACTTCGTATAAGAAGCAATGAAATTAAGTAAAGCTGTATTACTTGCTACTGCTATCAATTAATGCAGCAACCACTTCCAGACGTAATAATTACCATATGTGCACTGTGCTTTACCTCTGGGCTTATTAATTTCATACACAGGAGGTTACAACTATTGATTGCATTAAAACATATTGATATGTTACAATAGAAATGCTCCCGCTGCAACGCATCATTGCACAAACTGAAATGATTCAAGTGATACAGAAACAGCCATCTGTACCCATCATCAGACAACTTGCTAATGGTCATTTCTCCATCCACTCTTAAGCACACAAACACAGTGTTGCAACAGAAGAATGACAGCAACTAGCTCAGCTGCTTAGGGACAAAGCTTATAGGGTTTAAGAGACAGATGCTGACCACTGGCTAAATGCAAAATCAATAGGAGTATCTGTCAATATAAATAAATTGTGCTTATTTCTCACTGCAATCTGCCCCACTGAAGATTCATCCACACAGAAGCGATTGCCAGCCACTACTCTGTGAACTTCAGTCTCCAGAAAACACGCGTTTGAAAGCTATCACTTGTTTTCAGGATTTTAAAATGTGTGCTTGATTTTTGAAGTTGGCTGAAAACTAGATCTATAACAAAAGATAATGACATCCAAATAGTAACTAAAAAAGCAGTGTCTGGCTTGCCCCTGCCCCCAGTCCAGCATCAGCCAACTGGGTTTCTAAGTACCTGCAAACACAGCAGTATATTCAGAAACAACTGCACCCTGCTTGCACTTGTTTTTTGTTGTCATCTCATCAGCATAATTAAAAATGTATTTCTACTCAATTCTGGTTAAGCTTTTATAAATTATACAACCTAGTTTAAAACATCCCTGTAAACAACAAAGCATTATTTGTATTTTTAATAAATCTTAATGTTCCCTCTTCATCTTTAGAACATAAATTTCAAGCTAGAACGCACTGAATTCACTGGGTAAATCTCATATTAAAATGATTCAATTGTCCTAACGTAATATTTAAAACCAGTGGCAACTGTGATGCATTTAACAGGCAAAATTATCAAGTTCACTTCATTGGTAAAACATTCATATAGGGAGAATGCATGTCAGCAATTTCCAGAAACCTTTAAAAGTTAGAACGAACCTGGCTTCTTCTTAGCAAAAGCAATAAAGCTGCTAACAAGTATAAACAGTTAATGTGTTCTTACTACTTCTGAAAGTAGGAACAAACCAGATTTCGTCAGTGAGGTTTGGCAACGTGAGAAATCCTGTAACCAATTTCATTTCCTGATAAATGAACGGTCCACAGGGGAAAGTCAGCCAGAGGGTTTCGGAACTGTCAAGTGCTCAGACATGACTGAGAGGCTCCTGGAAGGAGCCAGACTGTCTATTGCTTATCGCTGCCGAGCCAAACGGCACCATGCGAACGCCGGGACTGCCAGACTCCATTTAGAGCTTGGGCTGAAGCGCAACGTGATAGCGCTCCATAAACATGTGGGATCCCCTTAAAAATAAAACAGCTCGAGCACACTTCTTATATTATGCTTTAAGCAACCGAGCTGAAAACACATGGCTGTATAAAACACGTGTTGGTATGTAACTTTTAACTGTCTGTGTTGTTTATGCGTTTTAGAGCCAAGTCCGAGGAGTGACTTTGTATTCAGCAGTTTAGAGTCTTCCCCACCCTCCTCACAGGAAAAAATCCAAATACAGAAGAATAAATCATTCATTATTGGAGATATTTTGGCAATAGCAAGGCTGCGAAGGATGCATTTTCAATGGGAACTATAGGCTGCGTTGCTTGGAAAGCTGAACGCCAATTTCACAATTTGCAGATTCCTGCTTTTAAACTAACAAGTGATTTTTGAAAAGTTATCCTCATAAATGCGACTGGTAATTTTACTGAATGTTAACAGTAAGTATCAGAACTAATTGCAAGATGACAAATATGCTTCAATATATCAGAAAATCACAGCTGAGTTCAAGATCCTTCTTCTAATACAGAGTTAACCTGAATGTTTGTTCACTTTTATATTATTACAAATTGATTCACAACCCAAACATTTTTACAGGAAATTCAAGTAGCTTGACACACAGAGATTTGAACTTTTAAAAGTCTAAAGTTTGAGCTTGTAAAAAAATATTGCCAGTCTGATGACCCCTGAAGGGAAGATAAAAGGAAAAAATAGCTCAAATAATAACTTCAGGCCCTTCATTACAAAAATCCTGGGTAACTTTTCAAGTGGCTTGCAGGCTTATAATAGCAACAATGTCTGTAATTGATTAGCTACACCAGCACAAACAGATGTCACAGTGACAGTGAGGAAGTACTGTTGGTTCTAGAGTTTACTGGGAAGTAGAACATAATTTTACTGAAAAATAAAATATCTAAAAAGGAAGTCAGGGAAGCTAAAGAAATATTATGCTTGTTCTCAACTGGAGTGTCTGAATGCATTTTTATTGCATCTTCTGTTTCTCTGCAAAGCCTGGGACAAATTCTTTCTTGCTCCCAAGGAAAATGCTGCTCATTTGACTCATTCTACTCTTTATCACTATACCATGACATTACTGGGATCTTTGATGTGCTGTGCTTAAGGCTCAGACTGATAAACACAAGCTAACAACATCGAAAAAGAAAGTTCTTTATGTTAACTATCTACCCAGGTCTGTAAACAAGACGCATGGCCTTGGAGGAATACCAGAGCATGACTCCAGACACACCAAGGTCTAAGCTTAGAGCAAATAAGCTCCAGTAGCCCAGTTCCTGTTGCTCCTTCTGTGACTTTACTTGTGTTATTTAACGCACACTTCGGATCCCAAATGAGAGAAGCAATGAGAATACCTGAAAGGGACATGAAGAGCATCAGTTATTCCTTCAGAGCATTTTCATAGTAACAGTACCACCCTCTTTGAAAATATCAGTGATACTTTTGGTCTACTACTATGCTTTTACCTTATGTTGCAACAGCCCCTCCCTCCCCCCGATCACAGAACGAGCAAGAAAAACTATGGCAGAAAAACTGCCTGTTCTTCTCTCCTCAGGTGGTGGCATGGAAATGGAGGGGATGCTGCAGGTTACGGTATACCACAGACCGGCTGACCTAAGTGAAGACCGGCACTGTAGCATTAATGTTTATATACTACTACTAAGATAACAAATGAAAGCACAATGAAGGGATTTAGACATCAGTGTCTTATTTCAATAATAGCCAGTAAAAAAGGAATTACTCTCTGAATAGCGCTCATTTTACCATCCCATTTCAACAAATGAGCTTGCAAGAGCAGAATGAACTGAACTGGTGTGGGCAATCTAGCCTCACAGCTCCTTCAAGCTCACAGTTCACCAGTTAACCGGGCTCTACCTCCATCTCTTCCGCTCCTTCAGCAGCTGCTTCTCTCAATCCACTTCAGCCAAGGCAGCTGAAGCTCAGCAGCTCACAGGGATTCACTTTTGCTCCTGTATGCATGCAGAGCAGGAAGAAACACATGGCAGCATGCCATGAGATCTTTACCGGACTGCTGACCACCATGGGTGGACACGGATGCCCTGCAAAGGCACCAACAGCTTTGTTTTGTAGCCCTTTGAACTACTGCAGATCCAGAAGATGAGGCTAGCCTCCTTACACCTATAATCATGCAATTAAAAAAAAAAAAAACAAACAACTAAAAAGATAAAACAGCCCCATGGTGTCCATTAAAGTGACAAAAGAGAAAAACACAGAACTTCTCATTTTTCTAAGCCACTGCTAAGTCAATGACTCCTAGAAAACAGCAGCAAGGCAAATGAGGAAGGACGTGGATAGAGAAAATTGGTGCGTAGTCCTGCTTCCCTCCTAATCAGCACTGGTCAGTACGAGCTGCGTACTCCCCGCCATAGGACATGCAAAGTGCTAGGCACCTGCTCATGGTCCTGTTAGCAACTCATGAGCGTGAAGATGTGACTTGAAACCTTCAGACTGTTGAAGTCAACAGTGAAACTCTCCAGTGACACCACTCTTTTTCTCATTGATCTCTGAAGTGTTAGGATATGGCAATGAATGTTTTAGGGACTAGGAAGAGAACAAGGTCGAAGTTTTCCATTTATTCTCAATCTATAAAGAAAAGTTTTATACGGTACTCTCTCCAAGTTGAAAGCACGATTATTATTTTCTGTTGGACGACATTTTGGCCCATTTACAGTAAGAAACTGATATTACATGAGAAACACTTTAAAGATCAGAGATTCAAAAGCTTGCTAATGCATATTTTCCTATGCTGACGCTGCAATGATGTTTATATTACTCTTCAATGGGGAGGTGTCAGAAAAGCCTTAATATGTTTTTAACTGTGTGCCAGGCAGACAAGCAAAATTAAATAGCTTTTTTTTTTTCTTGTTCTAGTCAACAATGCCAGAAGTTACTGTTTATTTTTCTCCACCTCCATGGAAGAATTTATAACCACTGAAGTAAACTAAAGTTACTTAAAGTTAAAAAGCTGTTTTTAATTCCAAAGTTGACTGACAGCTGCTACGTAAAAGCAAACCTAAGTTGTTTGGGTTCTCAGGAGCATTCACGTTTGAAAATTGAGTTTTCTGGAGCCCTTTGATCGGTGGGTATTTTCAGTCCCTTCCCCATAATGCTATAAAAATAATTTTAAAAAATGTGATACTGTATTTAATTTTCACATTCAGCAGACACCTGGGGAGAGGTGGAGAGCACATCCCCTTTTCAAATAGCCTTGAGAGTAACATATAAATACGGTATCAGTTACAGCGTTAGCTAACTCTCTTTGGGAGTGCCAAACAGAGGTTGTGTATGCCACAGTACACACCACTGTTGTTAGACCTGGCAATATTCAAACAGATAATATACTCAGCTGTAACTAAGACCTTATGTGCAAAAGGACTTGTCTTACACCACACCAAAGACAACCAAATCTTGACACATATGACATTCAAAATCCATGCAAACACCTACTGGAACGGTAACGGTATGAAGAATTCTGTTTGGTTTTTTACTTAAATTTTTTAAAACAAACTTTTAAAAATAAGTAAATATGCTTTGTAAGTGACTCACCAACACTACCAGACTATGCCAACATTTCAAATATCTTGAGTCGAGCAATATGAAATTCCATGGCTTTTTATAAATCAAAAGTTAAACTACATTTCAAAGGACTGCAGTATAATTTATTTCACTTTCCCTAAAGCTTCCAAATTACTGGATTTCTTCTATCTTTTGTGAGGGATTCTTCTGAAGTTTTGTTAGTATTCAATCCAAGTCATCAACTGTATTTGCATTATATATAGCTACAAAAAAGTTTCTCCAAAGACTGCTGAAATATACTTTTAATCATGGAACAAAAGGAGTCAACAGATTTCAAAGACTTCGAATCCACTGATGCTAAAGCTACTTTACTTTGGCCTTTGGCTTCTTCAATGTTAAAAAAAAAAAAAAGTAACCAGACATATAAACAGAAGTTTAAACAAGCATAAGGGACATAATTTTGTTGAAAACTATCAGTGGTATTCACTGCAAAATTTGTTACCATGTTATATGTTCTAACTAGCTACTCGAGTCTATCTCCTACGAAGGAAACATTTCTGCGGATTATCATATTAATGTTTAAAACTGACCGTGGCACTTATTTCTGAACTATAATCCCAAAGATCTGTGTTTCGTTTCCCCTCTGGGATGACACAGTTAAGAGCCTGACTGCTGCTGTTTCTTTCTTTCTTTCTCCAAGTTTTAGAAATGCGCAGTCAGGAGTTCCCATATGCTGAATTATGTCAGCGTGTATCTAACTTTAAGCACTATACTAGACAGGTTTTTCAATAGTATTTTTCCACATATTTAAGTTAGATCTTGCCTACACACAAGTTTGCACCATTTAATTAAACAGATTTAAATGATATAAACTCCTGCCTGGACATACTTATTATAAAGTGGTGTCATTGGGTTTAGTTTCAACTCATTCTCAACAATTTAAGCAGCTGGGCTTACATTAATAGAAGAGCACCTGCGTAAGGGTTTGCCCTTGTTCAGACAGACAGGTTGTTAATCCCAGTTTAAGATTAGCCAGAGTCAGCTGAGTGCAGACATGTCTGACTTGCATGCTCACAGCTTCAATGATAAGTTATTTTCTGACCACAAGGCCCATAAAAACTTTCTAGATCATTTTTCCTGGAATCTTGATTACCCAAAATCGTATTTCGCAATGGATGTGGAGTATATTCTTCTCCACCCGAGGTCTCTGAGAATCTAACCTCTAAAATGAATGCCTTCAAAAGACACATGAATTATTGTTCATCACTTACAGGTCAGCTCACGGAAGCAGCGAAGTTTGACATCTTAATTGAGGGTATAAGTTGCCAGAAGGAAATATGCCATCTGTAAATATTATTCTTAGCATATGTTTGGCGTTTTGGAAAAGCCCAAAAAGCACTTTGTTTAAAAGTTTCTTACACTTCTCTTACTAATCCGATCTTCTTCAGGCTAAGGGTTAACAGCAGTCGAGGGTCAGCAAAGGGAAGTCTGCATTATAGATGCCTGCCTAATGTCAGTCCTAAGGATGTGTTAGACACAATCGGCTTCCACTATAATAAGATCTTTGACCTTCAGTAAGAAAAACATAAATATCAGAAAGAATTTGATGGAGAATTTATTTTTTAAGGAAGTTTTCTGTCTCTCTTGGTTAGTACTGTGCCCTAGAGCTCTGAACAGGAGTTGCTGGTCTCCTTAACTCCCTCCTCTGTCCCTACCTCTTTACAGTATCATACAGAATTAGTTTGTGCATTCTTCTCTCTATCTAAAACCCACAGTAGTGAAGTACTCTTCCAGCAGTAAAACAAATGCAAGAAAGCTGTGCATAGCTTAAGAATTACAGATCTGCCACAAGGTTTACTTTAGATCATTAAAAACCACTGTTTCTGGACTCTAAAGCCCACATCTTGCTGTGGCCAAATAATCACTGGGGACTTAGGACATCAGGACTCCGGAAGCAAAAGTGCTGCAGCTATCACCAGGAGCAAGTGTAATGGAAGACGGGGCAATGGGTGATCTCTCACTTTAGGCAGCATGCGTACATAATTTTCTTTGTAATGTGGGACACTGTTGCAAGTGCTACCCATGTTCTGCCACTCTGCGCAGCGTGACAATACAAGTGACTGCACATGACATCTCCTCTCTCCTAACTGCACCCCGGCCTTTCCAGAGAGAGCTCGGCAGCCAAACCAGAGACTGTCGAGGCTCCCTCAGTGCTGGCAAGTTCAATACACGCTTTCTTTTACAGGTACACCTTCTTTCCATAGGTGCAAGCACTTGGCACGCCCCCTCGACCAGCTGGCTCCGCAGAGATGCGTCCCAGAAGCGGCACTGCCGTGGCCATGCAGAGCATGCCCCACGTGCTCAGCACCACGCTTGCTCATGCCCGGCACGGGAGGCAGCTTGCGGGAAGGCCCTGCACAGCCAGCGGCAGCTGAGCGGGCCCAGATTGCTGCACAGCTTCTCTACCAGCTGAGGAGCAATGCCTGAGTCCTGGCCAAGCCCCTTTGCTCTAGACAGCCAATTCAAGTGAAAAGCACAACAGCATTTGAAGCAAAGGGTTTTATCTGTGGCCAGGAGTTGGGTTAGGAACAGAACTCAGCTTTACAGCAAAGACCAGCCATACAAATTCACAGACAGGAGCTAGATGCACGCATTCGCTGCCACCTCCATCAACAACCATGTTATGACATTTTTGGTAGCAGAATTTTTGATGTTGGCGCAGCTTCCCCAGGAGCTGGGTGATATGCCAAGGATACAAAGCTGTGCCGGCCTGGCTCTGACAGGCAGTACCTACCGGCAATCCCATGACAATTTACTGCTTTCCCCTGCTCTCTGGTGCCTTGATGATTAGGGGCTTTTTCCTATGAAACAAATGGAAGTTGAAGGAGTTGGAAGTACATTGCTAACAGAAGGGGAAACCTATGAGAAGTGCTTTTAACACCTAATGCAAAGCTTGTTCTGTCAAGAGATTGAAGGCTTTTACCTCTGCTCCTTTTGCATATTCTGTGAAATTTTAATGCCTGTGAAACTAGAATGCACTTCAATAAATATTAAATTTTGTACCATACCAAAAGGGTGCAAGCTGATAGCATAATGGCATGTCTGCATAACACATCAAGAACATATGACAGAACGCACACCGATGACAAAAATACTAATTGACACAGTGAGAAAAGGAGCAGGGCAGCTCAGAATACGTTCGTGAAAATGAAGTCTCTGCTTTAAGTGGCTTAGCTAATGGGAAGTTTTCTTTTATAAAACCTTAACTGTGGCCTCCCAAGTGTGATCATTCCATGAACCCAAATGTCAGCTTCCAGTCTACAGCTGGCATTCGAAACAAGTTTTCCCACTTATTGCAGAAGACTATCAGCTGGCTAACTCCCCTTGAAATCCTGAGATAACTCGCAGGCTCCAAACACAGTGTTGCTTCTCTCACTCTCCGACTCCTGAAAGCGCAGATAGTTCACCAAAGGGAAGAAAGGCAGCCTGAGAACTTTAAAAAATAAAAATAAAGAATGAGGCCAATTTTCACCTATCACTATGATCTCTAAATTGCCTTTAATAAGCTTCTGCAATAAAACAGGGAGCCTGGATTGTGGGCTGCTCGTCTGCGAAGGAGACAGCTCTATCTCCAAACCATGGCTTCTGCCTCAGTCACGGGCATATTAACTTCATTTATCTCCTCCCACAGACCGAAGGAGAAATAACTAGCTCTTGATTTCAGCACCTGCCCTTTATCTCTCTGTTTATGCAGAAGTCTTCTAAAAGGCTAATTACTCAGCTTGGACTTTCCCTGCCTTCCACAGCACATGGCTAAAAGCATACGCTTAAAATAATGTTAATTATATTGTTTGTATTCAGTGGCAGTCAGGCTGCTCCAGAACTGTAAGGAAAATATGAGTTGGATCTTCCATTTCCCAACAATTATTTCCCAGGAAAAGGCATCTTTCCTCATGCATATACCTACATACATGCCCTACTGCTAACACACATGCTCACTTTGCATCACACGCTACTTCCCACAGTGAAAGGGAGCAGGAGTACGAGGGTGTGCTACAAAGCTGATAAGCTCCATTATGCAGATCAGAATCATGGCTCTAAGTGCTGTTATTTTTAGTTTACCTTTATTCATGTTTGAACTATGGTCTAAGCAACAGATTCAAGATCTGAATACATATAACGCCTCTTGAATGCTCATTTCCTCAACAAAGGCCAAGATAAGCAACTTGAAAACATTCGCTATATTTATCTGTGCATACATTACGTACTCATACATAAGGAAAAACACCATTGTTTTGTTGAGCTGCAGAGAAGCAAGTGAGTAAAAGCGCTGCTTCATTCCTCATTTTTCCAAATCTCAACTTGTGTTTATTAAACCACCTCCCTTAAAGAGTTGAAGATGGCAATTTCTAGGAGGTAGGTGTAGTATCTCTGCAGGGACTACTCTACTTTAGAGCACTTGAGTGTATCATGGTAAAAGCAGGGAGGGCTTGAAAATTAATCAGTAATTAACTGAAAAGCTAATCCAAAAATTCTCAGGATTAAGCTCCACAGCTTTGCACGTTGTAATTACATGTAGGTCATGTCAACCGAGATGCGACAGACCCATAATTCCTCCACACATTGTCCAAGCTGTCCAGGCACAAGCCAACTCCTCTCCAGAAGCCACTTCTGTCAATTGGCTGTGTCCAAGCTAGTATGTGCTAGAAAAACGTCCTTTCAGCAGGCAGTATTAGTTGCTCTGTGCAGCTATACAGCTTCCAGATGGGAGGCTCATCATACAGATGGGAGCTCAGTGTTGTGAACAGCCACTGAGCCTATTGTGCAGGCAGAGCAAATGTGGGTAGGGCTGCTCCCACCCATCCAGACATGCCCAGAGAGTGTCATTAAAGGCATGAGGATTAAAGCTTTCTCCTTTATTTAGCTGCTGAAATTCCTCAGAGTTGCCAACATTATTGTGTAACTATATCTTTAGTCTGATCTTAATATGATTTTGTCAAGCTTTAGAATAGCTTCCCCTGGAAACCTCAGAAACTAGAGGAGGAAGGCCTGAAAAACAGCGAGACTTGTGAGACCCCTATGAGAGAAGTATAAGGGCAGATGGTATGAAGACTTACAACGTGATTTCTGTAGGAGGAAATTGTGTGCTACTCGCAATTACTGTCTTTGCAAAGAAAGGGAGTTATGAGCATCTACAAATTAATGCATGCAGTTGTGAATGCTAAGGTCAGTGTCACCAGCTTCCTCCATGCAGAAAAGTAACCTGCTATGACCAAACTTTTGCTTAGCAAAGGGATTAAATGGATTTTTTTTTGAAATAAAATAAATCCAGTAGGTGCAAGTGGCCAGTGTAGAAGAATTGTGTCTCCGTATCTGTTCACTTGGTAACCCTGCCCCAAAACTAAAGTCCTTTGAAGCAGAGGTAAGCATTCTAAGTCACACTATAACCATCCTTAAAATAGGAAGCCCTGTACTGCTTGGTAAGGACTTACAGAGCTTAGTAGTTGCCAAAAATTTTTCATTTGTTGACTTAAGTGGCACTATAAACATGTCATTTTGAACACTTTATCATTAATGCATAAAAATGTAAGCTTGACAGGATTTCACTCCTGAAACAACACTTCTTTAAATTGTGGCCCAACATGCAAGCCAATCTGGCACACTAAGTAAGTGATAAAACCTTCAATTTTTGTAAGTAACAAACTTATTTAGCAATGGCTCTATGTCAATAATCACTGTAGTCTTGTAACAGAAGAGCTTTTAATTGCCTACACATAAGACTATGTTGTCACCAAAAAAAAAAAAAAAGCAGCTCACAGAAAGGAAGTGCAAAGGGTCCAGTGTTTCCCTGCAGCCTGGTTTTGCACACATTGCTACTGACTAGTCACAGCACCATAACGCAGCAAGGGCACAACCTGAAGGGCTACGACAGGATTTGGATCCAACAACTCCTTTGCTGCTGTTGAGGCTATTCCTGTACTGCAGCTCAGGGCTCTGACTAGAGACCACTTTCTCCTGAAGTAATTCAGTCTGGTTGACTTGCTACATGCGCCATCTCAGGGACACTGGGAACTGTAGGAAATACATTAGTATATGCAGCCAGCTAGACAATTCCCACTGGGTGTTTTAAAATTACCAGGGTATAAATAAATTACCATCCGTCGCCAGTGGCTGTGTGTACTCAGTATGCCTTATCAGATGATATTTTCCTGAAGTTACTACAAAAGAAATGGGTCTCAAGAAGAAGCTCCTGCTCTCTTATCATGGAGTAAGAACAAAAATGGTTCTGCATTAAGTATTTAAAATACACTTGGCACAGTGGAGAAGCAAAAATTGTGGTGGATGTAAAAAAAAACCCACCACAGAGCTCCCATTTATGTACATACTTACACAGATTTCGTTATTGCAGTATTTAAACATCACACAGCCATTAATGGATTTTAGCCTCACAGAACCTGTCAAGTTGGTAAATCCCTTGTGAGGTTTGAGATTCTCAAAAGAGAACTGAGGGGTCTGCTCAGGATTATATAGAAAGCTCTCAACCATGTTGACCAGACTTGCAGTTCCTGAACTGATTTTCACTAGGTTGGTTTATTCTTAATCCAAGACTAAAGCCACAGAAATTTATCTTTGTAACATGTTATGTAGACCCAAACGGAGATGCAGAACTCTAGAGAAAGAAGAATGCACTAACAAGAAAATGAGAACAACAAAAGTCTGGTTACATCTTAATAATACACAGAGAGGTGCATCTTAGAGAGACCATGAAGAAAAGCTTAGCCTTAGCAGATTTTAATTCCTCCACTTTTCAATTTAATAACTATTCAAGAAAATTCACCCAAACATTTAGTACAAATTAGGAATTTAAATGAAAACATATACATATTGCAATCCAAAAAGTAATCCCCTTATCAGCCGCTACTGATAGGAGAAATGATGTTTTGACGTTACAGATATAAAGCGTATGTATGTAATTGATTGAACAGTACACTTTAATTGACGAGGTCTCGAGCACTTACTCTTAGCCTGTCTTTGGGCAAAGCAAGAGCTCCCTGCTTGATGATTTCCAGAACCCGCTCCACTGACAGTTCAGCTCCAGCTTGCTCTAATCGGGAGCTAAAAAAGCTGATCACCTGGAATGAAAAATCAGAGCACATAAACAAATAGAAAAGATCTTTGTATCAATTGACACATGAAGCTTTCATCTTCTTTCCCTGGATAAATGTATCTGTACTTTTTAAAGAATAAGCATGTCATGGCTTGTGTCACAATTAGGAAAACTTTGTTAATGGCAAATTAGCATAATTATCAGTATTCTCTTGCCCTGTTTTTAATGTGTGGATGAATTTACAATTTAACACATAGAGCGAATTAATAAATTAAGATTTTCAAGTACTGCACACTGAAACATGGCTTATAATCTTATCCTTCTCAGGCACATCAGGATTTTCAGGGCATTCTTGTCCACTTTTTGTAGTTTGGGCCAGAAATTTAGTTTAGTTTTCAAGTCTTAAAGTAAAATCCTTTTATTTTCCATGACTCCCAAACTGGGGGCTCTAAGACAACCATTAAATACCTCAATACAACTACAAGAGTCTACATGACTTGCCCGGTAGTTTTATAGCATCCAAAGCCACAGTGACTTGAAGAAAAAAAAACAAAACACAAAAAGACCTCCTCTTCCCCCCAAATTAACCACCCGAAGTCCCTCATGAACCTCCCCCATCACAAATCCCAGGCCCAAGGACCTGTACGCTCCCTCTCAATGCTCTCATCCTCCCTGGTGAGGCCAAGATGATTTTCACCATATTTCCACTCCAACCCCCCTTTCTGTGACCCAGCTGGTCCTTGTTAGATAGAACACAGTTAGGTCAGGCTTTAACTTTTATCCCTCTCCAAGCTCAGTAGGTTTCACCAGCAGCAGACATTCCACCGGCAGTTCTCCATGTGGGACATCAGAAAACCTCCATTTCTACAGCTCCTTTCATCCAAAAAGAGCACACTTTGCAAGCCCCATCCCTTCTCCCAGAGGAACTCCTCAGTCACGCAGGGGAACTGAAGCTCAGAACAGCAAGAAAAAGATATGGGGCAAAACTTCCAACGCCTACTTAGAGTCCTTTGAAAGCACCACAAGGTAGTCAGAGGTACTTCACCGAGCTCGTGCACATGTGAGCACCCGGATGCCCCTTGGCTGGGGCCATGCACGGTTTTCACTCACTGCTGGTAGGTTGCCCGACTTCTCATACGCGTTGGACACACTCTTCTCTGCAAAGTGGCAATGTTCGCTTGTGGCTGAATTGTGACCCTCCAGCGCATCGAGTAATCTTTGTTAATTCTCCCAAGTAGAAGGAGGAAGAGTGTATTATGCTACAAAATCTCTGCTGAGCTCTCTTTGTTCTGTAGTGAGACACAGCTGGAGCCAGAAACCATTACCCTAATTATGCCTCCCAGCTCAGCTGCTGTTAATAAAACAAAGACAGCTGATGGCTTGGTTTCTTTGGGATTCAAATTTGTTGTTCCTCTCCTGTGATCCTCGAAACTCTAGTCCTTGTTTTGAGCAGGTAGATTTGCTGGATCTCAAAACAATTTTCTCTAGAAATTGTGAAGCACCAACCAAGTGGGATACAGAGATGACAGTTGCTGCAAGCTGCTTTTTGGGTGGGTATATATATCTATAAAAACGTATTTTTTTGGTTTTGATTCTGTTTTATTTCACTCAACAGAAGCGTGGAAATCAGTCAAGGGAAATTTTAGGTTTAACCTTCTGTATGGCTGTTACAATTATCTCCGTACTTGAATAAGAGGGGAGAATTTCACTGCCTCTGGCAGAAGTAGCAGGCAGGTTTTACATTCTAACAGATAAGGACTGACTGCAGCACTGGGATCTCTGATCCTTGGAAAACAAAAAATGGAATAGGAAGATGTGCTGAGTTTTTAAGTGAAGGAGCTGGAGGGAGGAACCAGAAATTACACAGGAAAACGGCAAGAAACAGCTTGCACAAAGAGCAGGAGGACCTCAGAGGCAGGCTGACATGGTTTTGGCATAGAGTCTGGGACAAATTGCTGGTAGAGGATACACAGCTCCTATAGAAACAAGAAAGTTGCCCACAAACTTCGAAAGAAAAAACACCTTCCTGCATTTCAACACTTGTCTGTTGTCAGTAATCACGGGTGAAACCTATCCTTGCCCAGGGCAAGCTCATGCAGAGAATACATCTCACTAGTGCTCCTTGCTAGCTCAAGTTCTTCTAAACCACAACAAAAGCAAAACTTAATATTGGGCTTTTAATCAAAAGGATAAAATACTATCATAAAGCATACACACAAAAACCAAATGAAGCTTGCAGATACTATGTGAATCCTGGCATTTCCTATTTTGGAAAGACAAACGCTCCAATCTGAACATGTTTTTAAAAGTTTTTTTTATATTTATGTGGTAAAGGTACTAATCTTGGTTGAGTTATATTCCACAAAGAACAAAAGTGAGATACGCTTCCAATATTTACAGGGCATGTCAGCATTTCAAGGAATTTTGAATCGCTATTTTTGGTATGTAGTTGAAGACTAAAATTAAAAATATCCACTTAAATAATAATACATATCTCTAAGTGTTATTTGTCTTTCTACTTCAGACAAAATGGAACTGGAGTAATTCTCTTTGTAACACTGATAGTAGAGTACTCCTATGAGATACTGGTTACAAGGAAAAAAAAAACAACACAAAATGAGATGAATTATACAGAAGACATACAAGAAGAGGCATTTGCTTATTATCATTATTATTATTAGCAATAAAATCAAAAAGCATCCAGCATGACCTCCCTACCTCCTGAGCTCCCATCTCTGTCCCTGAAGGTCAAACACTTTACCTACTTATCTGCCCAAATACAAAAGATGAAAATGAAAGCTTAACATAATGTCAAGGAAAAGTAGCCTTTTCCTTTGAAGGAGCTTTAATTATTTTCCCCACATAAGTAACAGAGCTGCATTTAAAATAATCTTGAAAATGAACAGATTTCAATTCCGTGTCCACTTAAAAAGAAAACAAACTAGAAAAAGTAAATTGTCTGGATAGTATTAAATGAGTTTCAAGTTTTAGCACATGTTTTAAAACCTAATGCTGAGCACATTATTCTAAAGTATAGAAAAAAGCAGGTCTCAACACAGATGAAAACTAGACAGAGATGTACACATCATTTTTTTTTTTCTTATCATACCTATTTTTGATATTCTGAAAGTTATCCTCTCACTGATCACTTGGGTAACTGGTCTATGAAAGCTGAAAATAACTGCAAGCCCTGCAACACAAAGGTTAACAAGACCCTGTGAATTATCTGGATCCAAGTCATGACGTGTGAAAGGCCCTCTCCATGCAAGGAACACAACCCTTTTTAAAAACCTCTCTCCAAGCTGGCTTCCATATTAACAGAGATTAAAAGGCATGTTTAATCCTGGATTAAACAACCCCTCATCAGGAATGTATTATCAGTGTCCAGATAAAACTGTGTATCTGGAGGGTGCAGTGCTTTGCCCTATCCAGAGCACCTAATTCTGGTTGTGCAACGTGCATGCAGCTGCACGGCTTGGTTGCCATCAGCTTGGGGATTTCTTGAGCAGTATAGACAGCAGCACAAGTTCTGGTGGCATAATGTACTCAAGACCTCTAAACAAAAACCGTTTTCTATAGTGATTTCCGAAATTGTTTTTCGTAAAGCATTTCCATTTAAGAGGTCAGTTTTTCCTGAGACTCATCTTTAGTCCTTTTGTTTTGTAAACCATAAATTTACAACATATTTCCAGAGATTAAAAATGCTACAAAAAAAGTTAAAATGATTTAGAAAGATTTAAGAGAGGCATTTTAGGTTTTGGAGATTTGTTTTTGGATTATGAGGAAATAACCACAGGGTCTGTAACTTTGTCCACCTATTGTTTTCAATATAACTGACAGTCTGAGGTAAAGAAATATGTATTTATATTTACTATAGCATGCACCAAGCAGCACAGCTATCAAGGACAAGATTCTCCACTTGGATTCTTTCAGTGTAAACTGAAGTGCTGCGAGGCCCCAAACCCATTCACATGCAGTACTGCTGCCTAACTAACACTACAACTCTTCACTTTCTCCTGCAGCTAAAAATAACAGTGCAATTCACTGTTGCCTCCTCTGCCCACAATTTTCAAGGTTAGCTCTGCAAGAGAGAGAAACAACTTAGCAGCAAATGAAAAAGGTTGGATTCCTTTTCCATTATTTTTCTTTTTTTTTCTTCTGTGTGATGAGAAGAGAAAGATACATTTTGACATTTGCTATTTATCATTTCCAGCCTTGTTCACCACTGATAGAGTAACACACTATTCACAGAGCACCCAAAGGAGAAGAAAAGGAGAAAACAAACCTCTTGTTACAAAGTACCACAGGATTAGCACTTCATCTGAGTAGCTTCCTAAGGAAAACATAAATCACAGCTATGTTCAGTAGCCGACAGTCATCCTCTGTCCTGGAGGGAAAGCAAAGCAAAACAACCCTCCCTGGAGCCACCTTGTTTAAGAATGGACGCAACTGCTCCAGGTAGTTCAGTAGCAGGAGAAATGCAAAAGGTTTATCAGCAAACTTGAAGTACTGAAAAGGTTTTCAGCTTCTTCTTGAAACTACGAGTACATTCAAAGATGTGAACTTTTCAAGGTGCTCAGCTTCCATTTCCTCACTCCTGGCAAAGAAAATGGGTAGGAGTGGGGAGAAGGGAAAAAAAAAACACTGAAAGTTTTTAGCCAGGCTCTAGTAATTAGCAGGATCAAGGTTTTTATACAGGCTTTTTAAGGAAAACCATGAAAAATTAGTTCTCATGCTCGCTGCAAGTCCTGCAGGTCTTGAAATAGAAGTTGCTATGCCAGAGCCAAGCCAGCTCAACTAATTTTAAAATCTAGCAGGGAAATGTCTTTGGAGAATTAAATTCCTAGTAGGAAATTGCATCAATCTGATCCTTTGCATCACTAAGCCATTGCTCCCGACCTCCTGATTTCTATCAGGCTATTTTGCAAACAAAATTCTAGCAGCTCTTAGATAAGCCTGTTCAACCACACGATATCTATCAGTAGCTCACAGAAGACTTAGGAAGAATGAAAGTAATAAAAGCCAATGAGTTCTTATGATGGTCATGAACCAAACCCATCTTTAGAAATCACTAGTGAAGAGTCTTCACCAAATTCCTGGCACATGTGAGTCTGCTGACCAAATTATAGACCACCTTGGAAACAGAGGCAAAGAGAGAGCTCACAGCTGAAACATTTCTGCAGTAGGCCAGAACAGGAACCATGGCATTCCTCTTTGTTCATCATCCAGAGGAAGAATATCCCATTTAGCTAAACAAGATGCACAATATCCCATTAAGATGACTTTCTAAAATGAAAAGTAAATTAATGGGAAACAGAAGGTATTTTGATTTCAGTTTCTTCTGTACAGCATTAACTGTTCCCATATGTTCCCAATCAGCTGGCAATGGTGATTTTTAGCTTATTTATAAAAACCCAGCGGTAGATAGTATAATACAGTTTTCAATAAAATAATGTTCTATACGCTGATGACCCCTTAAACATTCATCTGTTTTTTGCCTCAGCTATGAAGCTCACAGAGGTTACTTGTTATCTCCAGGATTACCTTTGCAGAGCAAACTGAACAGTCCAAACCCTGAGGCAAAGTCCTGAGCTACCGTGCCAAAGTCTGCACAGAGTTAATCTGGGCAATTGCCACTCTGCTCTGAGCAGCTGGTCGAGCTGCAAAGCCGTGCTCGGATTCACATGTGCCTACAGGCACTTCTGCCCTGTCTCCTGGCCCAGTGTTACCAGTCAAATGCTGGTCGATCTGGAGGTCTCCAGTGTTGAAGTCCCTGGAAATCTACCACAGTGCTTCATTATTATAAACACTAGAAAGTCTTTCCTTACGCCTACCTGCGAATCTTCTCTGTCACAATTTACACGAGTCGCTTGCCCTACATGCCACTGGTACATACAACAGGTTATTCCCTTTCTCTTCACAGTTGTGTTTTACTTGAACAATATCAGGTTTAGTCTTCTTTTGGGCTAATCAGCACCTGTTCTATTTGTCCTCAGAAGTCCTGTTTTCTACAGCTCTTGTTTCTCCCTAGAATTTCTTCCATGGTGCCTAAACCCAGAGTAATCCAGCTAGCACATCACTAGCATGAGCAGGCTGAGAGGACACCTCTGGGCTATAATCCCTTTGCATACCCACACAGGACTGCAGCAGATGCCTCTTTCTATTTGAGCAGTAAACCACAAGTTACTTGTTTTCTCAATACGTTTTCCAACTCTTTTTTTTTTTTTTTTTTAGCATTTTTACCTCTTCCGTGCTTCCTATTTTGGTTTAAAAACAGTAACTATTGAAGTCAAGATATGTCATTCTTATTTTATACATTCATGACATGGCAACCTAGCAACGGTTTTACTGTCCAAAAATCATTACAGATTGTTCATATGCTGTATTTTGGTCAGCTTTCTTCAACACGGAGCACTACCACGCTGTCTAGCAGTATTTCTGTTCCAAATACAAATCTGGAGTACAGCTTAGGACAAGAAAATCTTACACCCTATGTAAGAAGGATGTTGCTGAAGCACTGGGGGACATCACAGCGACACAGAGCAGAACATACACCTGCTCACATGGACCCCTAGTGGCATCTGGTGATGGAAATTGCACTTCCACGGTAGGGTGGGTGGACATAATCCAAGTGTAGTTCCCTGTGCAAAAGAACCCATGGATGGAACCAGTACGCAGCACAGACCCCGCAGACAGGCTCTAGGGGGGTGGGAAAGGTAACTTCTCCTCTCCCCATCCCATGACTAAAAGCTGCAGCTCTTGCCATTTACACCTACCATCTACACACTTTGGGCCACACATGCAGGGTGGCAACTTCACTGCTATACAATGAGCACGGCAGCATCAAACCCAGTAAAAGTTCCCTGGTGTACAGGAAGGTGGTGGATTCACTCTCTGAATAACCATCCCAGGCCACACAAGAAACCTGGCTAGCTCACCATGTTGTCTGTAAGAGTTGGCTGGGATGGATGTTAAAATAAAAAGAATATCAGCAGGTCAAGAAGAGGGAGATCCTTCCCATGAATACAGCCTCCTAGCTTCCAACAACATACGTTTTAGGAATTTCTTGAACCAGGAGCACATTTCCATTTCATGTGATCTCACCATCCTGTGTGGCCATGACAACAGAGCTCTCACCTCCATCACTGCAGAGAAATGCTGGAACAAAGTTTGGGAGCCAGCATCTCATTTTGGTTCTTCTCAAATACTGCCCACGTGGTACCAGCAAGCTTCCCCACGTGTACAGCAAGGCTAACACGCTTCGCCAGTCTTTCAAGTGGTAGAAACACCAGTAAAAAATTTTTGGCTTTAGCACACAAGACAAAGGTTTGTTCTATACAGGATGGTAGTACTGCGGATATCATGTATGAACTGGAGGATGTGGCAGGCTGGAAGAGGAGTCAGCTGAATCTAATATTTTATTCAGATCTGCAAGCCTGACAGCTCTCACCACTTGCCAGCTGGTGACAGGTACATTTAAAAAAAATAATCTTTTTTTGACATCCTCGCTTCTCTAACAAAGGAGCTATTTAAAAATTCAACATGCTCCCTTGGAAAGCTTTAAATAGTTTCAGAATGTAACTGGCATTATGCTGTAACCCAATATTACATACTTTTGGGGACGAACTGTTTAAATCGTTGAGGAAAACCTACATTTAACTGTTACAAGGGAAAGGACATGCTGCTTTCTGTGGGAGGCAAGGAGCTGTCAGGCACAGGGACCTGCCAACCACTAGTTTTCCTGGTTCTGGACATGCAAACACAGAAGGTCCCTATCTCAGTCAGGAATGAAGAGCATAGGTATCATGACTGCACCCAGTTCTGCTTTAAACAACCTGGAGACAACTTGTCCTGATCATCCAGGCAGTATCATGCTGCCTGTACTCTGCAGCTGCCAAAAGTTTGGAGAGTTTTGAGCTCTGAAACCTCTGCTCTCCGAACTCTTGCATGACCAGAAAATATGAAGTGAGAACAGAAGAGGAAGGGTTAGGTACAGAACAGGGTTTCAGTTCTACATTTTTGTCAAGAGTAAAAATTACTTTCCTTTATGGATCATCAAAAATCTGTCAATCTTCTGTAATATTTTGAAGTAAAAGCAAATCAAAAAAATAACTTCTTCAGATTTTTACTCATACTGAATAAATGCTCTATTCACTGCAGCAAGAAATTTAGCACCCTGTTAGGCCTCCACTTCCAGCATTTTGCACCCAGAGGTCACAGCATGACTTCAAGCATTGCTCAGCTCTGTAAATACTGCCTAGAGGACATATAGGGGCTTCTTGCACTTTACATCTGTTATTTTCTAGCAGGAATCATTACTCAGGTCCTCAATATGAACATTAATGCCACTATCAGATGTAGCAGAAATCAGCTAACAACTAACTGTTTTCCCAAGTCAGATGCCAGTACGCAGTCCGTGGAGAGCCACACTGGTAACAGATTCTGGTCCAAGTTATTTCCTTTTGTTTTCTTCTAAAGCATTTATTTACCCAATAGGATTGCTGAGTGCTGTGGAGAGACACTTTGTAGGTGAAAGCAACATATGTTCAGATACAGGCCAGGCAATGAGGCAACTGAGTGCCCGCTCACAGCTATTTAACAAAGTCCCCCATAATCATTAATATGAATGGTGATAGGAGTAAGAGAAACGAAAATGATTTCTTGATAATGAAATCCTGCTTTTTCTCCTCCGAAAGACAGACTTATAACAAGGGGAAGTTAGGAGAAGTTGACACTGTTCTTCCTTAAAGGAAGTGAAAGATGTGTCACAGGTTGGGAATTCCTTACCAGAGGAATCTCCAAGTCCCTCTGGCTCTGTTGAATAAAGATGTTGCCCAAAATAAGTCACAGTGGAGGCCCAGAGAATAGGGGAGGGAAACTCAACATTTGAACACATTCTAAAAGAAACTGATAGAGATGAATATTTTCCACTTCTCAAAAGGATAAAGAGATCAAATAACAAAGTGTAAGCATCCTTTAAATAATAGATCACTTACCAGATCTATATTTTGCATTATGTCCTGGAAGGAAGGGTGAGTTCTAAATTGCTCGAACAGATCCCGCTTGTAAAGCAGCGCGTACACCAAGTTTGGGTTGTGATGAAGGGAATTGGTCAGGCAGGAGTTGATAATCTCTAACATCATTCGGATCACTTCCTCGATCACATTCAGGTCTTGTGTCTTTAAGAAAGGAATAAAAGGTTAGTGTGCCCTTTTCCATTGTAAAATATATTAGGTAATAAAGACAATGCATAGGCAATTATTACTAATGGAGCTATTAGCTGGTTAATGTCTCAATGGTGAACTAATCTGGCATGCCTGAATATCTGGAAAGAGATCTGTTTTCTCCTGTAATAACCAAAATCTTAAATGAATGCATTGCACTCTAGTATTCAGCCTCATAGTTTGATTTTCTCAACAGGAACCATCATCTCATCCCAAAGAGCAAATATTGTAACCAGATTTATTAAGGGTTAAAAGAACGTAAGTCTTTTCAATACTTCCTCTGCTAGGTAAAAGCAGTTCAACATCAATTTAGTTTCATACATTTTACTTTTGGTCCCTTATCAGGGGGAGGTAGGGGATAGGGAATAGGGAGAAGAAGAGAGGTGGAAACAGGAAGAAAAATCAGAAAAATAAAAAGTGGCTGTCAAAAAGGGAAGCAGCAATGACTAGGGAGGAAAATTGACTGCATCAAAACACATGGTACCTTGAATGTTTGCCTCTGTCCTGTTCTCCATACTTTGTCCCTGGCCTTTTTTTTTTTTTTTAATTCAGCATTGAAGAACACTTACAATAAATGAAAAAAGAAATCTCCTTTGCAGTGCACTAAGCCATAATGCTCAAGATAAACTTTTTCATCTTGTCAATGCCTCTGACACGTCATTCCGGATGACTACTAAACTCAAGCTCTCCAAGCTGAACAACCTGCCACCAGGTACAAGCTTGCATGCGTGTTGGCACTGCCTAACCATGGGCAGCCTGCCGGGTTTCTCTCCTCGGGCTGCACATCAGGATATGCCAGATGAGGTTGTTCAGGCTGGAGAGCTGCCCTCCCCTGGGACAGGGGGAAAAGGCAAATCTACTTTGTTCCTATCTCTAGGTCTCCCCACCACATCAAACGTCAGACTTTACAGGTCTGGCCAGAATGTGAATCATGCCAAACCGGCTTGAGCTTTTCTGCTGGGTACGAACACTGAAACCACTGGCACTTACTTTTGCCGATTACCTGCAAAGTAGTCATTTTCTGAGTTATCATAAGACACTTAAATACTTCATAATGAGGCTGTACTTGCAAGAGCATTTTGTTGGACTGTCATTCAATCTGTATCCAGCTGAGTTATTTTCTATTATAGGGTAGTGTTGTAGGAATCATCACTTGTCAGACAAATGCCACTGCTCTTACCAAGGCAGAAGAGACTACAGGAACTTGTCACTATCCTGGTTAGACTCATATAAAGAGCAAAAATCTTTGCTACCATTTTGCTCTACTTTCAATTCAAAGCAAAGGCATGTAATGACAGTTTCTTCCTGCAAGCACAGATAGGGCAGAAGGCCGCATTGTTCCCTTAACCCGCTCCTCCAGCTCTTCCACTGCACTGGGAACTGCAGAGAAGGGGAAGCCTGTTCTCATACTGCTGCTGAAACAAAGCAGCACTGCAATCCAGTTATCCCCACAGCTTGTCTTCTGCATGTACAAAGGAAATTTGGGATGACATTTTTTTCTGATTTCTTGAAGAAACAATATTTGGTGTGCACTCCAAATAAATTTTATTCTTTAACAACGATGTCTGGCTGACTGTGGAGGTCACAGATTCCTTTCTGAACATGAGGATCTCCTTTTTTTTTAATGACTTTGCCTCAACCACCGTAGCTAACAACGTTAGCAAAAACCCTTACGAACCTGATCACTGCAGCTACTTAATCTGTCAACGGGATCATATTCTTCTTTGACAGAAACAATCCTTACATTCAAAATGCAGGTGGTTCCTCTCTGGTTTTCTAGTTAGAATGCTCTGAAATAGCATCCCAGTTAGATGCTCTGAAACACATATTATTAAGAATACTGGACAAAAACTGAAATAACTGCTTCAGCTGGAATCTGGAAAAAAAAATCTAGACCTGGTTAACTCATCAGTTGAGTGATACTTGCCTATCAACTTGGACTTATTTCAGAATACGCTATATTATGGTGGCATTTTAAAAAGCTCTGAGCATTAGATTAATTCACTTCTCAATGTAGCAGGATGATCTAGTGGCTGAAATGCTATCCTAAGCCAGAGAGGGCATAACTTGTGCAGACTTCCTCTGTGATCATGCATAAATCCCACGTCCCTTTGTGCCTGCATTCCTTGCCTACAGATGGGAATAGGGGTACTTCTCAAAATCACCATGTTGGCATCAGCATGCGTATGTTAGAAGAGCAAAGTTTTTTGTCACTATGGTACAGGCACTCCACAAGCATTTGAAACCAGACATTAAACTTAAAAGAATGCTTCCACTTTAAGACTTCATTTTGGTACCTGTCAGGCAACTCAAAAAGTTGTAAGAAACTGTTGAACAGCTGTCCATCTGGTCTAAGAATACCTTACATGAGGAATGGGATTTGCTAAGAGCACCTCTTCTATCTAAAGCCTCCCAGAAACATTAGGACTCAGAATCAAGTGAGATCTCTTCAGCTACCAGGAAGAGAACAATCCACTCAACTGCTTTTCAAAAACTAAATGCTTTTAAATAAAATGTGTTCGTCTTTACACAGGGGAATATAGGTAGTTTAAGCAGAAATTGCTGTTAACTGTATTATCATCGACAAACATGTTATTTCACGAAAAGGCAGGCTGCTATTGGTGAGCTTCAAATAATTAGAAGTTACCATAGGTTATTGCTCATTAATAGTATTTAAATTTTTAAAAGCTGATGGTCAGAACCAACAGTCTGGTTTTGAGCTACTATGTTCTAGGTGAAAAATCTGGGACCCAAATGCAGCTACAGTGAAAATTTTTGCCTGTAACTCACTATACCAAAAGCAATCATGTATAAGAAGAATGAACTCCATAAAAAACAGAGACGTGGGACTGAATCCTGGTATCACTTATACTTTATCTGGAGAGCTGTACGCTCCTATAATTAGCGATTAAAGCATTTGTAAAGGCTTAGAAGTTTTCAAAACAGGAAAAAACAAGCAGAAAGCCAAGGACAGCATTTGAATGAGACAATGGAGAAATGCTGTAAGAGCTGATAAAGCGTTGCGTGCTTTTGTTGCTCTATATCAACAGTACCAAGCCACAGCACCTCTGCATCTAGACGTGGCATCAAGAAACATATAAGTAAGGTTACAAAAACATTTCGCTGTTGAAGAGAAAAAGTTTATCACGCTGCAGATTAACTTCCAGACCAGCTGAAATGCAGAACACGTATCTGCATTTGAAGACATCATCCACAGCAACCTTGTGAGAATACTGCTTTGGACTGGATTGGCTGCTACATGAAAAGAAAAGCCAGGCATTGATTTGGGGGGACAGGTAGACAAGATTCGATCTATTAAACAGCACATTTAAGTGAGAGAGTAGTTAAAAGTAATGGCATCTTCCTATTGCTTATAATTGACAAATTCAAAATGCCGTTCACATTTAAAATAATTACAGCATTCCTTTACAAAACAGTTATTGGGATAATGCCTCTATCGATAATCAGGAGTACCACTCTTCCCTGCATTTTTATGCCCACAGAAATAATTATATCATTATATATCATTAATCATTAAAAGAAATGTGAAAGGTAAAGGCTTGGTAGCAACCTTTTGAGATGGAAACCTAGCCAAAAAAGGGGAAGGGAATATAGGCACAGCACTAACATTGCTGTAGGTAATCCTAGGTAACTTTCTTATGTTTCCTCCCCAGGATAGGAATAAAATGTGGTAACTTTTTGTAAAGATTTCAATTTTCCAACAGAAACAGCTAGGCAAGAGGCCAGAAGCCTGGTCATGTTCTGGTTGCACAAGGAACAAACCAGGCAACAACAGACACAGAAGAGCCAGGTACAGCTCCGGGTAATCTGTGCCTCTCTTGTTAAAAGAAAAAGGAACAAACAAGTGATAATGCCAGAGAAAAGAAAATGGAGACAAGCTGAGAGGATGAGGAAAACATGACCAGTGCAGAAATTAGAACATTATCTGCAGAAAAAGAACTTGAGTTTGATAAATACTAAAAAGAAACACAAACTCGATGTGCAAAGCCAAGGCAACCTGAAGCTGGATGTTAAAGTTTCTGACCATCCTGAAATACCATTGCTGGGCACAGACTTCCATTGAATTTAATGATTACTTACTGCTAAAAGATACTGGAGTGCAAAAACAGTTCAAAACTACATGGCTTGTGCAACGTGATAAAGATACAAAGCAGCACAAATACGAACCCCCAAGCAGATGCTTCTAGTTAGGTTCCTTACAGGCATGTTCACCCCTAAGAAGACAAAGCACCTAAATCACTCCATCAAGGATGCAAGAGCTTGGTGTCACCAAAAACCTGCTTTGGCTATCACAGAATCACAGAATTATAGGGGTTGAAGGGACCTCCAGAGATCATTGGGTCCAACCCCCCCGGACAGGTTATAGTACCTATCTTTCAGTTTTCCATGTGAACATTCCCAGTGCTTATCCTTGTCGATTAATTTGTCATTACATTAATTTTAACATTTATAATAATGGAGAAATGGTTAAAAGTTCTGTTATGAATAAATGCAAATCTCCAGCCCCTAAATGCTAATAATTCTTAGGTGAATAAAGTAGGCCTCTCCACGTATCATCCAGGTTAGCTTTCCTTAACCATCCCTCATAACTTACACTGTGTAACTTACAGTTACTATACTATAGTCTAAAAAATAAACAAAAAAAAAAAAACAAAACAAAAAAAACCAAGGCAAAACTATTCTGCTTTGTTTTCTTCTATGCTACTTTATATGGAAAATAACAGTCATTTGAGAATCAGAATTTCAGTCACTTGTGACATTAGGAAGGGACCTATATATGCAAGGGTGGACGTGAGGCTGTCTTTCAGGATGAAGTAAGCTTTGTATTAAGTTTCAGAGAAAGGAACGCTTTTTAAGATTTCTGGTAACCCGGGGAAGCCATTTTCTCCACAATTGCAGCCTGTGAATTCAGCAGCCAGATTTTCACTTCAGCCAGCCTTCAGCTGCCACACCAGATGTACTGTCGCAGCAGAACTGATCCAAGCGCTACTGTTCCTGCTACAGCCCCGAGCCCCTCCTCAGCCCCTCGCTTGAGCCTGGGTCTCCTTTTCCCTGGGTGCAGGCTGTAAGCCGAGTGCCGCCCTGGTGCTGGGTGGTACCCTGTGTGTTTCATAGCAGGGATGCAAGCTGGATGTCGATACATTTCTCAATGACATTCCGCATTTTTGACCATTTACCCAGAAGGACAGCAAAGCTCTGTTGCAATCCAGCGAGGAAGCAGTCGCGGTACGGCAGGTCACCAGCAGGGCTGGGGCTCGCAGCCTGCTGGACGCCCCCTGCCAGCCTCAGGGTGCAGCCGTGCACACCTGAGCGGGATTAATGGTTCAACTGGCAACTGCAGGCTCACTGGAGCGACAGTTCAGCTGAATTCAAGGAAATATTTCAGCCTTGTTTTCAGGATAGACAACAAAATAATGACAACTTGCCTTAGGCTAAAAAGCACTGGCGCACAAACTTTAACCTCAACTCTTGTCCACATGTATTATAGTGTGATTAGGTATTTATTTATTACAAGCTAGGATTCACTTAAATGCAAATTTTTTTTTTCCTTTTCCCTTGTGTATATATAGTAACAGGCAATCCAATGCAAAAAATAACCGTAAAACTAATTTTACTTTGTAACTTATTTTATTTTTTAAATCAGAGATCTAACAGCATCATTTATTTTGTGGCAAGACCTTCTTAAATGCACTACACAACAATATGTATAGGGATGCAGGACACCACTTTCTACTAAAAAGTCCCACTTCTCACTGGCAGTGCACTCACATTGCATTGCAGCAATTTTCCAGCCAACTGATACTTTCAGATAAATAACTGCTATAGGTTTCTGCCTGATGAAATGGCACAACAGCCACGCTATCAGAAAGGCAGTTATACAGTTAACACAATCTGAGGAGGAAGAAACTTATCTGCCTAAGAAAACAGCACTCTAGCAGAGATGGGTAATGCAATATGCTAGACCTGCACAATGTAAATAGGGTAAAAAAAACACCCACACAAAGGAAAAAAGGAAAGGCACATCATATTGAAGTCTTAATCCAAGGAAACCTGATGAAATAAAGTGGAAATGTCACCTACAATATCAAAGAAATAGATGATGGAAACACAGGCTGACAAAAAGCCTGTACAAACACAATCCTGAATTTACTGGTTATGACAACGAATGGCTTTTAGCAAGTAGTATCTTTCTGCCAGTAAAAGGACGCCTTGACATCTGAATTCTCAAAAGTGCAAGTTTCTTTATGATGAAGCTCAATGACTTTCGTTGACAATTGCCGACACTGCAGGCCCCTCGCTGGCTGAGCGATCAGTGCACACAGTATGCAAAAGCTGCAAAGAAGCTACTTAAAGGAACTTTAGCTTGGTAATGACAGTCATGATGCTTCAAGAGTTTCCTTCCTAGCAATTCCAGAATTTGAAGCAGTGGAACTCGCTCTGACTTTACACGTTCCCAGCTAGCTCTGACTGCCCCCTCAAGGTCATCTGCTCCCTTTGCCTCTGAGCGAGCCCGATCCCTGTCCCTCAGCCCAGCGCTGGGGAGGAAGAGTCAGAGGAACGCACAGCAAGGTACGGGGACGATGCTCTGCTTACCAGGCACGGCTGTGTCACATTTGAGTTGCTGCATTTATTCGGTGGGGACCACCCACCCTGAGTTGTGGGGTTGAATGCTACCATATGGGTGAGGGAATACAGAGAGAAAAGGTGAGGATGAAGGTTGCTCAGGAGACCTTATGAAGAATGGCCTTTCTTCACTTCCGAGCCTCTTGCTGTGATACCTCAATGTAATTCTTCATATGGACTATTTTCAATGAAATTCCACTCCCCCACCCCACCCCCCCCTTTCAAAAAAAAAAGAATTAGAAAACATAAAAGCTTGTAATTGTAATCAGCTACTACCTTCATGACATGAATACAACTTTAAAGCCAATTTTGTCTACAATGGAAAAACAAGGATAGACAGACTGTATACTGAACACCTGTCAAAAAGACAAAGAACACCAAATTAACCTCAGACAGACATTCTGCCATTCTTCTTTTTCCACCAGGGACAACCAAGAAGGAAAAATTTGGTAAACTGTTCCTGATCCATCAGCTGTCTGTGTGCACACAGAAGTCTGGATGAATGGACAGCTTCAGTTCATTTTCCATCAGATTATTTCCAGCTAGCCTTATAGATGCTAAGGAGTACTTCAAGCGTTTATGTTTCTGGATATTCAGTAGTTAGCTCTTCCACACCTGTTTGTAATGCAGCTATTATAAACTCCAGTGTGATATACTCTTTTGTGTGGAATAGACAAGTTAGCACTCCAGGGAATTTCACCTTGATAACATAATTTAACAGCATCCACAATTATAATGATATAAACTTCCCTTTCCTCTTTGCAGGGGAATTTCTACAGCTAAATAGTTTCAAATAATTTACTTTATTTTTAGTTACTTTAAGAGAAGCATATGTATCTTGTTTGTATTAGCTTTGGGGAGCTTCCAAGAGAGCTGTCTGAATTTCCTGCATTTTCAGCAGAAAATAAAACCTTCAACAAAATAAACGTGCTTTGCCAAAGGAGTGGAAGCGTGGAGGGGAGAGAAGGAAGTGCATACGAAAGCTGGTCTTACATTCATTGTACACATGAATTCAAAGCCAATCGTTAAGTGACAGAAATCTTATCTTTGTCTATCTATTTTACTGGCAGATATGCAGCACAATACCCTGTCTGTTGTATGTCAAACCCAGATAACTTTTGGCCATAATGTTAACTTGTGGGAGAGTAGATATTAAGTGAAAAAACTGCAGGGCTTGTATGGAATAGAACCTCAAAAACTAACCCAGTCAACTCTGATACTGCTTAAAACTGGACGTAGGGCAGTCACACTGGAAGCAAAGTTTGTTGCCAGACACTTCGCTAAATAAGCTTACCATCCTGACACTCACTATCACTGCTTTCCTGAATAATTGAAAGAAGAGCAGATTTGCAGCACTCTCACCATTTTCTCAAGCCAGCCCATGTGTAACCTGGTAATGCAATGTTTCCCAAATACATGCTTTCACCCCATATCAATGCAAAACACCAGGACAGCCTGCAACAAGGTTATGCTGGAAGAAATGCTGTGGTGGTGTATCCCGTGCCAGCTACAACAGCCAGCGAGCAGCCTGCTCCAAGGAAAAACAGGGAGAAGGACATCTGCCATGGTAAGAAGTCCAACCACATCAATACTTTGAAAATTTGTTTGCCACAGGGTTTGACTTCAATACCCATGGACCAAGAACATATAAATTTTTTTCTGAGGACATGCATATATCTGAGCGAAGATGCAATTCTTTTATTGGTACTTTTATTGGTACTTCCCATGCAACTTCATGGTACTGTGTTTATTATCTGGGCAGCCCATAGCTATGCCATGACTCATCTCCTGGCCACTTCTTCACCTTCACCTCTTCTTCCATCCAGGCACTTGCTATCTTTCAAATTCCAGTCCTAAAACACTTTATGATGAAATACTTTAACTTATCCCTACCCTCCTAAGAAATCAGGTTCCCAAATCAACCAGAAGTTTCTGTTAGACATTGGCCTAAAATCCCTTAGTGTTTCAGTGGTTCTTGGTGATGCTTCACACACTGACTGCACTGTCCACATGCTCCCTGCTCACCGAGGATTTTACAATTGGGAAGTCTGTTTGTTTTGATTCTTGTACTGTGTGTTATTGTGTGAAACTAATAGTGGCATGGGAAGTTACTCTGCTGAAACTCTTTGCCAGCTAACTGCTTCACTGAACGAACAGTGAAGTACATTCATTGCCTTTATTGAGAGCATCTCTTCTGGCAGCACGGCAAAGCTTCAGGAGGAGGGACAGCTGGTGACACCACGTGCCAAACCCACAGTCTGGTTATTAGGGAGATGTGATCCACAGGTCTCTCACTTCCTAGGGGAATGCTATGACTACTAAGCTGTTCTGTAACTGGGAGCTTCTTCACTTTAAAAGGAAAGAACAAGCAGCCATTTAGACCCAAAGGGATGATGAGGCACCCGAGTGCAGAAGAGTCAGACTTTGGCATTTTTGTTAGACTGGGATTCAGTATCACAGCTGCAGGAAGTGTTTTATTCCAGAGAATGGGACTATGGACAGTCCCCCCAGCTTTGGCATTTCATCCCAGCCCACTGACCCAGCTTTGGATCCCAAACTCCATTTTTGGGAACCTCCCACTTAATTCAAGTGCTGAATTCCGCATGCACAAGTCTCCTTCCCCAGTAATTTCCAATGCCAAAATGACAAATCAAACATACAGACCAAACAAAACTATTTTCACTCCAGCTTTCTCAGTAAAAGACTACGGAAGGCATTTACTCAAGGTCAAGCTTCAGAGCTTCACTAGCACAGTGAAGCTCCAGCACGAGGGGATCCACCACAGCACCCAGAATAGCTGACAGCTCCGCCAGGGCCCCCGACACTGCCGGTGCAAGGACACAGTCATTCTGTGCAACTGTGACAACAAAAAGCAAACAGCATTTAGTAGAACTAAACCCGGTCTTTTTACTACATCCCACCAAACATGGAAGGCGACTGTTTTTTGGAAAGATGTTAAGGACAACGTTCTTACTAAAAAAAATTAATGTTTGAACTGTGAATCTGTATTGTTCTCAAATCATGCTTGAAATAATAATGAGGTTTTCTTGCTATTGAAAGGAAACATACTCCTTACAAATTCTGTTTCTCCTTGAAACTATGCAGTATTCCCTAGAGGTATGTGAAGATTTCGTTTAGTTTGACTGGTAGAACAGGAAAGGACAAGTTCCACATGAAACCCTACCTCCACCATACAAAGGTAAGTAGATCATCATGATACAGGTTTTAATTAGCAGAACCTGTCCATTTTGAGTAGAGTTCACAGACTTTAAAGATGTTACTCAAGTGAAAGAAGTTTCTGATTCCACCACTCCACATACAGCTTAGCTATAAAATGTCACCAGCAAAACTGTTAGGAGGTGTTATGCAATAATTACTGCTACGTGAACTGAAACTCCGACATTTCCTAATTCGTTTTTTAAATTGCATGGCAGGTCTTATATAATACTCACATAAAGTTTCACATTTTGGCATTTAATATGTGAGTGCTACTTAATGAAATCTCTAGACCTAAAATCTTGTTCCTTAAAGATGACTTCTGACAAACGTCCTTGGTGCAAGTGATCCTCCAAAAAGGAACACACTTAACATTTTTTGCATTCTTACCTTATGTGATATTCAGCTAAATATAGAAGCCCTTATTTCTATCATGAAGAAAAATAACATGGAAAAATATTACATCTTGCAAAAAAGATATCAGATAGATCAATGTGCAACTTAATCCAAACAGTTTTCTTCACAATTTTCCTTCACACCTCCCAAACTTTCCTCTGTACAGGACACCACAGTTACACGAATGTAACTGATCCGCTATTTCCTTGTAGTCTCTTCATTTATGCATCATCTCTGGCTATATTATCAACTATTTTCTTTCACCCTTGTTATTATATTTGGCAGTAACATATGACATTCGTTGCAAAATACATACACATCTAAGAGCATGTTTCTAATGAAACAACTTCTGTCATTCAAAAAAATCACTCACTGCTATAGACCTACCTTCGATGTCTAAGTAATTTTAATTGAGAAAGTATAAAAACTGAATAAATATCAACCCCTCACTTAAGCTGTCAGCTACACAGAAGCTGAACTTAGAAATTCTGCACTTGTTCCCCAGTGATTACCTACTGTGTTTCAGCATCTTTGCTGTGACATTCGAAAACCGTCATCACTTCGTATGTATGACAGTTGTGTTCCATTGAAAGCACCTCTGAGCATTTTTGACTCTACTTAAGAAAAGAAACATCATGACTGAGACTGTGGAATCCAAGCCCTCAAAAATGAACATGGACTGCATCAAGTTTCCATAATTTCCGTAACAATCTAAGTGGAAAACTGCTTATTACTTTGCCTAATAGCATTCACTAAAAATACTTTGAAAACAATCAAATGTCAAGTTACTTGTGAGGAACATTTAAATGGATGCACAGGAACCAGGTGATCAATGATCCCAAAAGCACCACACATTTCAGCTGTCTGAATGTACTGTGCAGGAGCTGGGAAAGATCTTACGCTTCCTATGATGCACATAATGCCAGTGGGAAAAGAGTCAGTGCTACTCACAATGCAGTCAGCAGCCAAAGAACTCTGCATTTTTGCCTTTAGGGTAAAATTGCTATTGAAATTTCTGTAGGAGGCATAAGAAAGTTGGAAGGAGTTTGCAGAGCAGACATTTCACGTCATTACAGTATGGGGAACATCATGCAAGCAAGTGAAGCAGTGATCTGCCAAGGCCACCCATACTCCTCTCGTGGCTTCTCAGTGTGAGACTACTGGCGTGCTCAAACAAGAAGCATCGCTGCAAAGGTAAATTGAGTTGAACAAGATATGAACAGGAAATCACCATAAATAAATAAATAAAAAATGTAAACAGCCTCCTGAGAATAAGATAAAGATAAAAATATAGTTGATTGAGCTAGCTTCTGTTCATACAGAAGGTGAAAACGTGCACACAAAACTTTTGATGATGATGATGATGCAGTACTCTTTGTACACTGTAGCTCCTTAAAAGTTAAAAAGTGCACAATACAAATTTCAGGTCCCAGATAACAGATGCTTGACAAGGGATTACAGGGCAAGATGCCCAAACTGTTGTAAATAGGAATATGCTGCTTTACAGCCATCATTTTACCCCAGAGCTGAAGCTAAATCACGAGCAGTGCTTTTATTTCTTCTGATACATTAGGATATAATAGCATGGTTAGAAAAGCAATTCAGATATACAACTGTTTATGAGACTACTTCATGTGCATACTATGCTCCTCCTAAATCCTTCAGTGTTATTAAATACTTTGAAAATTCAGGAGGATAGATAAAGATGTAAGAAATCTATCCTATTAAAAGGAGAAGCTGCATTATTGGTCTTTGAAGTGGTTGGCAATCTAAAGAATCTATAGGTAAGCTCTTTCCTATAACAAAGCATTTTTATGTTTTCCTCTTCCCTTGCCATCCCTTCAGAACTGGCCATGGCTTGTAACAGTGCAATTTATTCCATAAAGCGTAAGATGGGTCTAAAAATCCTCTATACGCAAATTACAAGAACTGCTCTCAGAGATTAAATAAAATGCAAATAGGAAGGAGATGAGAAATAGCGTTTAGAGAGCTGATAGTAGACAAAACAAATACATGGAGTAACTTTTAGATAAATGTTTTTACTATATTCCAACTTATTTTTAAAGTCATTCCCCTGGACACTGGATAAGGGTCCTGCATCAATTCTGATAAACATAGAAGTTGATGAGCAGTGCTCAGCTTCCTGTCTAATGTTCTGGAAGCATACACCAGCCATAGCCTGAATGTTGAAAAATGAACCTTTAACTGAGATTCAGAAAAGCCAAACCCCACAGAAAATAATTCTAGGAGTCTGTGTACACAGCTACCCATTAAAAAAATGAAATATAATCAACAGATGACATTTTTTCAAATGTTGAGGCAAAACACTCGTGATAGAAATATGGAAAAAATGCATTATCCAACTAAATAAAATTTCCTGAAATATTTATGAAGACTCCTCTATTTTGGAACGAAATTTAATTTTGTGCAGCCTGGTTCATTATACAAAGCAGTGACACACATAGGTAAGATGAGAGATAACTGTATTTGAAAGACAGAGAAGCACTTGTATATGTTGTACATCTGTCCTGGAGTCAGTCAATTGTTCTATACCAAAGTCCTATAAGCTATTGCCATTGTTTACCTACAAAATAGACAAAGTTTTCTAATGAACTCTAATGATCAGATAGAGTCCACTGCACCATGTGACAGCGAATCTTTGGTGAAAAAAAATAATTTTATGTTTCTGAAAAATTCAATAAAGTTTTTTTTTTTTTTTTCTTCCCCGGGGAGTGTGACAGGATTCTTCCATGGTCCTGATACATCAGAATCTTAACGATCCATGTGGTAATGGGAAAACCTGCAATTATTTGTTCAGACACCAATTTTTGTTTTTCTCTGCATTGCATAAGCACCTAATTTCTTTGCAAGTGCTGTGAATAAATTGCTAGTAAGTAATGTAAAAACTTGCCTTTAGGAACTGCAACAGACATTCCCTTTTCAGTTTATTTGGAGAGAAGATATGTAGTTGAAACTTTTATTTCTGTTGCAAAGAAAACCTTAACTCTAATCTGCAATGCTACAAATCCATCTTCTCCAGAATACAAGGGTTGTTTTTTGTTATCCGTAAACCATTTCTTTAAGGTCAAGTGTTTGGGTTAGCATGCACACAGATGCTCGAGTGGAGCAGACTGTACGTGCTGTACCAGCTTTATATAACAAAAATGCAGCAGAACACATTATCTTTGAGGATGCCATATACTTCAGTGGCAGTCCACAGATCACTCAGCTTTGGCTCAAACCTAAATATGTACGAGAGCAGTTCTAGAAAACCTTTACCACATTCCAGTAACATACCTGAATGGCAATAAAAAAAAATCTTACTCCTCTCAACTTTGTTTCAAAGTAGCGCAGGCAATCACATACATCTCCCAGCAGAATACGGGATAAGGATATAGCAGGCCTAAATAAAGGTAATCTATTAGAGCCTTTTCTCTTTATGAATGTTTTAAAAGACACTTCCCTGAAATGGTTTTATGCTTGTTATTTCACTGGCAGAAAAATGATGTAGAATGACTATCTTTTTTTTTTTTGTTTTTAAAAATGTCTTTGCCCTTTAAAAAAGTTCATTAGTTTTTACATAAATTAAGCATGTACAAAAAAAATCCCCAGAAAATACCACCTGTTGTTGCTTTAAAATTAAAGTTGCAGGGTTAAATCCTCCAAAGGCAGATATCATGATAAAGACGGAAAACATAGGACTTCCCTTATCCCAATGGATACATGTGTGTTAGCATACAATTTAATTACAAATTTTTGTAACTATTATTACAGAGTCCTTGAAGTGCCATGTTTTTATCTAATTCATAGCATGTTAAGCATCATTACTTTTTGTCCAATATCTGGGTAATTCTTCCTGTAATTAAGCAATTCTGTGGAAAAATTAATGCTCACAAAATTAATTTTATATATGAAATGTGCAAAATGCTCCTCTCTCTCTCAGTTCCTAAACTATGAAGAAATGAGAAACTTCATCTGAATCACTGATTACATGAAGGAGAAACAGAAGTTTATCTTTCCAATTATTTCTGTGAAAAGCATTAGGGTGACTTTACAATGCCCCCAAAAAAACAAAACCAGAGACTGTTCTAGATTTCTGTGGCTATACCTTACTGACATCTGTTTTGACAGGTTTTTCACAAAGTTGGTTCACAGAGGATAAGAATCCTCCACTTCCAATAGGAGTAAACAAAACTAAAATTCTCTGTTCTGCATTTTTTTAATATTGCTTTTTAGGTGGGGTAATGAGGAAATTAGTTTTCAGTAAGCAGCTTGTTTTGCTACATGTGATGTTCTTTATGGGCAGCGGGAGAGGAACCAACCCTGGCAGGGTATTTTTGGTTTTGCATTTTTGCCTCTTTCAGTGATTTTCTTTCTCCAAACCATTTTTTTTTCCTCACTTCATACTAAGACTGTCTTTCAATCTTACCAACTCATTCCTTCTAAAGAATTCCACTTTCCTTCAGTCCATCATTTGGTCCCTTGGCCACCCACACTGCCAATTAACAGCAGTTAACTTGCATGACATTAAAAGTAATATTGCAGTATGCTGTCCAGAGGGACACTACATCTCCAAGAAGACAAATTTTAAGTTGATGGGACTGTGGTTCTGTAACTTGCACACAGTTGGTGTAAGTGTGGCTCTGTATGTGTCAAAAAGGTCCCATTTTAAATTCCATACGCTTCAATTCAGGCAGACTTAAGTAGAAATTTGACAGATAAACAGTTTCACACATGGTTTTATCCACAGTCTGAACTGCCCTATCTACCTCTTACTGGCTTTTTCAAATAACTAATTTTTGACTTAATTTAAGTTCTCACACCTTCCTCCTCTAGTGGTATTTCAAATTCCAGATCATAGATATCTGCATTGAAGGAATCTGAAGAAGTCTGTTACTTTTTTTTTTTTTCAAGATAGCTTTATTATTAACTTTAGAACAACAACATCCAATTAAAATACTCAAAAAACTCAATGGTTAGCCTATGTGTCCCCATAAAATATGAAGAAAAGTGGATGGAAATAGGAGGTGAAACATCAGAAAGTTCTAATGTTTCACCAATATCTCACACAGATAAATAGTAACAAAAAGATTCCAGTTAAGCATTTAGTACCAAACAGTCTGAAAGGGTTTGAACAGATTTCCTTCTGTGTCCATTTCCTTCACTTTATAAGGCTGCATGTTTAAAAAAAGAATTACTGAGATGTTTATAACATATGGAAACATACTTCTGGTTTTTAAGCATTACATTTTTCAATCAAAACCTTGCTTGAGGAACACTAAAAGTTTGTTTTACTACATTGTTGAAATACATAGAAGTTACAAAAATAAATTGTACTCTTTCCAAAAATGCTGTTATTTGGAAAGCTACTGCACTGTGTTTTTTTTTCTTTTTTTTTTTTTTTTCTGTTTGTCTATGGATGTTTGACAAAGCCCAACCACACTGAACCATCGACTTCTGAAAACCTCTGAACAAACCCACGCATGTGAAGGACTGGGAGATGCACACACTACTGGTGGCTGCACTTAGGCTTTCCTGGAATTGATGAGGCCATCCACTGGCCTATTCCAAACATATTTTGACTTACTTGTTGGCAGAAAACCATCTGAAGACCATAATAACAAATAAAGATGCTTCTGAAGATCAGTACTGTTACTTTTTTCATGCAAGCACTTCAAAATTCTTCATCAGCCTGAACTGAGCAAATGTTGTCTTACAAGGTAGTAATAAACAGTATTTACAGAAAGACCTGTGAAGTCTCTCTCTTAATGGTGATATATTGTATCTACAGCTTATGCTGTGCCACACTTCAGGCCCTTCTAAAATCACTGTATACATCAGGATTCTAGGTCTCCCAAGCACAACACAAGTAGCTGCACAGTAGAAAATCAGTGCACAAAATTCTACTCTTTAATCTGGGGAGGTGTGAAGGGCCCCTGAGACAGCGCTCATCCTTTTCTAAAACAAATTCTAGCAACTTCCTTAGCTACAATCACCCTCTACTTTATGAACACTTATATAAGTGGTCTTATCTAAAAATGTCTTCTGAGAACAAACATGCAAACTAATGTTATCAGTTATACTCCTTTACTGCAAAATAATGGCAATGCCCCAGAACTATATAACTAGTAGAGAAGGGAAATAAGAGAAAAGGTTTTGATGTTTGCCCTTCTTCAAATGTGCGTAATGACTAAAACAACGGGCTTTTAGAAGACCGCAGTAGCTGCTTGTATTCCTAATGTTGGAAGTTCTTTCCCCTTGTCACATTCTGTTCTCGTCTCATAGATCTGAAGAATGAACCATTTTTAATCAGATGATCATAAGATGCCGCTGAAACACTGAATATTCTAAAATCAATACAGGTAATAATATTTATCCTCAGAAATTCTCAACACCCAGGAAAATAAGTGAAATAACACTTAATGCAGTCTGTGTATGCAATACAAATACCAGATGAAACCTTTAAATGATACCAGTGAGACTCCTGGACGATGAATGAAAAACACCTCTTTGAATCTGCAAATAACAATGTATTTGTCCAAAAGTCCTTCAACCACAAGTATATTATTAATGACATGATAATGCAAAGACGAACTGCAAAAAACACTGGTCCTTTGTACTAATATTCGGAAGTTTAAACTGACTGAACTTCACTAATATTTTTAGCACAGGATTTTGAGATAGTCTGTTCTCTCTGTTTAAGGGTAATTTATGCAGTCTTTTCTCATGAAAGTTTCCAATTCATTTCAAGGGAATAACTGATTAAGAATTCAGACAGAACTGCAGAAATTTGCTATTACTAAATACAAGAGCTTGCTTTAGATTTGGGTTAGGTTGGTTATTTCAGTCTATTCTGAAAAGACTATTTTCTGATGATGTAAAAATAGGGGTATTAGGTAAGAGAAATATTCTCTGAACTAAGATATACTTCATCTGAAGGAGGGTATGACTAATATTTAGAAAATGTATTTATAGCCCTCTGGCTCAATAATGGAGTGGAGACAGGCGTACCCAAGAATAACCTGATATTGAAAATGTCACTTTGGCTCATAAGCCATCAACTCAGATCAAAGAGCCGGTAACTTAGTACAAAACAAAGTGATCTGCATACTAAATACAGCTTAAATTGTTAGAATTCACATACTGTACAAAAACATTACAATATAATACTGGTTTACCATATACCACCTCAGTAAACAACAGCCTAAAAAGATTTTCTTGTATAGTTGTCTTTGAAGATTATTAAAATAGCCAGTAAAATGATCTAAAAATTCACACAACATTGAAGTCATTCAGACTATTAACTACTGAATGGCTAATGCAATCAAAAAATCTTACCAAGTTACTTAGTGATATATAATGGAGGAAAATATTGACAAAAATAGCATTTAAGAGACCTAGGCAGTGTGCTTTTTGTGAAAAGTAGGTGGCTTCTGAGTTTTTAAAATACATTACAAGAAAAGAAATGACCCTAGCTTTTCTTTTTCAATATTTGTCATATATGGACATATCTCAACTAGGAGTCTTAATTTAATTTGGTAAAAAACTCCTATTCTGCCAATGGTATACTCAATTCTACAGCTGAACAATTCATGCACATTTCGTACGTACGCAGCACTTACTGATAAGCAGTAGTTTTACAGACTACCAGCTAAACAATGTTAATTGCATCATACTAACTCTATTATGGCTGACCAGTTTATTTGGAAGTGGGTTTAATTTTATTTTTGCATCATTACTGAAGTCATCAGATGATCCCAGGGAAGACTTCCTATTTCTTCACAATAGCACACATTTATTGGAAAACACTTATGCCTGGTGGCAGGGTTCTACATTAAACCACTTCTTTAGACCATTAAAAAAAATTAGATAGAGCTGCAGCATATCCATGTAAGTAGAGAACACACTGTAGGGACACCAAAACACCACAGCTCATATTTACTGTTCAAATATTGTTCACGCTGATAGTGTTTCCTACATGGTGGATAGGCTAAAATTGTACACTTATTTGCATGTTATCCTTTGTCAAAATACGTCTGCATCACAACACATCACAGCCTTAACTGAAATACCAAACTCTTACATGGAATAATAAGCTTGGTTAGTACCCTGAAAGTGGCAGAACATGATTTATATGACAACGTAACTGTAGACAAATATCACGGACAAAAGATTTTAGTCTACTGGTGTTAACATTATATATTTCTACAACATTAATTTTGCTCTAGTTGTTTAGCAGAGCCATTACTACACTGCATATACTGAAAGTAAGGCTTACTTCATCCTTTTGGATCAACAGTACTATCATCTTTCATCCACTGTAATTTAACTAAATACAGAAAATGTATAAGTTTTAGATTTGTTTCACTATATTTAAAAGAGAGACAATACTGCAGTTCATAGACCACGTTTTAACTACTCTTTAGTAACCCCACATTTCTAAGATAAATATGGATACCTTACTTTTAAAAGACAATTTCTTTCTAGGGAGTAAAGGAAATAGGGGAACCTTTTAACATCTACCCATGCATAGGAGGGTGATTAGTTCAGTACTCTGTTTGAGAAACTAAATGAATGACTATTTATGAAGTACTTGCAGCTTTGAATATAATCAACTGTAATAACAAGATACAATTTACAAAAAAATTCTTTTTGTTGAAACCACTTTTGTAATACTGCTTTTTAATAACCCTCATAATGGCCGAATTAGAAGGACCCCAACTGAAGTCATTCATCCCACATAAAACAAACATTGCTTTTTCTTCTTAGCTTTGTTTTACAAGCTACATTATTTCCAGATGACGCTTGAGGGGCCTAAGAGTTTCGAGAATTAGATGCTTAAATAGACAGCTGCTTTCTATTTACCATATAAATGAAGGATAAATCAAAGAAGAATCTAAATATTGGACTTAATTTAGCCCATTATAGAGCACAAACTGAGAAGGAAAAGAAAAACGAAATTCAGAAATCTCATCACACAAATGCAAAGTTTAATTCTTATTATTAGTACGAGAGAAAACCTCGTTGACATTTGCAGAATTCCAAGCCTCCATGTTACACTAGCTCTGCACAGCAGGTAAATTTAACTAGATTGGTAAGGAGCCAGGAAAAGAGTCAGCTCTGACTGGGAACTCTCACTGTACCACCAGGCTTTGCTACTGCAGACTTCCATACGTAGCTCACTGCATTCATATTGCCAACATGCATTAATTTCTATACCTCAGCTAACAAAGAATCAACAGATTTTGGACAGGAGTTTAAAGGATGGCTCTTCAGATAGTTAAGGGACTACACTTACACTACACTACATTGTTTCTATCACTGACAAAATTCCTCCACCATTGAAGTGCTGTTTAAGTGATAGTCCTGCATGTGAATTAAATGAAGATACCAGCACTAGATGGACTATTTTTAGATTTTTTCCTAGCTTAAGCTTCAACTGGATAGAACAACAGGCTTAATTTTTATAGCCAAAATTCAGAAAAAAAAAAAAAAGATAGCCTATGTGGCTAGTAATCACCTTACCAACCCTATTTTCTCTTAATGTTATTCCATTAAAGCAAGGGAAGGCTGTAGGTAAAGCCCCCATGGATGGTGGTAGCAATCCCGAGAGAACTCCTAGCAGATGGCAGTGGCGGGTGCTCAGAACCATGACCCCTGCCATGGGTGTTGAGTGATTCTGGAAATGTGCTCCAAGGAATATTCATTTAACTGCTAAGCCTTCAAGCCCACCACCAGTAAACAAGAGGTCGGGCTCCCACTGCCATAAAAGCTCTTGTCCCTGTGTTGCATTAGATGATGCTGAAATAAATTTAGAAACCTAATTAAAACTATGTAGCCAAATACATACCAAAGACCCAAGTGACAATGCATATCAAAATGTTTGAAACTAAAACTGATCCTACAGCTGATTTTATTTTTTTTAAATTGAAATAGGGACTGAATTCTGAATCCATGACATAAGCTCACCAAAATTTAAAATTCTCCCTCGCTCCCTTGACATAGTTAAGGAGAATCCCTCGTTACCAGCTGCAGCATACCAACTGTCAAAGTGCTCAAAAATCATACACAATCCTAAGAAATTCTTGAAAAGCAACAGTTTGGGCAGATGGTAGCTCCAACGACAGGTCTGATGTGCTATTTTCTGAGGGAAGTTAGCATGCCCCTAGGTATGCTGCTACATATATTTGTATCGTGATATAACAGATGTCATTAGGTTGTAATAAAATTACAAAGAAAAATCACTGACATGTTTACCTAAGTAATTTGTCTTTATTTGAACTGAAAGACACAAAACACTCTATTATTTTACTACCAGTTTTCTTGTTGGTTAAAAATTCTGGCAAATGTGCTTTCACTGAACTTAAGAAAGCTATGAACAAACCTGAGTGGAATTTTTCCATTTCTTCAATGCTGGAGATACTCGTGGACAAGGACAATTTGACAGAAGCGTAGTATTTCAAATTAGGTAATTACTACTGTGAAAATAGAGCTCCTGTCCTCCCCTCTGGCTTCTCTTTCCTGCTCCTGAATTGCTTCATGTTGTGTACATTTTACCAGGGCTTTCCTCCATAATGGACCAAGAAACGGCTCCAGGTCTTACTATTTTCTTTTTTAAAGTCCAGAAAACCTCAGCGAGAACAATATAAAAGCCAGCTGGGTCAGCTCATCACAGTTCACAACAAAAATACCCATGTCTTTGCTGTACGCTGGAGACCTGATGGCAGTACCCAGCAGATACTCACAAGACTACAAGAAACGTGGTAAAGGAGGCTCCTAGAATACTCTTACCACCATTAAAAATCAGCAGCTCAGGTCAACGATTTTGTTTGTATGAATGTGAAAAAGCTAAGTACAGCTGAAACACCACTTCTGTTCAAGCCCTCAGAAATTGACATATGCCTATCTCGTCTAGCACTCACAAATGGGCGGAAAGGCATGCAAAGGAAGACTTGGCTATAAGCAATACCTGGAGGAATTTTACTTGTGATTTAACCTTTGGGACCTAGGTACTGTACAAATTCACTTTTGGATTATAAAATGCAAAAAGAAAAATCATTTATAAATTACAAAAATCAGAAAACTGAGAAATGTGTTTTTAAAACATATTTGACAAGTCTGAATGACACCCCTGAAGAGATTACAGCCTACTTGGTAATCCTCCTCCTCACTAGACACAAACCAAAACAGAGCAGGCAACATCAGCATCATCCCTTTCTTAGTTCCACAGGGAGATAGAGGTAGAACTGAGAGAGAGAAAAAAATCCTTCTTCTGTCAACCCAGGCTTCATGACCTCAGACACTTAAGTTATCTCAGTTCGGAGATTTGACGCTCCACAAGTTCCTTACGACATTCTTGCACTAACAAATTCAAGCAAACTGGAACAACTTACAGACAATATTAACATGGGCTTTCAGGAGCAGTAACTGAATGAAATCTTGCAGCCACTTGTATTTAGACAACTGACAATGCTTCAGATTGAGCTAGAACATGAGCAAGTTGGAAAAATTCAGAAAAAAAGCCATGCATAGAAATATACATTAATTTCTCAAAATACATGCAATAAACTTCAGCAATTTTGTTCTCCCCTAAAGCAAACTTTCCAACTGCTGTTCTTCTCCTCCCCTCCCTCCCTACGTCATAACAGTGGTAAAAAGGAAGAAATTCAGCAAATTATCTCAATCTCTGGGCACTGCTCCCCCAGCAGTGCTCCATAAACTGCATTTCTCAGCTGTCTCCACCTTTAAGGGGATGACTCTGTGGAGCGTACCTTGGGTCCTTTCTTAGCTGCAGTACAATTTGCAACTAGTATGTAAAAAAAGTCCCAAACTCAATGATCCTTGTGGGTCCCTTCCAACTCGGGATATTCTATGAACTTATGAAAATAGCCTTCAAGCACCAAATTCACGCACACAACAAAATATATACATATATATACACACACAGAAATATATGCATATGTCTGAACATATGTATAGTGCCCTTATGTAAGACACATGAAACACTTTTCTTTCCTCTCAACAGCAGAGACAGAAATGTGTTTGTCTAGAGAATTTACAGCTCTCTTTACATAAAATCAACAGCCCCCCTGAGACAATAGGCCACAGATATGCCTAACGCAAGGACTATACCTGTAAGTTAGTGTAAAACTTTCAGCCCTGTTATCTAGGCATCTGAAGAGGTCTGACAGTTGGTTGACTGAGACCCCAGGGTGTCTCTAAGGTTAGTTTCATACGACACAGCCTGCAGCAGGAATCCCAGCCTAGGGAGCCCTGTACCCATACACCCAGCCCCAGGCGCTCACTGCAGCCCCTTGGCACCGCAGGCAGATGCTCAGCTGCGGCACTGCAAATTACAGAGCGTCATCCCATTGACAACAGCCTCCAAAATTGGGGAGTATGTTACATCCAGATCTGTTCATTGATCTGGTTCACATTGCCAGCACAAATGCAGAAGATGGACCAGTACAGCTCAGGTTGCTGCAGAGCTGCTCAAGCTACTGAAGACTGTTTTGTGACATGACACAGAATGAGGTAAGCTTGGATGGACAGATAATTAAAGCCATCACGTACACCAAAGCAGCCTCCCTTTGGCTGGGAAGCCCACTAAAACCCCATAGCTTTTCAGGACAGATCAATGAAGTGCCACGAGACCAAAGGAGGAATCTGAACACAAAGCAATGTAATTGCTTAAGCTGGAACCTGGCATGACACCGGGGTTAATCACCTCTGAGAAATGCAGCCCCAAGAGCCTTATCAATCAAAACAATCAGAAATGTTTAATGCATCCAAAATACGCAGCCCTCACAACTGTGCCCCTACATCATCAGCTCCTATTGATCAAGAAGTGGACCCATGGGAAAGGGCCATTTACCACATCAAATCCTCTCCAAGGTATCTGAAGTCTCAGGGGCATTCAGTTGTTCATGCTTATGCAGATGAAAGAGCTTTAAACAGCTTGTGTATCACCTTACAGGACAAACAGGCAGTATCTCCTACTCTAAACACAAACTAGGAGGGGGCTCCTGCTGAGATGTTTCAGGTTCTAAAGCTGCTATGAAGTTAAAGGTCAGACAGCAACTTCTGGGAGAGAAATCAGAGCCCCTAGAATCACAGGTGCTGTGAGGAGCTTTGTATGAATTAAGGCATCATAAGGCAGCAAAAATATTCTTAACTGCTCGAGGAACCTGGCTGTCTCTGAACAACAAAATGCCTCCAGTTTCTATGGTACGTGTCAGAAATATTAACTAAAAGATGCAGGTTAAGGAACCTGGATAGCTGAATTTAAATTACCAAACTACTATATAATATTTTCTTTGTAGGTACTTCTATGCTAGAGTACTATGATAGGTAATGGATCAGACAAGCATGTCCTGGTATATGTCTTAACACTCAAAATGAGACGGTTGTTACATTTTCATCCTCAAAAATTCGGAGTAACTGATCAATCAAAACAACTTTTTTAGACAGTATTTTAGTCAAAGTTCAAATGAGTACAAACCAAAGATACTTTGGTAGTACAAAGATATTATTCAAGTCCTTGGAAGAAATCTTCTTTTTCTACTGAAGCTAGAGATTTTCCAGCAGCCATGCAATTAAATTACAAAATTGCTGCCTATTTGTGGGTATTGGCTTAGTAAACTGAAAAGAGCGCTGTATGTATACACGCGTTCAGAACATACCAATTTGACCCATGACTGCAGTACTCTCTCAAAGGCTCACTGGGATTGTTTTCAACCAGTTTAGGTATTTCAACATACTGTGGATGCCAAAGCCCTGTTCTTAAAAATGATGTTTTTAACTGTATGATTTAAATATCCTGAAATATAAATGGCTTGCAAATTGCAAGTTGACAGGGTACAGTAAGTCTCTGAGCTATGAATAGTTGCGGTTTTGTTTTGCCATTTGTAAGTGCAAATTTTTTTTAAAAAGAAGTTTCAGACATGACATCATTCATGCAGGTTCCTGTATTTTGGTGTTGGTGGTTACTTAGTTGTCACACATTTTGATAAATCTTTGCAGATTTACGGATGCACCACTTCTATTTTGAAGCACCTTCTAAAACACTAAGTTCAGTACTCACATAATCAGGAAGCGGAGTGTCATTTGAATCAAGGGAACCTCTTAAGGACTGCGTGGCTTGCTCCAACACCTTGTTGTGTTTTTTAGACAACAAAGAAAATAAACTGGAGAGGAAAAAAGGAAAAAAAAGAATTAAAATAAATTCACGGTAGTTGTCTGAGATAATTATATTACCTAGTCAGAAGAGATGCATTGCTGTATACACAGATCTGAACGTGTAGATCTTTAAAATGCAATGTACAATAGTTGTATGTGTGTATATATACACATAAATAAAAAACATCTGGAATAAGCAACAACAGAATTCGAATTTGAGATACTCTAAAAAATAAATGATGTGAAGAAGATCCTATGTTCATGGTTAAGTTCTTAAAAGTCAAACTTTAACAGAATGAATGGTATACATACAATTTTAGTTCATAAACGGTATGTATTCATTAAAAAACAATTTCCAAGCATAACATTTCATATAATATATTTGTTTTCCTTAATAATCTTGAGTATTTTTCATTTCAATAGCCTAATTGCTTAGAATAGGAAGAATCCAAGTACATGACAGAAGCTTTGGTTATTTGGAGGCCGAGATGTCACTAGTACATATTCTTTTCAACTTGGTTTTAGTTCAAGTCAAGGAATAGAGCATTACATTAGCTTTATAAATAATCTGTGAAATCAGAGGTCCATATGCATACAAAGATTTTTTTCATGCATTTTGAAAAAAATGGCAGTCTTTTTTCTAAATTCTATTCATTTGTTGAAACTAGCAATCCTAAATCATTAAAAATCTTTTGCAGCTGTGCATGTACTTGAACTATAAGACATCGTAAGATAGAACTGAATATTCAAGACCAAGTATGTGTTGCCATGCTTCACAAATACAAAACAGGGCAGAGCTCTCCTGCTGCAATCCTATGATTTAAACTGAGTTTGGGAAGCTACACAAAAATAAAAGCTATAGAATTCACACCACTGGCTGAAATAATAGGGCTTGATGGATTGGTTTGTCGGATGACAAAAAACAGCACATGTGGAATTAAGGAAACACCTCTGTGCACATGGATGCTCATAGCAGACGGTATCATTTCACATATATGGAGAATATAACTCAACTGCAAAGATGCGAGAGACCTGAAAGAAGCAGAAGCAGTGGACAAATGATGATGGCTACTGCTTAGCAGCTTCAAGGAGTCAGATACTTCTGTAACACTGCTGGATTCCTACAACACTGTTGCCAATTTATAGATAACCCATAGAGACAGAAACCTAAACAGATGAAACTACCTTGTAAATTTGGAAAGGAGATGGCTACAAGTGGGTTCATCCCATGACTATCAACAGAGGGTACAACAAAAGCAGCAAAACACATAGCAGACAAATTCCCACAAAACTACAGTCAATCTGATTTTTCCCCCAAATGTTTCCAGAGCAGCAGCAGACTTCTTGTTCACCAGAATCAGTTAGACAGTATTAAAGTCTGTTTAATAAAGTGGCAAAATACTACTTCAGTGTTATAGTCTAGATAGTGTGTATTTCTTGGAACTAGAGGACAACTTCAGTGCTCCGAGTGATTTCTTAAGGCTTTTCTGCCTTAAGAAATGATAGTCAGAATTTGAACAAGTACTCTTTATTTTCAACGGAAAAAATAACACTGATATCAAATCCTTCGCAGCCTTAAGAGTAAGTTCTCTATCAAGCACTATCGGTGCTTGTCCCCTCACTGCAAGCCAAGAGTTTCAGGAAAAAGTTTTTTCAACACTTTTCACAGTTGCAAGGGATTAGTTATGCTTCTCAAGCCCAAATCTTACATCTTGAGAACAAACTCAATAAATCCCACTATTTTCCTACACCTCTTCAGGCAGATATTTCTTAGAACAGATTAACAGTTTACATTTCAGGACAACCTTCGCTGCATTTAAGACAAGTAATTAACCCCCACAAAAGCCCTTGGCTATGTTGTACCATCCTCAAAGTTCAGCCAGAGCCTGCCAGTGGGAGAAATAGCCTCAAGACCGCACAGCCAAAAGTGGGGCCGGTAATGCTGGTGCCTGTCTCTCTTGCTGGGATGGAGATAATCTCAGCTGGACTGAAGTGGCAAGAACAACAGATGACATTAGACAGCAACTCTTCTCTGTACTGGTTATAAGGGTTGGGAAACATTTAGAGTTTTTATGAAATGTTAACACAATATATTTGATGTCATGAAAAGTGGAATTTTGTTTTTTCCTTCATGCCACCCAACAAAGCCTTGATAAGCTATGTAATTCCTGGGACAAATGTCAACTGTCCACTAATTCACAGTCATTAGTCAAAAGCACCGATCACCTGTTAAACAGGGAAGAAGCAACACAGAAATAAGACATATTAACAGGATTTCCAGGATTTTCCTTTCAGTTACTGTATTCACAGACTGAAATTTTTGTTCAAATTAAAATTTGGATTTGCAGACTGGTCCTTTGCCTGAAACAGCAGTGCTACTTTTAGAATCACTGGTATTTTTGAAGGCTCAGATTTCAGAGATACTGCCATCAGCACCATCTAGTGCTGTGGAGACAGAATAATCGGTTAAAATCAACCTGGTGATGCTTACAGGGGGTGCAGCAAGAACAGGTTAAATCTGGTGTCTGCTTCAGAAGATACTGTCACTTCCACAAAGAGGAAGACAAAATTTGTATGAAATAGGATTTCCAACAGGTAGCTTTCTTTTTTCCCCAAAATAAATAAATCATTTTGGCTCTAAAGGAAATGTAAATAAAACAAAGAATTGGGATCAGATTTTGAAAAGTTTTTTTATGCAATACATCTGAGGAAGAGAATGCACATACATTAGTATTCTGCATGGAACTGGAGCAGCAAAGAGCAAATTTATTTTCTCTGGCAGAATGGAGAGAAATGGGGAAAAAAGGAGAAAGAAAAAGGGTAGAAGAATATTTCTTGATACACTACTTTTTTTTTTTTTTTTTTTTATTAAGTGTAATGTAATTAAAGCAGACTGCTTGTTTACTGCATAAGCAAGCCCTCGGTAGCTGATTTCTATTTCTGAATCAGCACTGAGGGGGTAGGCTCTATTATACGTTGTCTTTGGCACTGGGGCTTCCCCTTGCAAAGTTTTGCTTTCCTGCCACAGCTCATCACCTTTGCACCTGTGCTGAAACACTTCTTTGTGGGACTGTTGCCCAGAACACCAATACTCAGGTAAAAAAAAAAAAAAAATCAGTTTTGTTCACAGATTGGTTGTCCTTTCCAGAGCACAGTCTCTTAGAGGAGTCAAACTGACACAGCAGTATGAGGGCAGGGACACGTAGGCAGGAACTTTCCATACTGAGAATGAAAACATAGCACAGAACTACGCCCAGAGAGCACGAGAGGAAGAGTGAACTGCAAACCCTCAAAGAGCTCCAAAGAAACAGTACAGCTAGACAGAAAAAATGAAGGCCAAATACCGTGATTATTCACTGAACTCAGATCTTCAAAGGAAGCAGCGCTGCCAAGACGCGTGTAAACTTCACCACCAAGTACTTCACTTACAATTCCTCTAACTGTGGCTATGAAAACCACCTTGATGAATACGAACTTCATTTCTGAAGTATCAGAATAGATTTAGTTACAATCCCCAAATCATTTCATGAAATCTAGCTCATTGAGGTCTTTTATCATAGACAAATGTTGCCTTCTAAAGGAGGTGCTTGGTTTTGAGGTAGTTACATCTTCAGCGTCTGTAAGGCTTTAGGGGCTAATTTTGATTTTTGAGGCATGAATAATGCAATTAAAAATAGCAATGATGTTTTACATAATGTCAAAGTTGTTCCCACCCCACTCTAGGGTACACAAGACTAGTGATAATTCATGCACAGGTGGAAATTAAGACTGTCTCCCAAATTCCCCTCACATGTCTTAGTCACACTTCTTTTTTTGCACCACTAAAACTGGGTATGCATATTTTTCAGTTTGATCTTTCAAGCCATGTGGTCATGGAGGGCAGCCTCCACAGACTGACGAGAACATGGAGTTTTATACCAGATTACTTACCCTGTTTGTCTTTTCATCACCTGTCAGAGAGGCTATGGACCTGGACAGCCCTTTGATCTCACCCATTCTAGACAATTTATATTAATGATAAATTATGTTCAGAACAATGAAAATGAGTTAGTACCCCAACCCAACTCTCACTCACAGAAGTGCTTATACACCAACGTTTAGCAAACAAAATAATAGTTTGGAATAATAGCTAGATGAAATAGCAGCTGGCATCTATTTCGGATCTTCAAATCATACCATGGATGAGCTGAACCAGTGAGGATGACTGAAGTCTGAATGACAATCTCAAGGTCATGTACTTCTGATTTTCAGGAATTATGAAAGTACTGGTTCCTTAACTCCTTCTATAAAGATGAAACATTCCTTTTTAATTTAACACAAGGCTGAACCTCAACCAATAAAGAAATGATTACAGACTAAACGGTAATGGTTGCTTAAACGCAAGTCATTTCATTATGTGCTATTTGCACACACAATAAAATTCAAACCAGTAATATATGAACTTAACGTTTTCAAAAAAGCCAATTCCAAACAGCACATGGATCCAAAAAAATGCCAGTAACGGGAACTCATTTAACAACTTTCTTCTTGGTCCACCAAAAGTCACAAGCCAACAATCAAGAAAAAATCCTAAGCATCTGCAGTTTCTGCAGGAAGTCTAATTTACAGCAGATTGAAACGGCTTACAAAGTATACTTCTCATGTACAAAAAAGGAATGCATAAAAGACTTTTTTAAACAGTTAAAAAAAGATAAGGGAATTAAAATTAGAAGTTGAAAGTAAATCCAAAGATAGTAATTGCCAAAAAATGGCATGAGAAAAAAAAAGACAAACTGTGACTAGATTTAAAAATGTTTTTTTTTTTTTGTCCCTTATACAGATTAAATAGTCAATTATTGCTGCATTAGCAGATGAAAACAATGGACCTCAAAAGAATAATGAAAAAAAAAAGGGAGGGGGAAATGTGTCCCATAACTATTTACATTATATAAAGGAAAAATAGTCATACTCATTCAAAATGGTAAGCAAGTGCTTTTCAGCAAAACAGTATTGTTACAGAACAGCTAATAAAGGCAGACAGTTAAGTAGACAGACCTGATAACTCCTATGTACAGAAGTAAAATACTCCAGAAAGCTTCTCTACAAGGTCATTCTTGTTGACTGTCAATCAGTCTTGGAGCTTTCTCAAAGCGTCATACAATAAGAAGGAAAAGTACTGATGTACCTTATTTTAAGAAAGTAAATAGGATGACCCAAGATAATTACATGCCCGTTAATCCAGAGCATAATGATGGAACGGCTATCATGAGATTCATTCAGAACAGACCTTGCCAAGCTCACTCAATTCTTTATAATGAGACTAGAAATAAAATTAAACAAGACAGTACTCCTATTGTAATAGGGTTCTAGACGTCATTTACACGTCTTCATTCCACATGAGATTTTTTTAAGAAACCAGAATGGCAAAAAGCAACATGAAATGCATTAAATGAACAGGAAGTCTGAACTTTAGGAAAAAATGTTCAAATTTCAATCTTGAATTAAGTTTTCCTAGTAGGAGTAAACATTAACTTATTAATCCGGAAAATATACCTCTCGGTGAGACACTCAAGCAAATAAAACACTCGAAAAAAGATGAAAGAGTGATTTGACCAAAACACAAAAATATGCACGTGGAGAAAAGAAGTTAACAGAGAATCCTTCACGCTATCAGAAGAGAAGAAGAACAAAGAATTAGTGAAACAGAAACTGGTTGCATTGGCACAGCTCTCTTACTGAGATGGCTGAAACCAGTCTCAAGGCACAATACATTCCTCTTTTTTACTACACAGGCTCCCACGAGGGAAGCTGGTGCATCTCTGCTGCTACACGTGGTGAGCAGGAGGAGGCTGCACCCCAAATGCTAAGGTCATTGGTGCTGCACCTCTATCTTCATGCTCTGGCAGCCTCCCTCTACTTTGGTCCTGGAAGCCCTGCCAAGGCAGAGAAATTCCAGCCCAGGAGGAGGAGTTCATTGCAGGGAAGTCCCCTTGGTCTGTGCTGTGTTGGAGGTCAGACGATACAATCAAAGTAGTCTCTTCTGGACCTTAAGACTACGTGCGTTTAGGTAATGCTCTACACATACTGCAGCAGAAGAGATTGAAGGAATACTGCAGCACAACTTCCACACGTTTGTATATTTTTTCATATTACTAATTCTGATGAAAGATCAGACTACAAATCCTCTTATGAGACATCTCACTTCACTGTATGTGTGGGTTTTGTAGCCTTAAAAAGAAACCACTACTAGGAGTATGGGTAAAACTGAACAATTTATCTCCAAAAATAAATGCTTGTATTAGCATGCTGACATATCAGTACTGTCACAGGCAAGAGTAACACATCTGTCACTTGTGCCCTCTTTTGTAATTAAGACAGCAATGATTGAAGAAAATATTCAATTTCATAAACCTACAGCAAATTTTGAAGATGCTTAACTGTGCATTCAGAGAGACAGGCAGTGACGTTTGTTTGGCATACAGACAGGAAAATTCACGTCAGAGATTACCCACTTGATGGCCTGGGGTCACAACACTCCAGAGCTCCCATTGCTCAGAAATGCCAGACCTCTGCATAAACCAAAACTAGGGGAGGTTTGAAAGACACACTGTCAGAAAGGTGTATTTTCAATGCAGCATTTTAGATATTCTGGAAAGAAATAATCTGAAAAAAATACTGAAAGGAAAAAAAAGACGCAGCTTGGGGGAAAAGACAAGAACAACCTTTTAAGCTGAAAAATCAAAAGGAGTCAGTCATGAGGACAGTGGAGATGGGGAACAAGGAAAAAGTACCAGAGAATCTGGGGATTGCATGGATACATACAGCACAGGCAGAAATAAAATCCCAAAGTAAACTTGAATGGGATACTGCTGTTAGCAGCAATGGTAGGAAAAAGTGGGAGAGAAAGATTCGGGAGGAAAGACATGAACCTCAATACTCTCTAAGTGTTGAGTTAAGCTCAGACTGATACGATGGTGCAAAGAAAGAAAAGGAAACCTGAAAGAAAGGGGCACTGTCAGAGCGGCTGACAACTGAGTGATGAGCAGAAGAAGGTCAGATAAAGTTAAATGGCAAGAAAAAGAATAGGGATTGAATCTCTCCCAGTTCAAATCATGATTATGCTTCTCAAGGAGAAAAATTTTCCATTACCCGAATGTTTAAAATTATTCTATATGTTCCAAGTACAGAATTACTTGAGAACTAAAAGCACTGCTCAAAATCTTTACTTGAAGCTTGGAATTCCAGACATTCTGTACCTTCTCACTCTCCTAGTTCAGAAGTAGACTGTAAATAAACTGAACAGCACACAAAACACTATCTGGTGATGGAAAAACAGTTCCATGGATCAAAAAATTTGATGATGAATGTTCTCAGACATTTCAGCAAAAACTGAGCTGTTCCTTCTCTCCACTCTCATTTACGTGCCAAAAGTGTTATTGTTCTCAATTTTAAAGAATTAAATTTAAGTCATAAACACTGAAACCTCATGTTATGTAAATACTCCTTAAACAATAGGATTTTACAATGCCTGCATGAACACCACAATCTCTTATTAGAAGACCACCCCTCTAAACAGCAAGCACTAAAAATGCCTTAGGTTTGAGACTTGACGTCTAGACGTTAAAACCATACCTTAATTCCTCTTATATTTTAGTAACACTTCTTCATTTCAACTTACTGCTTAATGTATTAGAGCAAAAAAAAATAGTGTTACGGCATGAGAACTGTTCTCACGTACCAGATATGATGTCTAAGCAGACATTTCCAAGCAGAGGTCTCAAATCGCTCATCTGCTTTAACAGTGATGCATTTACAGTCTCCTTAGAAAGTTGGTAACACACGGAAGGTCACGTCAGAACAAATGCAGCATACTGCTTCATCTGAATCGCAATAAATGCATTGCTAGGCCAGCATGGAAGAACTGTGCCTGGGCAAGTGCAGTACTGGCACTCTGGCAGACTTTCTATGGGCATTAGAGAAGTGATCTGTAAGCACTTTAGGAAGTAGGCCCTAGGAGAAATCCATTTAACATGAACGAATGGAGAAAAATCACTAAGTCACCAAATGTCCATGCCTATTGAAGAGACCTTGAGGCACTTTGCATTTGAATTATCCAAGCTGTAATGTCAGACAAATGGAAAAGAGTGAAAATAGCCATGGAGAACTCAAGTGCCTTGCAGGGCAGCGTACTGCGTGGAGATGCCAATCGGTGCTGCAGAGGAGACAGGCTCAGAGCAGGGGGAAACACTGGAAGCAGGCACTGCTCTTATTCACTCTAATGCCTGGCAGATTTAGGCTCCCATGTAAGAGAAGCTGACTAAGACGACAAATCACTAGGCAGTAACATACTTTATATCTTTCCTTCTAATCTTGTAAAACTGAAGCATAACATGAAATTTCTGCTGAAAAACTCTCTGCCACACTTACCATTAGGTTCATCTGACTTGTGGAGATGATGTAAAGGCAACAAACTTCGGGTGTGCAACCTCCATAAAGGTCTTCTATGCAAGTAAGATGACTTGTACAGTCATCACTGATGGACTTACTCACCAATGAGTGTTGAAAGGACCAAGAAATGAAAAGCACTTTTTGGTAGCAAAGGGTACATCCATGTTAGACCGGTATTGCCATGTACTGACTCTGCAGCTCAGTGATCAGACTTTTTCTGACTTTTCTAGTGCTTTCTCAAAAATACAAACTTGTGCCCTTTGGAAATACCCTGTGTGCCTCAGCTGCCTGCTATTTCTGGGCAAATCCCAAAGCACCACAAATTATTTTAATGCAATATGGGTAAACAAATGATTTCCATCCTGTCTTCCTGTTCAACAGCAAGCATTGCAGACCACTCTTTTAATTCTACAGTCCTAAACTTGATCGTAATAAATGAAGTACTTCAAGATATCTTTAGTTCATGGCAAAAGCTTCTCATTAATTTTAAAGAGTATATTTGTATCTGCCACTGCTTACAAGTGAGCAGAGATCTATAACTGATGTGCTATAAAGACATTACGAATTCTGCCTCCCAGAGGAAGGAAGAAGAAATTTTCTTATTAATAAAAGCAGAAAAGCATGCTGTCACCACACACTTGTGACAAAAGTATATAAGCAAATTCAGAAGCAGCTTAGTGCAAAACCTCCATTAATTGTTCTAACAAACAGGATTTCCTGTTAAAATGGTATCAGAAAGACAAAGAGACTAGAAGAAACATGGAAGCAAGGAATTTGATCTGGTGAGACAGAAGTAAATATTTACAGAAGTAAGCCTAGAGTTTAATTTGCAGAGAGCGGGAAATGTATTTTTCAACTGAAGGCCTAAATTAATGTTCATGGCCACTTTCCAATGAATGCTCCTATCACTAGAGAAGGAACAGAAAGCAGCAAATCCTTCCTCTGTATATGGGTACAGATAATCTCATTCCTCTTGTGTGGCATGCCAAATAGCATCCTTGTAGTTCTACTTAAAGGATAGAATTGGGCAAGGATGAGGAGCACTACCTGGAAACAACATCTTGCTAACTCCGTAACGTATTGAAGTATAAACTGAACAACATGACAGCAATCTACGACAGACTAAAATCCCCCATGCAAATCCCACAGAAGTTTCAGATTTTGACGGAACACTTAGCCGAGTGCAATGCATCTGCTGTATTTTTCTCTAACACAGGGGCATGTGGCAAGCTAAACTCAGGAAGGCTTAAAGCTATGGACGAAAATGTATGCAGTCCAGTATAAACAGAATACATGTTTGTAAAACTCAGGAAGGGTCAAACTGATTATAAGGTTCATTCAAAGCACAATATCCCTGAATCTGGCATAGGAGTCTCAAGGCATGACTGTATTTTCCTTTCAGCATTCCCTGTGCTTGTCCTGTTAATATTTTATAAGGAAATTGAATGGACAACAGGGTTCACAATTCTTCCATTTCATCCACTCGCTCTTAATTCAACAGAGTAAGCATTTCATAGCTGCTGAGAGAAGACATTTGTCTTGAATTAGGACAAAACTCTGTGGGTGAGAATCAGAGGAAATTGCTGGAGAAAGCAGTCTGAGCAAAACTCCCCCCCCCAAAAAAACACAGACTCTGAATAATGAAACAACAACAAGAAAATGAAAGAAACATCACTGCCATGCAACCTAAGGACAAATCTTTATCCTCCAAACAATTTTCACTTGATACTGGTTTGTTCAAATGCACCGTGTGCACACATAAGTATTTGGGTCACTGCTTCACTTACAAAGAAAATTGCTGTGTACTCACTCTCATGGAGATGAACCTGGATCCACATTAGGAATTAACAGACTCATTCCATACACCAAAGATCAGAGTATGTGCATTGCTAGCAGTCTTCTTTACACTAAGACTTGAGCAAAACATGAGTTTTGAACTGTGCTTCCACTGCAAAGCCTCCCCCCACTGGCACTGCACATCACCTGCACCTTCTTTCTCCGTGCCATTCCAACTTTTCACTGCCCCCACACCATTAAAATGAATTGTTAATTGCATTGGCCTTTGAATCTTGGAAATCATGTTAAGGATTTGTCCTATTTCTGTAAAACAATTTCAATACTGAAGCAATAGGAAAAAATTTGCTAGGAGTACACAATGGCTCCATCTTACGCCTTTGCTCACTTCCCCCTGCCCCTTTCTTTTTCTTCAAAGCTGCATCCAAAAGATCTCTTTGCACTATTGACATGAAGCCTATCTCAAATTTTAACAAACTTGAAACATTTTCTAGAGGAAATGAAGAGATCAGTTGTGCCTATCAGAACTCTACAATAAAGCTATTGCCAAAGATGTTAGAGAATCAACCCAAGATCCAAACCAGACATAGGTCTCACCAAATGCTCCCAAACAATCTTCAATGCAAGGATTGTCTCTTGCATAACAATGCATTCTTTCTAGACTTCTACAACCCTATAAGGGAAGTGCATCTGTAGATAACTTCTAAATTGTTCATGATGAAGAATTATGTTTTATAAATCCAAATCCACACACACTTTGCTTTTTATGGACTGAACCGCTTTTCATATTTGTGAACCACTGAGATAGTCTTGTGAGTGCCATAGGAATCTCAGATCAGTAGTTAAGGATATGAATATTTGTTGTCTTCCAAAAAGTTTAGATGGCATGCATTCAGTGTGCCCTGAGGCCAAAAAAAAGGAAAAAGTGATAAAAAGATTTTTTTTGGTTTTTATGTAAGAAGTGAGTAAAACACAGTACCTTGATCTGAAAAGCATTGCAATCTACTTTAGCAGAGTACATCCACCTACATAGTGATAGTGATTTTGGCTCAAAAGTCTAGTTTGAACTACATTTGAAACATATTTCACACACCTGCAGTTGTGCATGGAAAAAAAGGTTGTTTGAGCTGCTACTAACAAGCTGAATTCAGAGACACAGTTGGTTTGTTCCCCTACAATTTCACCAGGCAGTTGTTCAGAAGGATGTTCCTTCTTGGTACACAAGCTACAAATTTTCAAATTTTGTATTTAAGTATTCCCACCCTTCACCTCCCAAGAGGAAGGAGATTGGTTTCAATCCAAAGACATTCTCTCCAGCCACATGAAAAAAATCTTCATTTGAGTGACTGAGATTTGTAAAGTAGGTTTCCCAAGGAAACCAGCAAATACAGAATTTCTAGGCAATTTAAAAATTTTAGTTATGCATTCCTTTCTGAGTAAGTCAAGTTGGACATGAAAGATGTTGGAAAGAACAGAGAATAAAACTTGCTATGAAAAATGCATGGTAATTTATCATGAAATCCCATTACTTGACTTAGTATAACATAAATGTATACATACTCATACAGCTACACACCATTTCTTCCAAAAGAGACATTTGTTGGAAATACTACTCTTGTGCAAATAGCATTGACATGCAGATATACACACTTCAAAAGACAAATGTGTAATAATTTTTCAGAGGCACATAAAGGTGCTACTACTAGATAAACTACTACTGGATATACTACTAGATAAAGTAGTATATTAAATAGTTCTCAATACTGAGATTAAGTACAATCCCTATTACTAAACATTTCCTGTAAAAGCATAGCAACGTACTTCAAAAAGAAATATCACAAGTAAAAATGGTCTATATCCTTCACTGTAATGTCAACATCAACCCCCTTTGTTGACTTTGTGTGGATTTATGTACCTAGATACAAACGTGCAAAATTGCAGCTAGTCATAAATAAATCTCTTTCCAAAGGAAAATTCATGTCAAAGTGAATAGGAAATAAAAATCATGTCTTTTCATCCTGAAAAATATCCTCATCATTGCATTGAAAGAAAACATTTACTAAGAACACCAGTTGGGAAAGTATGGTATTTTGTGATAGGACTCAGTCTGCCCAAGCCAAGGCAGTGAACACTGTTCTGTTAAATGCTTCACATGTAGATGCGTGCTGCGTAGAGAAAGTTCAGGTACTAGAGGATAGAAATGATCCCATCAGCTAGACACAAAACACGTTTTTGTGATGTAGGTGATTATAGAATCTACAAGCAAACACAAAACAGGAGAGCAACTGTGATTTTTAATTTTTTTTTTTTTTTAAAAAGGATGCTAATATCCAGTCAGAATCCAACCAGAACGTATACTGAACAAAACGTAACGAGGCATTTCATGAGAGTCCAGTTCACTATGGAAAAGCTACAGTTAATTATTTACATGGAGGTCAGTTTGGCTTTAAGAAGCCCAAGCCTGGCCTTGCCCACGTCAGTAGAAGTGCTGCGTCAGCTTCATGGGAAGCAAGCCCACAGCATTTTCTTAATTCCTGTTATTCAACCTTTTCCTTTAGAAGACTTTTTAGCAGATACAGCCCCTCAGCAGCACACACGCCCATTCCTCTGTATCTGTTAGAAAATAACTACGGTGCCTTTCATTTGCTTCATTTTCTGTTCATTTTTATAATGAACAGTAAAGCTGACCTTCCTAACGTTGCCAGTTGAAAGCTGGGGTGAATTTGGAGAGTTCAGTGATTTCCCCGCCTTGTTCTATGGCTCTTGAAAAACATAAAAGAGAAAAACAACCTGTGCAATTGTAGAGCAAGGACCTGTAATGGTTACAAATGCAACTCCCACACACTCCCCTGAGTGCAGCATATACGTATTGAGAACATAATGCAGTCTGTAGCATTTACAGAACATTTCGGGAAATATATTGCAGACAGTTTGAAATTCTCTGAACTCCTTGTCATAGCAGGAAGATGGCAGGAATGGAACAGATCATCTGGAACCCTTTAAAGAAAAAAAATGTTTGGAGTCCTGAATTTGCACAGCTTTTGTCTCCATCACTGATATTCCTCTCACAGAAATGGCAAATGCATGCAATCAAAATCACTGCAGCACATAGCAGGAAAAGGTTTGTCATCTCTACTGAAGGAGTTCAGCCTTAGACTTTCCCTCCATCTTTTATAAAAGTAGTTCCCATATTTAGCAAAAAGCACATCTTGCCCACACTTCATAATCCAACCTTGACAGAGCTAAAATGTAATCACATTTCTTCACTGTAATCTGCCTGTTAGGTTTTTCAGTTTTGTTCTTGAGTTTAAAAGGTTTGTAGACATTACCAACAGGATTTAGAAATATGATTTAATAAGATTTAGAAATAAGTTTTAAAATAAGATTTTAAATAATTTTAAGATTTAGAAATATGGGCATGACGAACCCTTATGCAAGAGAAAGCTGATTTTATTTTAGGTACCGCTTCTAAGTTCTTGTTCATTACTTTTTCAGTAGAAAAAGGTTATTTCCCACATACAATGACATCCTAAATAACCTTATTCATTACTGAATTTCACATCCTAAAGAGAAGTTATTTTATTGCCTTTAGACAAACACATGCAACCCTCGTGATTGGTGAGAAAATTGATACAGATTTGATTTAATGATTCATTTCAGCATACTTGCAGTTGTGCAATATTTTTCCATCTTGAGAACCAACATGGTATTTTTTGTATTTTTATTCTTTTAACTCCCAGTCCCTCAAGTTGCTCAGTAATTAAATTTACATTGTCTCCAATCTATTTGGAAATTAACCTCATTCCCACAGAGAAAAGAGGTTGGGCTTTTGCACTTTACCTCCCACTCAGATTCATACATCTTATTCCCTTGCGTAATTCTCTCTGCCTCTGTCAGCTCAAAAATCCTCCCAAACTCCTGAAACATGTCCTCCCTAAAATGTACTTTTTCAAAGACAAAATTCAGTGATGTTCCAGGTCATTCTGTGTTTTCCCCAAAACAAAGGAAACACAACCAAGAAGAGAATTAACATCACCAACTGTTATCTCTTCTATACTGTACAAAATGCAAGTACAGTCCTCCTGGGATGTTAATGCCCCCTCCACCTTAGGAATCAAATGATCGAGTAGGAGCATGGTACCCAAATACAAACTGTATGACGATGAGATATAAGGACAGTTATTCAGAAGAGACAACATGACTTTCTAGACACATGCAAATATATATCTGAATTTAAATTTATCTAGGTAACAACAAAAGGTGTGCAGGGATCCATTTTCACAACCCTGCTGGTGTGATCTGTGGCCCAAACTATCTGGATAGTAGAGCCATTTGCAAATGTAATTATCTGCACAAACAGTAAAGAGGCTCTTGAAAGAACAATCAAGACAATCACACTGTTTTCAAATTCAGCCAAATTGTGGCAGACTGATGAATCAGAGGCTAAGTGGACAGGGAGGTGGCTGACTGGCTGGACTTGGAGAGCTATGGTGAGCAGCACAAAGCCCAGCTGGAGCCCAGTCACTGACGATGCACGTACCCTATGTGTTGATACTGGGGCCAGTGCTGTGTGGGGAGACCTGGACACGCTAGCAACGCCGGCCAGCAGGAGCCTCATGAAGCTCAACAAAAGGGAAACAGAAAATCCTGCATGCTGGGGGGTGTCCAGCTGGAGAGCAGCTTTGCACAAAAGGACCTGGGGGTCCTGGCGGGCACCAACTTGAACGTAAGCCAGCACCGTGCCCTCCTGGCAAAGAAAGGTAATGGCACCATGGGCTCCATCAGGAAGAGCACCGGCAGCACCTCGAGGGAGGTGATCCTTCCTCTCTGCTTGGCACGGGGGAAGCCACACCTGGAGCAGCGGGCTCTCTGGAGTGGAGCCCTGCACATACTGGAGAGAGCCCAGCAAAGAGCCACAAGGACAATTAAGTCATGGGTGCATCCGACTTGCAAAGAGAGGCTGAGAGGCCTAGGACTGATTAGCCTGGAGAACAAAACTCTCAAGGGGATCTCGATGTGTACAAATGTCTGTTGGAAGGGTGTAAAGATGATGAAACCAGACAGTGGTGGTCCAGTGACAGGACAAGAGGCAATGGGAAACAACCAAAATACATGAATTTGCATTTAAATGTAATAATAAAAAAAAAGGTTGCCTAGATAGCTTGCGGGGTCACCACTTGTGGAGATACTTAAAATCAACAGGTCACAAACCTGGACAACCAGCCCTGCCTTGGGCAGGGGGATGGATGTGACAATCTCCAGAGATGCCTCCCAACCTCAGCCATTTAGTGACTAAAATCACCACGAGCATGGCTAAATATTTGTCACAGCTGCAGCAAACAAAATGCAATAAATGCTGCCTGTTGGAGATGAACAAGTCAATGTAGAAACTGCCAAAAAGCCACAATTACACTACAAAACATCTTGGAAAGTATAGGAAATATATTTCAGAGTAAAATCCTGCTACAGCAAAAGGATGGCTTGGTGATTAATTGGAAGAATACAACATTAAAAGGTCTGATTTTTTTTTTAATTACAAATTTTTAATTTCTGCTAAGCAAACACCAGACTGAAAGTCATTCCAAGGACGCGCATCTCCTTGCACTATGGAGAAAAATAACCTAACTACATTGAATTCTCTTAAAAACTACTCTGCAAAGCTGAGGAGCAATCACGGCAGAGTTGACAATACATGTCTTATGTAAAAAAGCACAGCACTTTGTAGAACTGTGCGCGACAAACACATACCAAGAGCTTTAGTGATGTCCAACAGTAAGTATCATAGAGGTTCGCCTTTCTGAGCCCACTGTTGCCAGGAAGACCACTAAGCTAGACTGCACTTCAATCTGTCTGCGTTGATACAGTGTAGGGGCTGAAATGTCACCAACTGATGGTCAAAAATCCTATCACTCTATTCCTGACGCTAAGGCTGCCTTGATGGGTCACTTCCCCTTAATGTACCTGACTTCATCCTACCCACAAAATTGGATTTTCTTCTTCCATAAAAATGTTTTGTTAACTAATAAGGAATACAGATGCAACACGATACCGTGCATTATGCACCCAGAAGTATTTAGAGTAACAGAGTACATGAGGCAGGAACATTAAATGGAAACTTAAAAAAATCTTCTTTCATTAATGTACACGTATTGAACTAGTTTTCAGCTAGGCTGATGCCCCAGAAAACTTTTCCAGCATTTAGAAGAAAAGCCAAACACTAATCACTGTCCTGGAGGTTACACTGGGGCTGCAGGATTAGTCATCTTTGGAAACCAGTTGTGGTTGTTCTTATTTTCCTCTCCCACTGTTTTTTCTGATCTGCAGCTGATGCAGTGGGAGCATTCTCATCAATGTTTTCTCACAAATTCAGCGTACAAACACAAAAGAACAAAAACACTTCAGAACAGCTCACAGCTCTCAGCCCCTACATCCTGCTGTACCGTGGGGATCCAAAACCTCCTTACACAACTTAAATCAATCCTTTGGAGGACTAGAAATAAAGTACTGACTAGCTTCAACCCTTTTTTACACCTCCCCATTTCTCAGTCAAATACACTGTGGTTAGGAATGGTGTTACCAAAATGCAAGAAAAAATGATGGTTCTTAGTGTTTGATGTTCTCATTAGATGCTGGAAACAAAAAGAATGCCAGAAATAGTTCTTACAGTATTACTAATTCTGCAAAACTGGAATGTTCTGGGTAATTTAGATCGGTATGAATGGATTTGGATGCCAGTTTCCAAATCTCTAGCAGCTACACCTCAGTGCAGGAAGCTGGCAATGTTCCCTGCTCACCCCATGCAGCTCCTTTCCTCCCCAGCGTCCAGGGCGCTGTGCAGCCTCTGTGTCCCCTCCTGGGCAGCCAGGCCGGGCCTGCAGGACGCGCCTTCGCTGCAATGTGCCGGCAGCACCCCCCGGGTGACACTTTGCCTGCCTCTTTGCTGGAGAACTGTTAATTCAAACTGAATGGCAGAGCTGCAGAAAGACCACCCAGAACTACTCTGGAAGTTGAGCCATGAGGATCAAAGTTCCGATCACTTATTTTGTTAACCAAATATTAAATACAGAGGATGAAGTAAACAAAACCTTTCGTATTCATGCTAGTTGGAGCAGGCAGATAATGAAAACTCTCAGGTGTTTTCACTAAGCAGTTTTAGCCTGTGGCTCCTTGCAGCCCATCTCTGCAGCATGTCACAGCTTCTACTTTGAGAGAGTCCGGGCTTACTGAAAAAAAATCTGGATTTTACTATAAAAGCTTTATCTTTTGAACTCACACAGACAATATGAATTCTAAAATGCTATTAAGTGTCCTGAACTCAGCCAGTACCTGTAGAACAATTATGTGTGCTTGCACAAGTCAACCTGCAGCAAACTACTCAGTCACACATCTTATGTATGCTATACCCACTAACCAATTTATATTTCAAGTGAAAGCCACCTACAGGGTTAAGACTAAGTTGTCTGTTTTTCCTTTTCTCCTCTTTAACTGCACTATTGATTGTTGGGTTTATTGATTAAAAATTACTGCTGAACTAAGATTTTTTGTGTTATGGAGTGAGATACCTTGCATGCAACCTTAAAAACAAATGCCTCCTACATTAATGCCATATATCTCGTTTGGTTCTTCAGAGTCCTTTGCCAAAACTTCATTCATCACTACTGCTCATACGCATGATTTGAATCCTTTAACCACCTACACCTTTGTCTCCAAGGGATAGCTACGATTTCTTCAAATTTATTTCCTCCATTGTTCTTCTGGGGTACTCATGAATTATTTGCTACTCAGGTTTACAAAGTTCCTTGGAATATTTTAGTATGTAAGGCTCTACGCAGTGCAGGTAGATACCCAAATATGTCTCTAGGCATCCGTGTGTGGATTAAACATTCGGTTCTCAATTTCGCTGGAGGAAGTAAGTAATCCACACTATTCAGAGGAAAAAAAGTATATATTTTGATGATTAACTTCAGGCATTCTGGTTGGAACATCTTAATCACAATTATCAGTGTACATGCTAGCTGCAGCCAGTACTTTCCACTAGTTTCATCCGAACATAATGAGTCCTGGAATCACAGCTATAGCCTGTTGATTTGCAACAAGAGCTCATGATGAAGAGGACTTCTGCATTAGCCAAAATGTAGCTTTGGTGAGAATCTGCGCTCTAATTTGACAAATCAGAAGATGTTTTGAATCAGTAACATATGTTTGTTATTTTCCAAGTGAATAATTCTCTGTATTTAGGCAATAATTACACATTTTACTAAGCTGCCTTCACTAGCCAAAGTTCAAGCAACGCTGTCTGGGAAACCAAAACAGATAAAAGTGCATCACCTAGGTGGACAAAACAAAGAATACACACACAAAACATGCTGCCAGTGACAATGTCTTATTGAAGCTGCTGGAGAGGCAATGTTCTGCACCCCAGGAAAATCGGCAGATACTATAGAGGAAAAGAACTTAAAGATAAGTTTTTTGGTCTGAGCAGAAGATTGCCTTACATGAGCATAAATTCTGATTTCTGCTATAAACAATTAAACTAAATTCAATCTGACATTCATTTTTATTAGTATTCTCCTGAACTCTTTCGGCAAGCTATAGAACATTTCTTGTTTTAGTCCACAAACAATAGCTTATTTACATATTTTATAAAAGAATAAGATACCCTCCCCAATCCTGATTAATTGCCAGACATTACGTATGAATGCAACCCCCCCAGTCTCTGAACAGACTGCTACAATGGAAATGTGTGAAAGTAATTTTGTTCCAATTTCATCTCATGGGAACATGGGCTCATAAGCATTCAATTAAAAATAATTTTGTCTGATCAGGATGTGTTTTAGTTTCACATGCTAATGTGGTAGAATGCATCTAGGTCATGTCTATGATAAATTTTTACCAGGGTGGAAGAAATAAAGAAAATATGAAAAATATGATATAGAAAGAACATAGCTCTTGCAATTTTTTCCTTTTTCTACCCCCCCCTTTTTTTGGGGGGTGGGGGTGGTGTTCATGAGAATATAGTGCTTTGGTAGCCTGTGCTGTTTTGCACTATTTGGGTCCATTCACCTGGGGGGCAGTACCTGGGATGACAGCATTTGTATTAACAGGAAAACTCTAAATCAGCATGAAGTCTTTTAACGAAAACCGTAAGACAAACAAAACAACAAAATCCTGTGTGGCAATCTGCCTGTAACTCAGATTTTTAATGCCAAAAGAAGCCACTTTGATCTGCTAGTCTGACACAAACCATAGGAATTCCCTCAGCTACTTCCTTTTTCAAGTCCAATAGCTGTGGCTGGACTTGGACATATCTTTTCGGAAAACATCCAATCTCATTTAAAAATTCCAATCTTGGGAAATCCAGAACCCTTGTTAAACTATTCCAATGAATCATCCGCTATGTAAAAAATATGAACGAGTCTGAATTGGTTTTGCTTCAACTTCCAGCTACTGGAATGCATTGTACTTGTACATTCTGAACAGAAGGGCCCCTTATCAGAGAATTTCTTTACCTTTAATCTCCTGAAGTAAATCTCTCTCAGAGCAAACTCAAAACTGCCCAAGACAACTTCCAAGTCCTTTCTAAGTCAATGCTTTCTGGACGTTTTAAACCCAAATGCATGACCTATGTGCATGAAATTGTACTGGCTCTATGAAAATACATCTTGCAGACATGAAGCTTACTTGGGTACTTTTTGGTATCAGCAATCTTTCCCTTTCACTGATCACTAATTCCCTAAAAACTATGCTCAATATGTTGTTCTAAATAGGACAGGAGTTAATAAACCAGTGCACAGGAGTTTCCAGTAGACATGCACCCACTTGATGAATAGCCAGTTGAACTGTATTTTGAGACCTACAATTTTTCACCCACCACATACCCACAGCATTGATTTTATATCTCACTGGTTTCTTGATCAATATGCTGTGCAGTACGAAGACAAATAATTTGTAATAGATTTATAAACAACTTCCTTCTGCCAAGTCACTCGATGTTGAGTGTAAAGTGATCTTTCCATAATTAAAAAAAACTCTTCAAGAAAATCACCAGCAGCTGACTAAAAAATTACAATCACAAAGCAATAAAACATTAAATTGTAGTAACTCAACAGACCTCTGCAGAAATTTCGTGGTTTGTTGTTTTTCTTTTTTTTGTCCCAAGGGACAATAATTAAACGAGCTAGATTTCAGGGAAATGTTGCTCCACAGCATCGCAGTGGCCAGAGAAAAAGCCTCATCTCCTCACCTGTGACCCCAGATCAGGAACTGAGCCCACTAAACGTCTTGAGTGGAAGCTCAGAGAACAGTTTCCATTAAAACTTAGAGGCTGCTCTATAGAAATCTCAGCATAATGATAGTATCAAAAAAGCCTGCATCCTCAAAGAAATATTAACATAGCTTAACTGTCTTTTTTTCTTTGAAAAAGAAAACTTTTACTTTATTGCTACTTTTATTGACTTATTAGGTTAATTTAATTTTGTCACTTGTGCAATGGTCTACCTAGGATTGAAATTTAAATGGCATGTACTGTAACCTCTGAAATCAATGGTAATTATAGCAACCCACAGCATAATTTGCCCTTTGTTAAGTCCATGAGGAAAAAGGCCATTTTGGAGTCTTCAGGCAGAACATGGGTGACCACAGCAGCTGAAATTTGTCAGTGTACAGGTGAGCATGTTAACAATTACAACAGCCCCCTCACACAAAGCTTAACTTGGAGGAAGTAAATGACAGATGGGCCTCGGCCCATCAATCCGCTGCAGATCAATTTTCTCCTTTGTATCTCACAGACTTTCCTATAAGATAACAGGCATCTCTGCCAGATACAAACCTCTCACTGAATTGCAATGAGCACAAAAATGGCTATTAAAAAAAATGTTGATTTAGAGCTATCTGTACAGAAAGATTTTGTTAATTGTCACAAAAATGTGTAATCTCCAGCTTCTGCATTAGAAACTGGATGAATAACAGCATGTATCAAAAAAATTCCCAACTAACCCGTAATTATACACTACGATAATGCAAGGATTCTGAAATTCCTGAATGGGTACCAATGCTGTTCTTATCAGCCTTCTGGCTTGGTGGATGCAGACCGGCGTGCACAGAGTAGTGCTTGAGGCAGCAGAAAGGAAAGAAGGGAAGGAGAAGGGCTTCCCCCATAGACTATGCCAGGCCTGGATGGCTCATTCAGATGCCAGTTACAAGAGGCAAGGTGCAGAACCTTACTAAAATGTCCTGCAGAAAAAAAAGTTTTACTGGTATTGTTGAAAAAAGAGCATCAAGTTAGTCTATTATAGCGAAATACTTAAATCTACCAAAAATTTTAGACATTTCAGACATTTCACTACAGAAATAAAACTGTTGAAAAAGAAGAAACTCAAATTTTAAACTAAGTTATCCACCAATCCAAAAAGTTTGCTTTAGTGATAAATGAAGCAATTCCTCTCCTGTGACAGGTCCAGACACCCGTTTTCATTATTCTATTTTGAAACCTACCATGTAAATGAGGCTATGCATAAAATGTGAGTAAAACAAGCCATTTGCCAAAACTTATTAAGACTTCAAAGGTTTTTAGGCAATGTCCAATTACTCCATCACAAATTATTTTGCTTCTCTCACAGATTTTTACTGAGTTATTTACTAATAAAGATTTTCAGTAATTGCCGTGACTGGGGAGCCATGAGTCTTATCTTCCAAAGCAGCTCTGCCTCAGGTTCAGCAGGACGTAAGCACTTAGAGCACAATTTTCCTGCAAAAGTGACATTTTGTCACCTTTGGAAACGCTTTCAATCTCAATCAATTTCATCTGCCTACAGCAATTTACTACATCCTTTTTGTTTTCACACACAACTGTGGACAAAAGTCTGCTTGCACCAACTCCACGCTGCTCGGGAGACTTGTTTACCAAAGGTGTCATTCCAACTGGACACCTTTCCATTAAAAGATCCTAAAGTCAAAAAAATATTGCTCCTCTCGTTGATTTCTGTCAGCCCTCTTACAACAGCAGAAGGCAGAATTCAGTTCTGTGTTTGTACTCTGTCCCACCCACTAGATGCTTATGATACAACTGATAATCTCCCAGTGAACTAAGGTCCGATATTTCACACTCTGTATTTAAAATATCAGAGTCGGTATCAGAAGCGACTCAATGTATTTTCAAAAGTTATAAATAACCTTGAGTGCTTTAACTGGCAATAGCAGGAAAATACGAAAGGACCAGGTTTCAGCAGCAGCAGGCTGAAGGGTATTTTGGAGAACACCTCTGCTCTTCTACTCTGCTCATCCAGCTATTACTCAGCAAGGCTGAAGTATTGACTGCTTTATTTGCTCTAACTTAGGGTGAGACTTTTACATTAACTGCTTAAAACCTGAATGCAAACAAATGCTCAAGATGTGGTACAGAATCAGAGAAAACAAGTAATTCACAGCAGTCCAATCCAATTTTAAACAACACTAAATAATCAATGCACTTATCCATATTGTGCAAGTCCACACAAAAATCATTTGAGGTTCAAAAACAAACATCTCTTTCTCCCAATCTTCCCTACAAAGACTAAAGCCAAAGAAAACATGTCAGACTCCCAAATGTTTTAACTGTTTTCAAGGACAATACTCTGACACCTTTCCTGTTTGTACTCAAGGTCGGGCCAGTAATCTGCATCATGACACGGGATGGTCTATACGTTCCTGGAATCCAGCCCCAAGCCCCAGCACAGCTCCCACTTGGGGGAAAAAAAGTTTGAAACCGGATAATGAACACAAGTTGGCTTTAAGCAGTACTTCACCATTGCACTGCAGCTACAGAAACATTCCTGGTAATCAGCGGTATTCTTCAAAGCTAACCTCCAAGGCCCTGATCCCACAAGGACTGCACATTCTTAAATTAATGTAATTGCGTAATTCCATTGACTCTGATGGCATGGGAGGAATACGGTTGCAAAGCTTATCCGCTACAGGCTTCAGACAATGTGCCAAAACACTTCTGAAAGGGCGTATTAAAATCTTATTAGATATGTTTTGCTGTTTAAACAAACCTAGTATTAAGTAATAAAAGATATGCAAAATGGATAAACCGTGCAAATTTGACATCGCATTTCTTTGCCTTTCTTCTCTGGGCAAAAAACTTAATTCACATGAATCCATATAATTTTTCCTTTTGCCGTACTGCTTCACAAACATGTTTACTCAATTTACAAAGCTCAGCAAAACCGTGTTTCCTGCTTTCACACAATGTCAAGCTAGCTATGAAAATAAAACCATCCTTAATTTGTTCGGCATCCCAAAACAAATCATTGCTTGTTAGCTGCCTTTTGCTAGTACACGCACTAAGCCAGTTTCATTTTCAAAAATGATTTCCTGGGATTGACTGCAGCCCAAACAGGTCTAAAACAGACAAGGAACACACACGAGCATTAAAACATCACACAATGAACATGCAGTTCAAAAGGTATGAGTGAGAGAACATACTCCACATCACGAGGCAGAGTTACTACAATAATCAATAACAGCACAGCCACAACAGAATTATCAGACGGCAGTAATGACACATTACAATCCCAGTTTCGGTATTTGTGTTATGCTAATGCACAGCACAGTAAAATAGGCATTCTCTCTCCTCCAGTTTAAAATTTAGAAAAGCCACCAAAAGCAACACTGGCACTAAATTCCAGTCAAAGCCACAACCTGCTGCTGGCTGCCTGGAGACCTGGTGCTGCATGCGTAAGGCATGTGGGGTGCTGATACAAGGACATACGTATGTGCATACACACACTTTTTATTCCCCTCTCTTCCAACAAATTCACTTTAACCAATGTTACTTGTTCAGTAAGTGTGGCATGAGACGTGTCTGCAGATTTGACAGGTGACCAGTATGTTGCACAAAACCATAGTAGCTTGAACAACATTGATCAGGTCAAAGTCCTATGCTTTTTACCAGTAGTACTGCAAAAAGGCATGCAATGGGAAGGTTGTGCTTTGTAAATCATCATAATTACCGTTCTGCTTTTAGAGGAGAGATGGAATGCATAAATTACTAGTAGGTTGTTCACAGGGCAAAAAAGCTCTGTAGTTAATACAGGATGCATGCACAGATTCACATAAGAAAACAACTTTTTTTGCCAGCTCCAATTACACCACTGTATTTGACATTGTATTTGTATTTTCCAGACTGATGCAGGCAAGCTTTCTGGGTACAAAGTCTAGAAGTTGTTTGAATTTTCTAATCATACATAATCAGAACAATGAAAAGAAATTATCTACTAAAAACTGTTATATGTATGTTTTCCTTTTTTTTCTGCTCTAAAAACTTCATGAGCTTGTTATATGAAAACAGAGTATATGGTTATCAGTGCTTTCTTTCATCCATAAAGCCACCATACAAACCAGAGACATTTCAGAAGACATGAATATTAACAGAGGAGCAGAAAGTATCGGCAGTGTATGGGTCAAGGACTACACATGAAATCCACCTGTGTTAGCCATAATTGGTGGTTTCATCTCCAGTCTTTCTAAAGGATGCAATATCCACGGTGTAGCACGTAGCCTCCTAAGGAGGACTTTGCCAACAGGATGTTGCAGAGTTTCCATTGTACAGAGCACCAAAATTTCATTCAGACAAGCTGGAATAATTAAGACATCTCTTTCTTTCATGTTTTCAGGATATTATTCCTACATGTAAAACATTCCATCTTTAACAAGATTTTGGTGTGCACTGCCCTCGTTATTATTACTCATTTTAAAATAACGTCTGTGAAATCTTATGGTTTTTTTCCTACTTTAATACTGTATCCCTGTTCCGAATTAATCTGGAGAAAGCCGCTTGGGACAGCTAGATTTTCATCTCCTGTTGAGATCCTTCAGTGTAACTCTCCATCACTATGTACTACTATAAAATTTCTTTTGTACCAGAAGAGCTATTTCAGCTTGCATGCCGTATTTTCTTCACTTGACAATCAAGCTGGTTTTACTTATGTTTACTGTGTGGTCTGTTGCTATTGTATGCTGGCTTAGCTGGGAAGCTGCATTTCCAGTCTGGATGCTTTCCATTTCTTGTCAATTTTGTCATGCAATTTTTTACTTGTTTTCCTAAAGCTTCTAGCATTTTGGTTAAAATATTTAATTATCCATAGCATCAAAAGTGAAATATTAAAACTTAATTTTTACTTGGAATAAACATCCTAGAGGAAATATCTGGGTATCACAAGTAGAATTTATTTTTAAATTCCTATTCTTTTACAGTTTCTGTGGAGCATCTATAATTCTGCATCATGAACATGATGTTATACTGTTAGCTTGGTCTGAGACTCCTCTCATTTGGCCTAATCAAAACTGATACGGCATATAAAAAAAAAGATAAGAGGGATCTGCAAGTGCCATGACAATTTACTGAATTCGAGGGAAAAGTTCATCCTCGTTCTTGAAAAACAAATTATATACAGTATTACTGAAATAATGGGCATCAGGAAAGTATTAGACACTTACATGTAAGACAGCTTATATCGCTGCACTAATTCCAAACAAACTACATAACTGCATGAAAGCTTTGTGAATCACAGCTCACAGTTCTTATGACATAGCTTTGGGAAAGGATTAAAATATTTTCACTCTAACATAAAAAGGATTTAAAACTCCCAAAGGCCACGCATTAATTCCAGAAGTGGTGTTCAACCTTTGATGACAGATAAAGTATTCTGAATCGAAAAAAACCAAAAAGATAATTAAACTTCCACTTCTACCACACTTCTTAGGACACATACCAAAGATGCCATAGACATAAACCATCCCCATTGCCATTTCATGTTATCCATCAGTTTACTCAGAACATGCACAGATCAGTCACAGAGCATGCAGCATGCAGTAAATGGAGAGCAGAGGTTAACAACCTGGAAGCATAGGATCTGAGAATGTGAGAACAAGTTAAAGACAAGAGTTCCTCTCCATTGTCACTGAGGGTCGAGAAGCAATGCTGCAGCGTAGAGCAGTGAGAGTGGGGGAAATACAGTTTGTCCAAGACATATACATATCTCCGCAAGTGGCGGCAGGTATAACTGAAAGACAAGGGTAAAGGGAGAAAAACAGAAAAAGAGGTATTTTCCTTTAAGAAAGCTAATTCACGTTTTAATGTCCAAAGAGGTTTTTGTGCCAAGAGTCAATGGAAGATGCCTAAGTAAGCAATGTAGCAGTTTGGCATAAAACAACAGTTTCACAAGACAGAAGGAACTGCTAGCCTGTGGCCATACGCTGGTTCTGTCAGTACTGCAAAGGGATTTGCCAAGTCTCATGCGTTAGAGATGCAAATAATTGTGCCCTTTTTTCCTTCTGGTTGATAATATTAAAAAAAAAAAAAAAAAAAGCCTCTCTCAGTTTGCCCTGAAAACAGAAATGCATGAATTTGAATCTAGTTTACAAAGTCTATCAAAAGAAACCAACAGAGTATTCACAAAATGTAACGGTACAGTAGTACGTGATAGCTCAGGTCACAGCGGAACTCTGGGGCAAGGGACTGTGCGTGGCACATCCTCCAGAAAGCACCTTAAGCAGCCTAATACATTAGGAGACAGATGAGGCAGATCTTCATGAGCATCAGGATGCTCCCACCAGAGGTTTGCTGTCCCCACTGCAGCCTGGGCATGGGTATCTCTCCCATTTAGACATGCCCTTGGAGTGCTGAACTGGCAAAGCTACTCATGCAGAGACTGAAGACCAAGTTATTTTTGAAGTTGAGTCTCTTTCAATGACTGTGGAATGAAGAAACAAACACCTGAACTCTACTCTGCAGCATCCTTACCAAATGAACACCCATCATTTCATAGTTTTATAGGTTAAAACTCATAAAATTTTCTACCTCAACTGTCTGTATTTCATGGGTTACAATCTTCTGTCTATAATCCCTCAGCTACATGGAGCTAAAACAAACTTAGGAGACTAAATCACTTGTGTACCTTAGGTGAAGAACAGGATAGAAAAAAGTGCCACAAACGGCTGATCCTGGGGCACATTCAGTGTGTCTCTAAGCCTAAAACTTTATCAGGACCAATATCTCTGACTGCTTTAGTATAAATAGCATTCACTACTGGGTTAAAATAAACTACCTACCTTTGCTGAGAAAGTTGAGAAACACAACCCTTTTTGGCAGTTTGTTTGTAGAAATGCTAACTTTCAGTAGAGGAAGCTGCTGCTAGGAGGTAATTCTTAAGCCATCATACCTTTTTTGACTACAATTTAAAAAATTATCAGCATCCTGTGAGCTACACAGACCATTCTTTTCACTCCGCAGGCTGGGGATGGAGAGGATAAGGAATGGCATTTACAGAATTCTGCACTGAGGGGAACTCTCAACACATGAGCATGCCCCTCCAGCTACCCACAGAGGCCGCAGGATTTTTTCCAAAACCAGATTAAAGACGATCTCTTCGAGTGTTTCTGCTTTGAAGACTTAAATCATCGTGAATCCACTGCTTACATTTAGTAAATTGTTCTAACATTTTATGACTGTTACTTGAAAATTGTACCTTATTTCAAGCCTGTAAAGTTCTCATTCCAGATATTTCATCTGAGACTTGTCAAGAAATCGAGAGCACGCTCTAATATCACTTATCTTCAATTCCCATCAATGCTGTCATAGGAATACACATTTAATCTTACATAACAGTAAACTTTCACTCCTGTTTTTGAGGCACTGAAAGTAAAAAAAACTCTCTGAATGCCTTCTCGCTATGTAAGTATTACTACAGTTATATTCTCTACATGTTTAAATTTATTAAATAAAAAAAATTCTCATGTTCCATAAGCCTTAAATTAACAATATTCTTTGTATTTAATAGCCACTGTGAAATGAGCATCAAAAGAACCCCCCCAGATTTTCAGATGCAAACCAACACAAAATAGCAAAAATACTTTGGAGACTAAAGCTACAGGAATCTGCCTGGTAAAAATCCATCTCTTCCATCACATCATCCATGATTCCCAAATGCAAACTGGCTGGAAATGAGCATGACAAAAATGGAAAGCCAATGACATCTATAAGATAAACGCAGATGCTCAAAACTGACAGGGATCAAGTCAAAGCACCCGACTCCCTCCTCAGCTACGCTAATGGAATCCTTTGATTTGTACTTTGACATCAAGGGTAGCTGAAGACAGAAAGTGGCATTTAGAAATCTCCAAGGGTTTATTCCCGAGGGTGTTTACTTGTGGGTTTCTTGTTTGTCTTTCACTTTCTCCAGCACAGCACAAAAACTTCCACCAAGCACAGCGGGTGGGTAATTGAAAGAAAAAACAAAACTAAATGAAACACCAAAACCAACACAGAGAAGGCTCATTTGCTAACCATGAAAAACGCATGTTTTTCAATAAAAACATACCTAAAATACTTTGATATTACAAAAGAAAACAGAGAACCTGACATCAGTGAACAGACCAGTAAGCTACCTATTACTTTACGACTTTTCTCTATTCAAGTTTCTGGCATTTGTGAAAACGTTTCCTTCCCTGATCCTGGCATTGCCTCATCTTGCCCAGAGGCAAGGTATAAAATGATAAGGGAGAGAGGAAACTTCAGTATTGCTGGGCAAATGAGGAAAAAAAGAAAAAAGAAAAAAGAAAAAAGAAAAGGCAAATCAAGTAAAACACAGTCAACGACATCACTCTTAAGAAAGAAAGAAAAAAAAACTTTTCTAAAGAGAGAATTGCTATTTCCAATAACTCTCCCCTAACTCCTCTTCCTTTCTACTGCCACTCCAGCAGGACATTTTGTTCTCATAGATCTTCAGACTGGTGAAAGCTTACACTCAACTGCTCTGAGGATACTCTCACCTGCTCATATCAGTCTCTCAGTAATTTCGGAGCTCTGGTCCTCTCCTTTCTGAGAGCTTTTTCAATCTGTCTGAATTAGCAGTAGTTACAAAAATGGATGCTCCCATGATCTCGAACCTCAGAGTAAGTTCCTATACACACTGCTCACTATCTGCCACCCAAGCCCATGTAGAGAAAATGTATAATTCATGAATATAAAACAAAAATAAACCCAATATGTATGTATTTTATTTTTGATTTAGTGCAGCTCTAATGAAGGCAAATAAAAGCGTCCTTTCTACAGAGTCTGGACAATCTCAATTGGTTAAGGCTTCCTGGTGACTTTTACTTAAGCAAAGGCAAAGAAACACTTTAAGATCAATGGGAATTAGATGTCTACAGCCCTGGGGAGCTGGAGGTTAGCTGGGAGCTGTGCTGCTGCTCATGTGACAGCAGAGCCCCATCCCATGTGAATGGGTGCAGAGGCTTTCTGCAGCTGTAGGAAGTCTCTCTCCTGACTGCCTGAGGTCCTCAGAGGACATTGCATGAAACACAATGATAAACAAAATCAACGAAGAAATTATACTTTGCTGAAGATCTTCCAAACCTGCTCTTTTTCATGTTTCTCTGAAGAAAATTCAATGTCCTAAATTGTCCCATTCTTCGGCCAAAGAGTCAGTCTAAGCTCCCACATGCAGAGGATGGAAGGAAGACTGACCTGTCCATCAGAAGCAGCTCTATGCAGTTTCTAGCACTCTTAAATTAAGTCTGTCAATAGGAAACATCTAAATCATTAGAGAACAATGAAGCAGAAACAAGACATGTGGCCTACATGACTGCCAGCTGACACAGTACAAACAGAAAAGCAAACTGCGTAGTTGCTACTTGTTGCAAATATTTTGGTTTAGGTGATCACATCACTTCAAATTTTTAACTTCAACTCCCCGTAATCCAAGAGGTGTACACAAGACTACAGCCACAAGCTAAAAATGTAACAAAATTAACAGTTAAAAAATAACAAGTGCTAAAAAATTCATGATATGCTTAGATCTTTTTTCTTTTTTTTTAAACTGTAAGGACAGACTTGAACAAGAAAATAGCACTAAGCAAAACATGCAAAGCCACTTACATCCTTATTTATTTAAACAAGAAAGTAAATATTTTCTCTATTGAAGTCAACTGAAATTTTAAAATAAATATATAAAAGACAAAAACATAAACAGCACCAAGCCAACATCTTTTTAGCAACACAGAAATGAAGCAAATTGGGCAGGGTATAGAAGAACGGTCTAAACACTAAGCTCTCTGTAAATACAATATAGACTGAAACTACGTATACAGGATTCAAAAGAAAAACTCCCAATGTTAATGTTTAAGTAATACTAATTCACAATCTTCATCTCAGTGCATGCCAGATTTTATGAAGGTTATAAATCTTCAACTTTATTGAGAAAAAGTAAGGTCTTGAAAACATACATACCACATGTATTAGCTCAGAGAAACTAGATTAATCTGCAGCAATAAAAAAAGCCAATTTTGCTAAGCCTGATTAAATATTTAGGTCATATTGTTTCTGTGGTAGAATTCGAAAAATGCACACCAAACATCTTTTGCTAAGTTTGAAGACTTAATCGCTATACTTTCAAAAGGGAGTTATGCTACAACATGACTCTATGGGAAAGCCAGAATGGAATCATTTTTATAAAAAACAATCAAAGTATAAGCTAATTAAACTGCAGCACATGTTAGTCAGCATCCCAAACTACCTGTATACATGCCGGGAGAACGTTGTGACGTGCTACAAAGTTTTTACTACTGTTCATGTCAAACAACCTATGTTCTAGGAAGCGTATTAGTCATTACTTTCATGTTCCCAAAGACAAATGCAACAAAAATGTATACTACACTCACTCAAACACTACAGAGAGGATGACATTAACTCACTAGATCAACCACTCTGTGAGAATGGCTAATTCATTTTCTGCCGAAAATATTATCAGTGCTGTTTCATACAGTACAAACAGCAGAAATGCAACCCATCAGAAGCAGACCTGCCTTCTTGCCAACAGAAAGAGTACAATATAAAATCAGAATTTTGGACAAATTGTCAGTTCTGTTTAGTAATCTGCTATTTATGATGCTATGAAACATGGTACTGATGAACTACAGTAGAAAGAACATTACCTAAGCATTATGTATATTACCTTTTTTTTTTTTTTTTTTTTTTTAAGTACCAAGACTATTATGAATGACTGATACGCATGCATCAAAGAAAGGTGGTTTGGGGTGGGTTTCTGCCGCTGCGGTGGTGGTAGCACAGTTAAGCTGCTTAAGATACCATTAAAGTCAGCACTGCAGATGCAGGCAATTGCACTGACTTTACTGTTTATACTAGAGCACTTAAAACTTAATTCCTTCTTTGTCAGACAGTTTCACTATCTTTTTCCCTAGTCCAACTCTAAGCAGTCCTGCTTAAGAGTCCAACTCCTGAAAGTCCTAACTCTAGTCCTGCTCTAAAGCAGAGTTAACACTGAATTCACACCAGACCAGGGTTTTGTTCAGTTGGATCTTAAAAGCCTCCAGGGACGGAAACTCTACAGTTCCTCTAGGCTCCTGTGACAGTGCTTGACTGAAAGTTTTTCCGTGTCGTTTTCCATAGTCCTTTTTTCAAGACTATGAAAAATTGTCATCTTCCATCAAGCTGGAACCTTTGACTTCAGTTTGTGACCATTCTCTCTCACCTTTCTGCCACAGACCTCTATAATAAACCTTGACCTGCTTTCTCAGTAGCCTTCCCCTAGGTATGGGAAAGCTCCTCTCAGGTCCTACAACGCTTTCTCTAGATTCCTGCAGTAGCTTTGCCTCAAAGCCTTCTCTTTTCAAGGCTAAAGAAGCCCAGTTCCCTCAGCCCCTCCCCAAACACCGGGACCTCCAGCCCCCAACGTTTTGTCAGCCCTCCACTGAACCTGCTCCAGTTTATCAACACCTCCCTCATGTCTGAGGGCCCCAAACCTGGATGCAGATCTCCAGATGTGATCCAAGGAACGCCAAACAAAGCAGAAGTAGCACTTCCCTACACGTAGGGGCTATGCTCCTGCCTTACAACCCCGCATGCTGCTGGCCTCCTGGGCCGCCAAGGCACACAGCCAGCTCCTGCTCGGCTTCACTGGGGGCTTTCCCTAATTTCTATGGCTTGTCAAAAAATGACAGCCACGGGTCTTGCAATGGCCCGAGTCAGCTCTCACACAGCAGACAGATAGTTTCACTGGGTCCCATGAATGTCTTTGTGTCAAATCTCAAGTTATCCATGACTTCATCCTTTTTTACTACTGGTAGTTTCCTTCCTCAATCCCTGCCGAACTTCCTAATCTAAGCAACAGTGTGACTTCTTAGCCTTCTAAAAATAGTTCGTTCTTTCAAGCCTACTTTTCAGATACAAGTATCTAAAAATCACTAAATTTACATCTCACAGCACAGAGTGATGACAGGATTTTAAACTGCATCATTGTAAACAGCAGCTGGGGGGGTCGCAGGGTTAAAGGTGACATAACAACACAGAACAGAGAAAGATGAAAATTATTTAAATACTTCAGAAGAGATTATTTGTGATAATGTGTCACAGACATAAGTTCCCATGCCCTGATGAGGCACTCTTGTCACTGTGCTGGCCAAATGCACACAAAAGGCTTATGAGAGGGGCATTAATTTTATGCATAGAAGTATTTATAGTGAGGGAAGACAAGGAAATGAAAACCAAACAAATTCTGCAGATACTTGATAGACTGCAAATCAAATAATAAACACATGAGATTCTTACACAAAAAGGCAAAACTATCTCTGTACAGATGAAGTTGTGTTAAAAAGAACACGAGGATTTGTATATTAGAATCAGACGTGAGGAACTGATGACCCATAAGAAAAATGTTATGAAAGAGCTGGGAGGAAGCCTTTATTGGGGACCGATGTTTGAGACAAAGAATGAAGGCGTTAATCACCCAGATGTAACAATTCCTTGGACGGCACATATCCACGGCAGCTTAAGAAATGGTAAGAATGGTGCTTTTGAAACGTTCTGAGCTTTTATCCTTTGGACAGACACTTGTGATAAGCCACAGGCTCTACACAGGATTACAGGAGATGCCTACTACATGAGCATTAGAGCAGACATCTGTATCCCTGCACCAGCTACAACCCTGCAGGCTGCATGAACCTGAAATCCCTGTCAGGAGAGATGCTGGGGCAGAGCAAGAGGGGGAAGAGGGGGCTCTCGGGCAGTCTGCTGACGAGTCATTGCAGCACTGCTCGCAGCATTGCAGCACCACTCGTCTGAGCCTTCATCCTGTTTCGCAACAGGATCCTTCCAATCTGAGCCCCGTGTAAATTGCGGCATCTGGAGAAACCTATTTGTGGACCCAAGAGCACAATTAATGAGTTACAGAAACATGTCTCTACACAGCTTCACAGCAAATTTATTTATTCATTGCAGATCTAAGTGTATTTACTTTACCTAAAAGCCTGTTCTTTCCTAAACTTGCTGAAGGCCATTACCATTAAAAAGGTTGAGTCATTCAACAGTTATAAAGACCTGATGCACATTAAAGTTGTTAAATCCTGATTCTTTCTTCTGTACCTACAGTTTCATCCTCCACTTAAAAGTGTCAGATGTTTTAAAGGGCAATATTTTAGTTCTTAGCCATGCAAAATAAGGTGAAAGTATATGGTGGTGAGAAATACCTTGGCTTACAGACTCAAAAATGTCCAACTGTTTTCTGTCCTCCCCAGATCAACTAGAAAGTCTGCTTTAAAACGGTCATGTAACTGTGGGGTCCAAAAACAAGATTTCAATACGTGCATAGATCTATAGGCAACTGTAAGTTTGAAAAGATTTGAACTATAGGTTTGAAGGAGACTGCTCTTTGGATGGGACCGACACAGTTCAGCAGGGTGTTACCAGTAAGTGTTCAATTTTCCTCTTTGCAGTCACTCATACCTATCCTGTCTTCACACTTCCGGAGAGAGAACTTAGCTCACTGAATTGCAAAGCTGATAAAGCATTGCACATATATACTGACACCAGTTAAAATGTGAAATATGGAGCAGCCGTACAAGAACAGAAATCATGACTTATAATCAATGCTACATTATTTTATACTGATGCTTGCTTACAGCCATAATACAATTTTAGTTTGTCAGATAAATCCTTGTAAGTTCATTACTCATTCATCTATTTAGATCATAGTTGACAGTTTTTTTCCAGAAAGAAAATTTCTGAAAAGGAAATAGTACATGTTGTATCTGAATAAAGCAGTTAATGAGCCAAATAGCTTGCAACTGAAGATAAAAGACAGGTTCAAGCAAGTCATTATCTTGAGTCACTTCGTTATTTCTTTTAAGGAACACTGTCCTATAAATATGTTCAATTCAAAACAAACTGCAAAAGCAAAACGGCAGTTTCTATAATTCTACTAGGACAAGGATAGTTTTTAGAATACTATTAGAATTCCCTTTTTTTTTTAAAAAAATGTCAAATCTTTTGTAGGACAATTTATTTCTACAGAGCAGATTTTTTAAAATGCAAAATCTATAAGGTTCACTTCTTCAGTGTACTTTACATTAGACACCCAAATCCCAAAGAATCTTATAACCAGTGGGATACAACCCAATAAATGTTTTAAGGGCATTAATCTTTTTCTTCCAGGCCAGCTAGAAAAAAATCAAAATTGCACTAGCAGGACTAGAATAACGCTGCTAGCTTTCACCTTTTTGCTTCCTATCATGGTTAAAAATGCAGAAAACTTAAATGACACTAGCTCCTGAGGGCTAAAAGGAAAAAAAAAAAAAAGATCTTTACCAAAAAACAAACAAGATAAGTGTGGTTTATGGCAGTCGATCATATACATGTCTTCAGATTGATCTTTAAAGCAAAAGAAATAATGCTTGCAACAAAATAAGAACTCATTTCAGAGAACAGCATCTTCTGCTTTAGGTTTGATTCAGAGCACCAGCTTCTTCTGCAGTCCAAACAGCTCTTTTTTTTTTTTTTTTTTTTTAAGACTCACATTAGTAGAGTAGGGATGTGTGAGCTGTACCTCAAGTCTCAGGCTGCAGTAATTCACTCTTCCAGTACAAAAAAAAAAAAGCGAAAAACAAAACTAGCAGGTGCTAGATTCATTAAAAACCAGAAGAAAATAACTCTTCACAAACACCATGTTAAACCACGGCACTCAGTACTAAGGATTCTGTGGACACTAAAACAACACAGCTCCTTCAGCCAGAGCTTATGAAAGCAGGTAAATCTCCCAGCTGCAAACTGCTGGAGCCTGGGATACTAAATGAGGTGAATGTCACTGTATGCTTCATCTGCCTTGACAGACTTTGTGCACAGCCACCAGGAAATGCTGTCGGATAACACTTGCAGGTTGAACTGGACTTTTGTCTCAAACAACAGTTTTAGGAGCCAAAGAGAAGCTCAAGGCTTTTACAACCGTTTTTTTTGCTGGTGCTGGCTTTGTCTGCGGAAGCGTTTTAAAGAAGAGGCAGGCATTCTCTCTTCCCTCCCTAAAATGGGTTTAGTACTTTAAAACACAGTATTTTTAACATGATCCTTGATGATGCAGACTGTGCTCTGCAAAATTCCTTCTCAGGAATGATCCAGTACACACGAGACCAAGTCACAAAACTGCTGTCCTTTTTGTCTTTGAGGGTTTTTTGTTTGTTTGCTGTTGTTGTTGTTGGTTTGTTTTTGTTATCTCTGGATGGGAAGTGCAAACAGCTTCTTCAGCCCTGAATGGGAAAATAGTTCAATTTCATTGGAAATACGGAAAAATGCTGAAATCAATTTATGTGTAAGCCTTTCTTCTGGAACTTGCTAAAAAGAGAGAAGTTTTTAAAGCTTTGTTCTGCCATATAGCAATTAGTACCCACATTTTGCTATGAGTAAGACTCATTTCATAAATACGTTACTTTTTGATTATCCAATTACTTTGAACACTACACTACATAATCAAGGATCAGTTTGCAAACTGGGGAAAAAGAAAACAATAAAGCCAAAATACATTCCACAGACGTTATTCTGGAGGTATTTAAGAGATGTGGATGTAGCACTTCAGGACATGGTTTAGTGATGGACTTGCTGGTGTCAGGTGAAATAGGTATCGAGACTTCAATAAATTTTAGTTCTGAGGCCAAGTTTTGTGCTAATTTGAATTATGTTCATTACTCACACATTCTGCCAAGTGGTGACTTACAGCTTGAAAGATGCTGAAGTGCTGCACAATTTCCTAAATGGCAGAAGACTCATGAATTGTAGCAATGAATTCCCCCCAAGAAATGCAAGAATTATCACAATCTCTACATTTTACAGGTCAGCAAACTGCTTCAGTAGAAGAGAACTATTTTGACCAATGTTGAACATTTAGTGTGGTAAAAACTTAGATTTAAAACAACATTTCAAGGCAATCAACAATGGTATTGTTAAAGAACACTGTGTGCTACGATATGCAGAGCAGAGGATTGGCAGTGTAACACCGGTAAGTTTTCTTCCTTGCAGATCTCTCCACTCTGCATCATTATATGTGAAACAATCCCGAGACAAAATGAAGAATTAGTTTGCCCAAGACCCCTCCCTGTTTCATGCTGATCCAATCCACCTCAAAATAAAGCTACGAGTCTGTCCACCTGGGAAATCTCCAGTATCCCATGAATCCAGGGGTGCCAGGCTCCAAGCACTTCTAACGGCATGCAGGGTGTTCAACTGCTCACGCCAGATGGAGGACGAGGGTATTACTATCCCATCAGGTGCCCACTCAGAATCCCCAGTGGGTTCAAGTAGGCTTAACCCAAGTTCATTGATATTTCCATGTTGGAAACAGCTGATATCAGCCTAAAACCTCATCTGCATATGTTATACCCAGGCAAAAAACAGGCCTACCCGCAAGGAGTACTCCTCTTTCTGTTAATACAGCTAAAACAGCATTTTGATATATCTGACTACAATTACACTCAACACATACCAACAACGAATGCTTCACTCCTTTAAAAAATTAACTTACATCTACTTTGCTAAATTCTATCAGCAAGAAGATTTTTGGCACTAACATTATCTTTTCCCTTATTTGTTGTTGCAACTGTTGTCTCCCCTTTCGTCAAAGCCTTTCCTACTAATTGCAATGACACCTCCCAACTTTGGGATTGCTGATCAGCTTATAAGCGTCCCCACAGCTAATCTAGGTCAACAAGCTACTAATAAAGCCAGCATATGATTCTTTAACACTAAATTGCTTTCGTCTCCCAACAAAAGCCACTCCACAGAAACTCCATGTGTACAAGAAGCAACACTGATACAGTAGAGAGCAAAAAAGATAAAAAGCAATTGCAATGTGTGCCTGTGCCAGCAGACAGCTCATGAAAGAGCAATCTGCCACTACCAGAAACCCAACATTGCATAGGTGATACAAAAATCTCTCTGAGTATCCTGCTGTGCGCACATCTTCTACTGCTACCAGTCCCCAGATTAAAATCCAACTGCAGACTCGGTGGCTTGGAGTTGTTTGATCTTCCCTTTCCCAAATGCCCTCTTGCAAACGCAGTCGGCACACTAGAGTATCATGAAGGCCCTTTTCTGAAAAGCCATTCATTTTCACTCCATTTGGAACACACCGTAAAAACGGGATTATCATTTTTGTACCATACTGCTCTGTGAGGAAAAAAAAAATCTCATTATAAAGAAGTTTCTCATAAATAGAGTATCATTTACATCCAGGTTGGATTTAAGTAGGCTCTCCTTTAATCTACCATGCTACAAAACTATCTGAAAGTTAAGCAGCATTAAAAGCAAAACATCTTTGAAGCTTCTAATTCTCACTTCTGAGGCAACATCAATCAGTCAATTTTGTGGCGTTCCATACTGAGTAGAAGTTATTGCTAAAAATCTAAGGCATACAGCATATAGTAAATGTCACCAAAGCAAAGGACAGGCTGCAAAAAATCAACACAAATATTTCAGAGTAACAGATTCATCAGGAATAGTATTATAGGGCAATGGAAGTTTGCTGGGATGGATGGGGGGGGCGTCATTTTCTACTGCTTTAAAGCAAAGACAGAAAATCAAACATGCTAGTTGAGTTGCAGGTAAATCATCTAAAGTTGAAGAAAGATGCTTTTCCCCTGTTTAGATCAGTGACATGACAACCCCCACGAAAGTCTTAGGGGACAGGAATTAGAGGATGCCATCGTTTCTATCAACTGGTCTCCCAAAGCAGAGTCAGGCCTGCAGGGCATCCTGCATGCTCATGGCTTGCACCATGAACACAGGTGATGAAAGCCAGCATAATTCTGATTTAGAAAAAAACAACTCTTGTTTAGAAAACTTAGCAACAGTATGACTAGGTTCTTTTCTATTACTTTCATTAAGGTAATTTCCTTCTAGCACAAGTATAATCTGTGTGTGATGAAAAAGTAAATAAGGGGAAATAATTACCTATTACTCTTAAACAGCTCAGACCAGAGATATTTACACATCACTATAAGAAACCAGGGATTTGTGACTACACCCCTCCCAAGGTCTGCAGAGGCAGAAATCACTACTTCAGTGAAACATTGCCATCTATTCATTTTCCCTTTTCTTTTGGTTACAAGAAAGGAAGGGGAAAGCTGATGCTTGGGGGGTTCGATATTTTAACAGCTCTGGCCACAGGGCATTTATTCCAAGAACACCTTTCAGAACTTGATCTTTTATTACTGCATAACTTGACTTGTGAAGTCTCTTTATATACACTGGTGTGAGATCAGACGCCTATTTTCTCAAGGGTTTGCTATTATGGACACTTTGCTATTATGATAGAGAGAAGAGTAAACTGAGATTTAATTGTCCAATTAAAATTTGAACCCAGAACATAAAAGGCTTGTCTACAGATTGGTCTTGCAGTTGCTTTGAAAAGCTGCTGCTGAAGTCCAGGCTCCTGCATGGTATGGTGCAAACCTGCATGTTTCAGAGCATCCTCCAAGCCATGCAGTTCTGAGCAACACAAATACCTTCTCATAACAGTACCAACAGAAGAGTAATAAAGGACAGAGCAACTAGTTTTATGTATTAATAAAAATAAAGGTCAGTTAATACACTATGACTCTATCTACTGGCATTTTACTTTTTTTTTTTTTTTTACCTTGCTCTTTGCTTACTGAGAACTGAAAGCTGACATTTCTGAAATAAAACTTTTCCAATATCATGTTTCATAGGGTCAAAGAGTTACACCCCCAAATTCAGAATATAAGAATCTTCATATTTGAAAAATGGTTCTCTCTCATTTAATACCATTCATTCCCTGATGCAACAAAGCCAGAAATATGAGTTTAACAGAAATATTGCATACTCTATTCATCTAATTTCTTTCACTCAACTCACACATCTCATTTAAAATCTGAAGTGCCTACTATGCTGAAATTCTACCAATTAAAAATGAGACTCTTGCATGAGAAGCAACTTTACTGAAGTTTGCAAGTGAGAATGAAATTAGAAACCAAACAGCTTTGAAGCATTCATGCAGAAACCTGGCAATTTTTTTTTTTTCCAGTTTTGCTCCTTAAGAAATGCCTTTGATTTGGGTAACTCAGTTTCAGTAGTTTTCTGCACCAACTGTCCCATTGCCATACTCAAATGAAACAGGAAGCTGTATGTTAAAGGGCTTCCCAAAAGCACCATGGACATCAAAGGGAATAAAAAGGCAGGAAAATCAGAATGCTCACAGACTGTAAAGCCATGTGGGAGAGAAATGTATTTATCTTCCTACATGTGAGCAGCCTTGTGAGTTCTGAGCCAGCAATTACATCTCATTATTGTCACTGTTAGGAAATTTTATGAAGCAATTGGTAAACTCTAATTTCATCACATTCACACAATAATTTCAGAATTTTCAGTTTAATGTGGTCCTTAATAAGCAGGTCAGATCACACATCTTGCTGCTGCACAAATGTTTTTCTTTCTTTGTAGAACACACACATACCAGACTACTTGAATAAGCAACTGCCTGGGCAACGCAAAATGTCTTCTGCTTCTGTACAAAGAGATCCTTTTTGATGAAAATGTAGGTTTGGAGTTAAGACAAAGCAAAAAACAAACAAATGAAACCACAGTCCCAACCCCCAAAAAACACATTAATACACCTTACTGCTAAGGAACTGATGATAAACATGAAACTACTCTGACACTACTTTTTTGCTTTAGAAGTCAAGCTTGTGGAGTAGGTAGGAGAGCTTTCAATTTCTCCCCAAAACCATAAAAACAGAAAATTCCATGTGCAGACCTGAACAGGGCCTTAGAATTGACAATTTCAAAAGACTGCCAGAAATAAAAGCAAATATGATTTCTAACTTAACAAGTCGGGGATGTAAATGTGTTTCTCAGCCTCAGCTCTTCTTTTGGCTCTAAATTTAAGGAGTTAAGCTAGCTTAAGTGAGCTCACCTACATATTTAAAAAAAACACTTCACCTATATATATATATATATATGTATGTATGTATGTATATACACACATATATATATAAAGCAAGAAAACACTTTAAATAGTCACAGGCCAGGAAAAAAGGCCAGGGTACCACACCTAATGAACAGATGCATTACAGAGTCCAGCATCATTCTGCCAAATACAAGAAGACATGAAATATACGATTAATTTTCTCCTTGTCCCTAGGTCATAAAAAACAACTGATCATCTAGGGGAAAGAGGAAGCAAGTAACAATGCCCTCTTCTTTTAAGAATAATACAACATAACAATTGATAATGTGACAAATTAATCTGATTATATAAGACCTATAAAAAGGTAAGCAGAAACAATACTAATGAAAGATAAATGATCTAGCACTCCATCAAATTACTTAAGGAACATTACAAAGATGTGCCATTCTATGAAGATGATGAATGAAAACATTGCAAAAAAAATAACCACTTCAATAAGGGACATTGTGAAGTAACCAAAATTCAGATTGACCATCCCAGCACATATTTATATTGTAAACAAACCCATTCTTGGATAAGCAGTGTACTTGTTCTGCAAATATACCAGTATTAATTTCTGCAAACCCAATCATTCAATCACTTTACCAGTACCTAGGAACAAGGCACAAATTTAAGTGATTAAAAATCATAAAGATGGAAGAAAACCTTCATAGCAAATGTTTCTAGAGTTCACGTTTTAAACTAGAGTCAGTTCTGTAATCACAAAAGTTTTTTACAGAACTCTGACAATTTCATTAGATCAATTGTGGCCATAATTGAAACGCAGCTAATAAGCTTGAAATCATTAAGATTCTAGATTCACATTACTCCATATTTCAACAAACTAGCTACATGGTTTCACAGGCAGCAGTGTAAAATACACAGCCACATGTCTCTATTAAGAAAAATCAGAGATTTCTTTAGGAATAAATCAAGTTAAAGGAGCACTGTAATGGGAAATACATTTTGCACTCCTGCCATACGTATTGTTCACTCTCTGTAGCACTAACTCCAGAAAGCTGTCTTCTCATCCAGTATGAAATTTGCCAAGTGATGCTACTTGCAGCTGGTAATTATTAACAAATGCTTTGCAGCAGCAACACAACATTTCTGCAGAGACTCAAGACAAACTTCGAGATGACACTGGATTAAAAATTGTCTTTAACCAAACTCAAAAGGTGCAGTTTAAAGCAACACCATGCACTCTTATTCTTAAAGAACTTAAATAAATATTTTAATTCAAGAATATCCCATAAGATTACTCTGAGATGAAATGATAGTAAAAAAAAAGAATCAAATAATAAACACAGTAAATCACAAAACAAATGGTTTGTTTGGGGAGGGGAAACATCCTCAAACTTGCAGCATGTATCAGAATGGATGGGAATTTTTCTTGCTAGATTATGAAACACAACTGTCACTGCAAATGAAGACATTCATCAAAGGGAAACAAGAGTTTCAGCCTCTTCTCAGAGGACAAGAGGAAGACTTTATGAACCACAGAAAAGCAGTCACACTTCAGTACTGAAGCACGGATATTTAAGCACACTACTGCCAGCTCTTAGGAAAAAGCACACAGAACTACTCTGAAGCATCATCCTCCCAGATGTCTTACAGCACTCATCACCACCAGCTTCCAAGGCTGCTGGGCTAGTGGGGAGGAGAGTTGCTGTCCCTGCTTCTGACAGACTGCACCAGAATGAGTACAGCCAGCTGTACATCTCATGCTTTGCTCTCCTAACTGAGGTATGGCAGAGTTAGGGTGACACTCAGGTATTACACGCTATATATTCTCATGATCCAGCATGCACAAGCTAATGAAGCTTCTGATCTGCTAAACTAAAATCCCATTCATACAAGCTTTTTTTTCCCCACCTCTACCTAACTCCCATGCTCATTAGGAGAATGACAAAAAACTATTACTTCATATTGTTCCCTGAACCTCGCTGAAGTCTCTAGACAGCAAAAGAAATCAACAAAACGTGACATAGGTGAAATTGTGCCATCTCTTGATATTTCTCTTAAGTTATCTAAAGGAGAGAAGTGCAACTGATGAAGTGTTCATAGTGGGTCACACAACTGTGCACATAAATAGCTGCTACAATAGCACAGAAAAAAGGTAAAATTAGCCCCGTAAATTCATTTAATGTTAAATGTGCATGTCTAATTAGTGAGGTGTATGGCAACCTCTAGTGGTATATGCCTGCTTAGGAAACAGCAAGCATTCAGCATTCCTATACATGAAGCCATAGAGATATAGGAAAAACATTCGCCTTAGGTAATCAGCCTTCTTTTCGTCAGTAATTTACTAGAATGACTCAGTGATGAGATGTCAAAATACTGCTGTTCAGGGAAAGACTTTTCCTTCATCTACAAGTGTGACACATACTAGAGCAGGCAGACTAGCTGTAGAAAAGCTGAATGTCATAAAAACTGTCTCCAAATAGGATAAAGGAATTAATGCCAAGTAACTTGCGGTTTTAAGGGACAAATGGAATACCTGCAGTAACACATCACTTAGGTTTGTAGTTTTAGTTTTTGGTAATTGTACTTGCAGAATAAAGCAGAACAAATGAAGCTGACACCAGAGAAGCCGTCCAATGCAGGAAGCAAAGGAAAAACCTATCCTCACAGCAGGTACGTAGCACTCCACCTGGACGTGTTTTGTTGCTTAGATACTGTACAGCTCCTACGGTAGCCTAATCATGTGTGACAATAGTGACTTCAACACAGATTTTTTTTTTTCATTTTGTTATCGTTTTTTAGTAAGTCTACTAATATAATTTAAAAATACTACAAATGTCAGCACTTGACAAATACGATAGAGTCACAGTACAGTGGAATAATATCCGTGGCACATTGCTGATAAAAAAGCTCTGTGTAATTAAAAACCAACCAGTGGTAACAATGGACAGAAAGGGGAAAGATTTCAGTATACACAAATTCGGGGCAGTCTACCACAAAAGACATCCAACATTAAATGAATACTGCCCTGGATCTTATTAAAAACCATCTTTTTACATCTATTTTTACTTCCCACAGCTGCTTGTGATAAATTCATACAAATCTGTCAATTTTTATGCCTGCTGGAATGTGAAATGAATTACCCAACACTATGAAGTTGTATTTTACTGAGATCATAAGTATAATATATTGAATATTTTCGGCTAATTCTTTCACAGAAAATAGTCTTAAGAATTTAGAACAATTGGCAATTTCTGCTCAGAATAGGATTAGGAAAAAGCTTGCATGGAAATGGAATTACTTCTCACATTAAGGAAGGAATCATTAGAGCATCTGGTGAGGCTTAAATTATTACTGTCCATTCATTTGTATTGCTAAGCAGATTTTAAGTTAAGTGTTTCACAGCTATTTAATCTAAAAACCTATACCCTAAAATACTTACTTATAAAGTCTTCTTTTTGGTCTTTTCCTTCACAGAAAAAGCTCTTATTTTTTATTTTATTTTTTAATTAAGGATACTGTGGTTTATTTTCTCAGACATGCTTGCACTCCGATAGTAGAATCCGAATAAGAATATAAATAAAAATATTCTACTTTGGGATCATGGAGCAAGCTGGGTCCATTGGTGCTGGGTAAATTTAATAACTGTGACTAACAGACTTTGTAAGATAGGAAAAGAAAGGACAATGTATGCTTCAAAGCATTAATCTCTTATGAAACGTATGTGTTTATAAATATTTATTCCTATTAATTTTCTTAACCACAACTATTTTATTATTATTTTAGAAGTATATATCTTGACAAGAAATAAAGCTAAACTATTTCCTTTATGGTACTTCAGCCTGCCAGGGAAACCCTGGTTGAAAGCTCCTGAAATGAAAATTCTACCATATGAGCAGTGAAGTCCACAGCCTGCCTCTGGAACCAACTCCTCCTTCCACCAGCCTGCCCAACTCCTAGCTGTACAAGACATTTTAAAACAGAAATTAATACATTTTATACTAGGGTAGTTTGATTTATAAGCAATCATGACTATTGTGACAAATTAAATCACAATCTTGGTGGCCACATTGGCCTATTTTTAAGATGTACAGTTTTATAACTGCAGAATAAGATTGTGGGTCAATTAAAGACAAAAACTGAAAACAAACCAAAAAAACATGTATATTCCCTAGCCCTCCTCTTGTTTTTCTGGTTCTGTTTCAAATTTAAAGTAATCTCTTTCATTACAGTCTCTACTATACAGTAATATGGAGCATCCGTCTACAAAAAAAGCAGAAGCTTAAAAATTATAGCGTGGAATATCTTATAGCGTGGACTATATAAGAATATTATATTGTATATGATGTATCATATATCATATTGCCTTTTTGGTTTGCATTTCAGTTGATGAGTATGACCATTTTTTGTACTTATCCTTATTCCATTATTTCCAACCACAACAATACAGCTCCAACCCTGCCAGCAGCTGGTGGCTGGTATAACCAGCAAACTGCTAAGACTACCATCCTACCAGACTTGACAATTGTCTCTCTACAATTCTTCAGATGCGCTGAAGTCTCAGAACAAATGATCTTCCATCTGTTCCTGAGAACTACTGAAGTGTTAACTTGAAGCAGTCTTACTGTTTTTAGACCAAATTCTCAATCTGCTCTCTGAATGACTAGACAGCACAGTTCTCCATGCATTTGAGCTTTTGTTGTTTATTATTTGTACACAGCACAGCTAAGACCCCAAGCTAAGTCTCTCTGCTAAATGCTGTACAGAAACCAATCAACAGTAGCTACTAATAGCTTACACTTTTGGGAGTACTACGTTTTGAATATGCCAGCACTCTCTTGTTTGCTCTAAGGTCTCTTTTTCTATTTGGCATAACATTTCAAATGTGGCGTTGTTAGTCCTTCATAGAATAAAATATCAGAGCACCTCTCATAATTTGACAAAGAATTTCCATGTGATATAATTTTATTTTCCTATTTTCTGTCATTCACTGTTATTCCTCCTTACTGCATGCATCAAGCAACAACAGAATGATACCTTCAATAGGAATAGCACAATTATTTCACAACTAAAATCAAGTAGCAACATTAAAGTCACATTTCAACTATGCATGTCTAGACAGATGACAACGCACCACAACTTCACAGATGTTGAAATGCTGCATACAAGGAGTGCAAGATAATTTAATTGGGTTACACAGCCTCCCTTGGGTCTTGAGTTGGCTCTCAAACACCATGGAGTCAATCTGCTTCAAAGATACAGTTACAGATGGTGAACACTTCATGTGAGGAGGTTGGAAGAGCCTGGCGTATGGAAGAGCCTCACAGCACATAAAGGCTCTTTTTATGTTTCAGAGTTAAAATGCTGAGGTGAGATGTGTAAAAGTACTGAGGTTACTGCTTCTCTACTGACAGCTGCCACGTCTTCTGGTGAGCTAGCAGACCACAGACTTAGTCATTTCATCACCTACTTAAAACAATCCAGATGAGTTTACTCTGAACCATGAGTTTAAATTTTGAACAGTAGATGTCCATGAGGAGTACAGGTACTTAAGACAAGGTCTGAAATATGCAGAAGAAAAAAAGTGCAAACTCAAATTCTGAATACTCACTATCGCAGGGTACGAAAAGAGTGTGTGTATCAGCCAGGTAAAAGCTAACAATGGAAAGCACTCATCCTGATTAGAACTTGATACCTTTGCAACCAAGCATTTCCAAAAGGGATGAGGCTATGAGAGAATTAAATCCTAAATAGCGGTGGCTTAAGAATGAGATGTGTTTCTTGTTAGCTGAGTCCTTTACAAAGTGTACAGGCACGCAATTATCATGTACTTATTTTTGGCACACTGTCTGTACTTGACAAACACTGTAAAAGCTTATTCCAGATTGCATTAATAAGGACCTTCCTGATTTCCCTTGGAGCATGGAGCAGGGTTGGCTGCCAAGATGAGGATGCCTGACGCGTGATTACCTGCCTTTACCAACTGGGCTGTAGCACACACAAAAATAACAAAAAGACCAACTTCGACATCTACTTCTCTAGCTATGGCCCTGTTTTAAAACCAGTGCCGATATTGCCTCTCTTCACCAAGAGGAGCTGTGGATGCCCATTCCTGGAGGTGTTCAGGACCAGGTTAGATGAGGCCCCGGGCAACGTGTTCTAGTGGGTAGCATCCCTGCCCATGGGAGCTGGAACTGAGTAGTTTTTAAGGTCCCTTCCAACCCGAGCCATTCTACGATTGACTGACTATTTATTACTACACAAGCTAATATAGTTGATCACTTTAAAAGCATCAGTGTAGGGTTTATTGCCTATATTTGCAGCACCCCCATCATAAAATAATCATTACATCTGACATAAGAAATAAATCTTTTGTCAAATGTGTAGGAAGAACTCAAGAAAGTTGAAAATCCAGTCTGCATAGTACTTGAGAGCCAACAGTGCATTTTTACAACATGATACATGACTAAAAATGCATAATTTACACAAATCCCTGAAAACCTTTCAGTTCAAAAGCAGCTACTGTGCTATTTTGTTATGAGAATCAAAAGTCAGAAATTTCTGAGACAGAGAAACTAATTACTTTTGTGCATTCAGGAAAGATCCAAATAAAAAGAAAATGTTTTATTTTGGTATTATCTAGTTATTCAGATACTGTTTCAGCTATTTCGTTCATCATTATCTATTAGAGCATATAAAATTCAAGTTCCTCTGCTGCTGAGTTTTACCAAGGATGAGAAGTCCATTTCAGAAGTTTTATATTTACCTGATGATCCTCTGAGCAGCATACTGATGAAGAGAGCGGAACTGCGCTGACATATTTGCTAAGGCAGCCAGACAATTTGTATGAAGGTATTTGTCCTGTCAGAAAGGAAGAGGAAAAAAAACACATCAAACTTTTATATATTTATATATATATATACACACACATATATATATATATATACACACACACACTGTCACCTATTGCAGGAACCACTCAAAAGACCAGTATTTGTTGCTTTAAAGGATGAGGTCAAAAGCATATAGCAAAACTGTGAAGTGCATACACTTGGTGGTATTTTAAATATTTTTTCTTTAGATAATAAGGCTTATGAGTCATTTCACACAGATTTCAGAGTGCGTATGCATATACGCATATCTACATGTGTACATCTTCATATTTTAAGCAATATTAATTTACAAAAATATCATATATGTAGCATATTGAAAGAAATTCTCCTCCTTTCCATTTATCTCTCTCCATTTTGTTGTCTTTTCCTAAAGTTTTCTGTTTCGTAACTCATCTCCCTACTAACTGTCTCAAAACATTCCATATATATGGAAACTATTCCGTATGTATCTTACAGCTATTACAAGATACCTCATACTTCTGCTCCTCTTGTTACCATCCCTGAAACCATTTGACCAGAGAAGCACTTAAATGACGGCCCTATCAAATTCTAGGGTTTTCACAGAACCAAACTTCAGAGTCCACAGTCAGATGGAAATTTGCAGTACCGATTGATCTTGGCCGCAGACAAGTAAACATGGAATGGGCCATTGCTCAAAAGGGAAAAGAAGAATTAATCTTAAATCCATGTAATGACTTGTTATTACTAGTAATAGCAGGATTTTCAACATTATATTCAAATTTGGAAAGAAATGCAGTCATGTTCAGACGTTATTTTGAGTCATGAGGGTGACCAGCCTCTATGCATTAGTGTTCAATTATACCTACAAGGGATTTATTTTCCATTCTCAGATCTAAAATATACATTTAAACTTGAGCATAACAGATTCCATATCCTAGAAAGGTATGTCGAGATCTTATCTCTTCTAATTCTTGTGATGACAAAAGTGAAATCCTTAAGTTTTCCAATTTAAAATATATTTAAAACATTTTTTTCTACTTCATGTAAAAATTTCCGTGCATTTAACCGTTGAAAATATTTAAGAGTAGGCAATACCAAGCTTACATGTTCAAGATAAAGTTTAGAATCACATGCATGAAAAATGCATAAAAGCAATCTGATCTGAAGCTGAAGCAGTTTTGCTCTGTGACAGCTTAGAAAGGTCTAACGACCCAGCCATCGTCCTACTTCATAAAAACACTAACAGCAAATAGACCTGGAACTTCCATTTCTCAGTGACTGAATAGAGGCAAAGAACCTATTAGGAATCATTTCATCTCATCAGCCAAAAGAACTTTTCCTTCTCATCTGAAGATGGGAATTCTGTACCTGAATTAAGGACTTTAGCAAATGTTATTCGATGAATTGAACAATAATACAGAAATTGTGTTGCAAGTTCAGAACCACATAATACTGTGCTTAATTAATATGACTGTTCTTCCCTTTTGCTTCCATCCTGTAGCTTGAGAAGCCAACTGGTTGCAACAGAACAAAGAAAAATCCCACACCCTGTCTGAAACTGGAATCACTCTGTTGAAGTTAGAAACCCACGCTGTGTACTAAAGCACTACACGTAACTCTTACCCTTGTCCGTGTCATGTTGTACTGGATGGTTCTTATCACAACTAGTATCAGGAGACTCCCAAGTGAGATCTCTGTTAAAACACGCTCAGCATACCAAGTGATATTTTTCAGTATCTGAAAAGAAGAAAAAAGTTCTTTAGTACCTAGGTCTGAATAAGAACATAGAAAGCTGTCCACTCTCACATTCCTTAAGATAGGCAAATTAACTTCAGCCTTAAATGTGACAAAACCTATTGCATTCTAAAGCAATAATTAAAAAAAAAATCCCTGCAATATTATCCTAGTCAATCTCATCAACTTTATTAGAAGTCATGTAAGCTAAGTGCAGAAAGACGATCAAATTTCACAATTCCTTAATTTCCATGCCCTGTGCCACCACTCTCCTATATTCTTTTTGATCTTACCCTTTACATTTCCGTCTCCAGTTCCACCCTAGCCATCTGCATAGGGTTTCCAATTCTCTCCCATTCTCCCTCATTACAAATTGGGCAAGAGGCAGCACATACAAGCTCTGACTGATTGGCAAGTGCACACATGCTGAAGGATGCAGAGCAGATCAACAGGTTAACATTTGACTTCACATCAAAAGCCTCCTCCTGCCATAGGTGAGGTCTCCCCTTAACCTAGCTGATGACCTTCTCTAATCTTTTAAGAGCTTTACATCTTTTTATGCTCTTCATGATCAGGGAGAAGAAACTTAACCACTATTCCAGAGCTTATCGCAGGAAGAGAATCAACACATTTGTTCCTCCCAGAATTATCAGCAACCAACTGTACTGGGTTTATGTGGCAAGGTTTTGGTAGCAGGGGGGCTGCAGGTGTGGTCCCTGTGAGCAGCAGCTGCCCCATGTCAGATCAGAGCCAGCTCCAGCAAGCTCCAAAAGGACCCAATGCTGGCCAGTGCTGAGCTATGAGTGATGCTGGCTGGGCCTCTGGGAGAGCAGATTTAAGAAGGGAACATAAAACTGCTGTGCAATAGCAGCTGGGAGAGAGGGGTGAGAACTGAGAGAGAAGCAGCCCTGCAGCCCCCAAGGTGAGTGCAGCAGGAGGCAGGAGGTGCTCCAGGCAGGCAGCAGCAGTTCCCCTGCGGCCTGTGGAGAGGCCCCTGGTGCAGCAGGCTGTCCCCCTGCAGCCCACGGGTCCCACACGGAGCAGATCTCCACGCTGCAGCCCGTGGAGGAGCCCCCGGTGGAGCAGGTGGATGTGGCCTGGAGGAGGCTGCGGCCCATGGAGAGCCCCCGCAGGAGCAGGCCCCGGGCCGGAGCTGCAGCCCGTGGAGAGGAGCCCACGCAGGAGCAGGGGGTCTGGGGGGAGCTGCTGCCCGTGGGGGACCCGTGCTGGAGCAGTTTGCTCCTGGGGGATGGACCCCGTGGTACGGAGCCGTGTGGGAGCAGGTCTTGAAGAGCTGCTGCCTGTGGGCAGCCCCCGCAGGCTCCGTTTGGGAAGGACGGCATGCCGTGGGAGGGACCCCACGGGGAGCAGGGGCAGAGAGGGACCGTGAGGGAGCGGCGGAGACGAAGCGTCAGGGACTGACCCCAGCCATCATTCCCCACAAAAAGGAGTAAACAAAAGTGTCCTAAAACCATGAAAATTCTGTATAAATTTAGGGTTATTCTGGGTCAAACCAAAGATTTGCTTAGCAAGGACTATTCCACACAAAGCTGTCACCCTGCATAGATTTTACCTTTGATATTTTAAGTATGTTTCACTGAAACTTCATGTATAATGAAAACTACAGACGTCTTAAAAATTTAAACCCTATCAACCTCACCAATCACCTCCATTAACTACTACTGTCAAAAAGTTATATGAAAACGTTTCTGACTGTATACCTTCTTCCCACCTCCTCTTTGGATGACGGAAAAGAACTGCTGCCTTGCATTTTACGTATTTCTGCTTTTAGAATTCCCTCTTCCTCCCACTGACTAATAAGCTTGCTCAGCAAAATCTCTACTTTCTGTGAGAGACAGGATGGAGACACAGTAACAAGTTTTCTGTAAGGAGAAATGGAGACCTGGGCAGCAAATGACTTGCAGAACATAAAAGGAAAGGTAATACTGGGAACTTGGTCAAGCTGCTGCTCGTTTTATACTATTTATGTCTTCTCTGAGATGAAGGGGCTTCACCCTTCATAGACATTCATATATACTCCACTAGAAAGAATCACAGTTCTACTTGTGAAAAAGGTGTATCCACAAAACAAACGTAATTTGTATATATAATTTAGCGAAATTCTGAAAAAAAAATAAAAACAGCATTTGCACATAGTTTCAGAATCTAAACCCCTCATAATCACTAGGTTGTAAATCACTAAAAGAACATAGAACTAGCATCCTAGAAGTTTACCCCAAATTTTTAGTTTCCACAGCATTAAGTTTACCATTTGAAGTTCTGTATGCTATATATTTAAGGAGATTAGTCATTGTCATGCACAATGTTCAACTCATTTACAGATCACAACCCCTCCACATGGTTCTCTTCTACTACTTCTTAAGGTCTTAAACACTTTCTATTATGAGAACTTTAACGTCAAGACAGTATTTCCTAAAAATGCATGGTTTAGAAAAAAATTGTTAGGCCACATAAGGTGCATAACTTCCATTTTCATAATTTAGTGTGCTATGTCAGCCTTCATCCCTGCAAAAGCATACCGTGGAATTACTTACTGTACAGGTACTCTTTTCTGCCTCTTGTCCTCCTTATTTTGCCTCTGCCCCAGTTTACCACTAGCATGACTGAAATGCAGAGGAAGAGCAGGCCAAGTGCCCTTCCTTCAGCTACATAGACCTTTTCCCCTTTTCTGTGACCCACTTTTCTTGTTAATGGTCAATTTACCCATATTCTTATATCAAAGGCAGTATATAAAGTATGTACATATTTTTTCCTTTACCTGTGATACTGAAACAGGAGATCAAGAGTTAGTTTTACTAACTCAGCTTCTCCTGTTTAGCTCTGAGCCTGGATCTGTTCAAACCATTCTGAATTACAAATATTCAATTTGCATATGGCCAAATCACTATATTTTGACAAGGAACAGAAACACACACAGAGGTGTTTTACAGCTGGGACAAAGACAGGACATGCTTGAGCTTATAAACAGAAAATATTCTAGTATCTTTGAAACCCGTACCATCAGCCACTAAAGTTGGCTTTTGTTCCCCATAGCATTACACACACTGAACACATTTAAATACTAATTTGGTTTGTTTTATAACTATTACGGAAATTATGAATCATAGAACTGTATGTGAATGGGAAAGAAATGAGTTATCACATACTACTGCCAAAACAGGATCGGTCTTCAGAGCCTGTAGTGAAAATCTTTGTTTAGTCCTGTTGTAAATGACTTGAGCAATCAACCTTCCACTAGGTAGGTTATTCCACAACTTGCACATCCCAGTGCCAGCTTTTGTTCAACCTGGTTTTCAGTTTACCACCTTTGACAGTTTAACCCCACTACCATTTTCTGATACTCCACCATCATAACCACCTTTACTCCCTTAAGATTTGCATTTGGTAATTGGACAGGAAAGTTCTTCCATTTATTGTTATTTTGGGTCACCATGCAACAAAACCCTGAATTTTTATTTCTTTTAAAATTTCCAGTTGTTTTTCAAAAAGCATATGCTGCAGCTGTAGCCACAATATGACCTGCCATGAAATATCCTGATGTCTTTACCTACAGAAACCAAAATTGTAGCAACTCTTGAATCATCACCAAAAATTCTAGACAGACTCACAAGCTACAAGTATTTCTCTCTAGATCAATGATCAAGCTCTTTAATAAGCAACATAAACATAGTCGAAACTTAAGGTACTGTACTTAGTAACTTTTAAGGATACCTTATTCTTTATTTATTTATTCCCTTGTAATCAAAACTCAGAATTGGCAGATGACCTTATTTAACAGGGATTTTCCCTGTATTAATACATTCTTCTCTAAGAAACAATGCCATATTTACAATCCACTTCTTTATTAGAGGCTAAGGGACTAACTGACATAGCATGTAAAAATATTTCCAATAATAAATCTGTGTCCAAAAGGATACTAAAGATCCAGTGTATAACTTGACAATTATAATCACTCTCTGCATTAAAAACAAAACCAAAGAAAAACAAACCCTACAACTTGTGAACAAAGTTGGTTACTGATCATATTCTGTTATTCAAAAATAAAATTTGCACAGGTGAGATTAAAGCACAGTTTGAAGACATTTAAAAATATTAATTACACGATAATTTTCTTACAGGGGAATATGACTAGTCTATACAGGAGTCTTATAAGAATATTAAGTCACATTTTTCATTGCAGATGACAACAAAGCACATTTTTTTAAAGAGAAATTCTAAAGTTTTACTTATAAGTGATCACTTCAACAGGTAAGTTCTTGTTCCCCCTTTCTAATCATCTTCCTGATCTTTTTGTTCCTCTTCCATCAGTTTGCATTGGTATTGAATTTTCCCCATGCTCCCCATGGCTGGGTTTAGAGTATCGCTACTATAATCAGCCGACAGAACGCTGTTTATCAGTCCTTTCAAATGAGTTGCAGAAAGAAGTTTCATATTTCAAAATGGACGTATTTTACAACATGCATATTGCTGAATTTCTTTTCCAGTCAGCAGCCTTAATTTTTGCAGTAATTTAAACACACATACGTAGTGTATGCCTCCCACAAAGCCTTACAAACTAAGCAAATGATTTACGTCACAATCTGTAAAGCATGAAAGATGATCGGTACTATGTTTTTTTTTTTGAGGACCCAAGAGGCACTCAAACAACACAGTAATAATAGTTATATTAGTACTGAGAATGGATAGGTTAAATGGCAATCGTTTTATATCACATACTCTCTGAAATACATACTCAAAAAACACACAGTTCCTGTAATGCTGCTTCTTTTTATACATCAACTTCTGCCCTTAGATCTCCAATGAGCATGACACAGGTTCTCTCTGCTTTAAAGGTTTCGTTTCACTATCATTTGGGACAAAGTCCTCCCTCCCTTCCACAAAGCAATCTCATCTATGCCTTTAAAAGCATTTTCATGATCTCCAAACACAGCACCAAGAAAGACCTATCCTATGAAGGCCAAATTTATAGCACAGTAACAACAGGGACCTTTAAGAAATGCATCCAACAGTTCATCTCACAGCCAACTTCTCAGCCATGACAGAACTGTATGTGGTTAATCGGAAACATTCAAAACAGTGGAATTCAAAGGAAAAAAGAAAAACAACAAAAACCCAACCACCTTTTTTAAAGGAAGCACCATTCTCCCCAAACTTCTCCTTTGGGGCAGAAAATTAGCCACCATCTTCACATACCTGAGCTGCAGCTGAAGCCCTTGAGCCACGTTGTGCTATATGCCTGATTTGCCCTGGGGAACTGATGTTCTCAGTTAACGTCAGCTTTATGCCCCCCACAAGGCCCCAGCTGCTGAGGCCATTCACCCCGTGTCAGCGAAGCACTTGCTTTCGGAGTATGCCACGGCACAGCACCCAAAGTGTACTGCTGCAACAAGCACTCTGGGTCTTCCCAGCACTTGTCGTGTGAGTATTGCTGGCAAAACCATAGAATGGTTTGGGCTGGAAGGGACCTTAAAGCCCAACCAGTCCCAACCTGCTGCTACGTGAAGGGACAGCTCCTGCCGGCCCAGGCTGCCCAAACCCCATCCAGCCTGGCCTTGGGCACTGCCAGGAATGGGGCACCCACAGCTTCTTTGTGCCACTGGGTATTGTTTGACACAAGGCTCTGGGGATACTGCATTTCCCTAGGCAATGTGTAAGATCATACTGTTAGTAAAAATAAATATTCAAGACACATTCAATTACACACGTTTTAGCAAAACTCTTATTCAACACATTAAGATGCAAACCCAAGTAGAAAAAAGAATCCTCTAGACCTTATTCTAGACAAGGATAATATTTTGTAAGTACTATCTTTAAAATTTTGGAGTTTTTTTTTTTTTTTTTTTAAATACACCTTCTAGACTCTGTAAATTCCATGTGCACATACATTTCTTTCATTTACTTCCCACCTTTATTCTCACCCTAAATTTGTCTCTTGAACCTCTTTCACAGTACAAGAGACTTTCAAAATAGCGTCCTTATGATGATTAATCCAACTCTCCTACGTACTCTCTTCCCTACTGTGGCCTGTCCTAGCCACATTTTCTTTCCAATTTCTCCTATTTTTTGTCACATCAGGCTCTTTCTCCATAGGCTCATTTCTTCATTTCAGCCGCACCAAGTCATGCGGCTTCGACACTGCCAAGCAGCAACGAAAGCATCAGTGAGTGCAGTCCCATCCCACAGGAGCTGGAAGCAGCACTTGCGCAAGTTTCAGCCTGTCCCTACATATGCCAGGTGACACATGCGCGGTGTGCAGGGGAGGATACAGATAGTCCAGCTGGCTCTGGGAGCAGCAAAAAGAGAACATGCAATAACCACAGACATCAGGCTGCTGCTACCTGCTATGTGACTGCTGTGCAGCTGGAAACAGACTGCTCCGCTCCACCCGGAGACTCGTAAGTTGGTCAAGTTCAGTCAGATTGTCAGCAGCACAAAGCACAAAGGTCACCTGCCAAATTTCAAATTCCTAATGCAAAACATGAAATTGCCCAAGTGTGCTCAAGAACATACTTATAGTTACAGCCATGGACAACACATATCTTGCTCTAATCTCACTCCAGCCAACAGTGGCCAACAGTTCTGACCAAAACTTTAAAAAAAAAAAAAGCAACTGTAAAAATGTCATTCACTGGAAAACATTAATTAAAGTTTCAAGTCCAGAAAATGTAGAATGATGGAAAGATTTAATAATATAACATCTTCCAAATGATGGAAGATTTAATAAAGGCCGTGTTACCGATCCCAGCTATCTATCACTGGTTGTGAGTTCAGAGCACCGAACCGTGCTCAGCTCTGATTCTGGATGCGTTTGGTACCCTACTGAAGAGCCCACCCAAACAGCTCCAGCAACTTACTGATGTCAAACCAAGAAGTGTACAGATGCTCAGATGTATAAAATGAAGTAAAAGGGCTGGAAGGCATGGCTTATGAGGAGAGGCTGAGGACACCTGGGTTGGCCAGTTTGGAGAAGAAGAGGCCCCGAAGCAACCTCACTGCTCCCTGAGGAGGGAAGTTCAGAGGCAAACTCCAGCCTCTGCTCCCTGACGGCAGGGCGCAGGGATGGCACTGAGCTGCGCCAGGGGAGACTTGGATGGGACGGGAGGAAACACCTCCTCACCGTGAGGGGGTCAGACACTGGCACAGGCTTCCTGGAGAGGTGCTGGATGCCCCAAACCCGTCGTGTTCAGATGGCATTTGGACAATGCCCTCATCAATGCACTGTCGCTGCTGGCTGGCCCTGAAGCAGTCAGGCCATTGGACTGGATGATCTTTGTAGGCCCCTTCTAACTGAACTACTCTAATTCTAAGCCTCTTGCTCCTGACTGCAAGAGGTATGACTCTGAGGGGAGGTATCGACATGAATTTCTTGAAAGACGTGGGGACAGAAAGCAGCTTCTGCAACCGTGGTAATGAAGCAAGAGGTGGACTGCAAACATCATGCTTATTTAGCACAGAAGCCAGCTGCAGCCAGCAGCTGCAGGACTGGCAGCTTTGCAGCATTGCTCCCATCCCCAACTCCTCTCCCGATCCACTTGGACCTGAAGCAAATTTTGTGTGACCTATTTTTCACAAAAAGATAAAGAGAACCAGCTGATATCCATGGAGTAGTATTGCTTAGCAACTCCTGAAGTCAGGAAATTGACCTATTTTAAAGCAGATAGAGAAAACAAAACCCACAAATACTGCAAAGCTTAAACTGCACTGATAATCACACATACAAACAGCTAACATAATTCAAACTACATTTGTAAAGATACCCACCAAAAGTCTAAGTATATATTCACTACATAACTGCAACAGCTTAAACAGTGACAGCTTTTGCTTTCCTGGTCTCACTGAAGAAAAATATTAATATGTGAACAGCTAGTTGCCAGTAGGCTTGGATCAAAAAAAAAAAACAGTATTTTTTTTTTGCACAGAAAACTTCAGAGTTTTCACAATGTTTTAATGCCAACATAAGAAAAAATAAATTAACATCGTTTGACCTCTACCCCCCAAGAAACACTTCATAGTCATTCAAGATTCATCCAAGAAAAGCCCAATGCTCTGGAAAGACCTACGTTGAAATCCAACCTGTCAGGCTGAGAAACTTAACTGTGGGTTTTCCCCATACCTCACGGATGCTTGGCCGCCTGGAGACCTACTGCAGACCTCTCTGGTGAACAGCTCCAGATCCATCTTGGAGCTACGCAGCTTTTCAGAGAAGATCAATCTTTTCAGATAAAACTACATCAGTGAGTTACCATTTCTGAGACAACCCCATCTTGAAATAGTCCACTACTCTTTAAGGAAAAAAAAATAATTAAAAAAATCAAAATAAAAAAGCTACACACCAGTCTGTCACTTCTACCCCATATGTCCCCTTCTGAAGAAAGCAAATGAGAAGCATTTCATTTTAATCTCCTATTTTAAAACAAACAACAGCAAAACCCACCCAACAAAAACAACTGGCTTGGGGTTTTAGAGCCACGAAGTGTGAAACTATTTTGAATTTCAAAGTTATCTACATGGAATCAGTGCCACAGTTGGAATAACTTCATTTGTTTGCAGTCAGCATCGAAAAGGGAAAAAGCAAAAACAGAAAAGTCAAACCTGAGGTGGTCTTGCAATAAAAAAGAAAACAGTATTTGATTAAGGACCCTTTTTAACAGCAGGCTCGTGGACACCTGCAGCTCAGCATGCAGAAAATTCAGACACAAAGAACTGGAACTGAATTCTGTATGTACCAAGCGCTGAGATTCTCAGTTTCCCATAACTTTGCTTATGAGATATTTCTTAACACAATAAAAGTGAACACACAAATTGTGATTTACAGTTTATTGGTATTTACTACGGCATAAAGTACTATAGTGGTGCTATAGGTTACTGCCACTTAAAGTATTGTACAAAGTTATTTTGACATCCAATCTCATTTTATTTATGGTTTCATAAATCAGGAAAGAAAAATCACCAATACTTGTGCCCTTTGGGGAATTCTTGCATTTACTAGTTTACCCTTTTATTATTAGTGAAAGAAACTGAGCTCTACATGGTTACAGGGACCTAACTGCATTAAGCCAATTGCGGGAACAGGACCTATGGTTTTGATCATATTTTCCAGGCAGTTAAGACCACATTCATTTTAAACAAAAATGCTTCAGCAGTCAAAGAGTTTGTGGTTTCCTGAGCTCTTTACCAGTCAGTATAATCACAAGATTTATAAAACTGAGCTTACTAAAATTAATCTTAAAAATCAATAAATAAATGTGGGTGAAATACCACAAAGGAAAATAGCCCATAAATGGACCGTACAGTCATGCTTCTTATAAGGACATTACACAGAATATACAGCAGCAGAGAGAAAAACAGGTTGACCTAAAATACATTAAATTCTTTTTTCTTCATACTTTACTCAAGTGATGGAAAAAAAAAATCTGCTGTATTTATTAAAATTTGGTAAGTTTCTGCAGTGAACAAGAGCTCATTCTAGTTGTGCAGCTGACGCTGGATGTTTACATTTGACAAAAATACATTTACGTTTTCCCAACTCCGTTCATACTATTTTGCTTCCCTATAATACCCTCTCAGACTTTAGGACATGTGGAGTTAATATGTGGGAAAGTTTAAGGCATTAGTTACGTTACACTCTACTTTTTGAACAGCAACTTGGTCATTCATACCTGGAAACATGCCTCTAAATCATTCAAAAGCATAGGTGAGGAGAATCAACGCATCAGTATGATTTTGTATCTTTTTTTTTTTGTTTTGTTTTGTTTTTACAGGCAAAGTGAGGCACAATGCCTCTTCCCCATCCTGGGATCTGTGGGATCCCACTACCAATACATCCGTTTGCCAACAGTACCCGAGTTAAGATGCAATGCTCACATTTGTCTTTTGATATCCATATCCCTCTGTAGAGTTCAGAAATGCCACCGATCAAGAAAGTAACTTTTAAAAAGTATAACAGAATGTATTTTTTTCTATAAATAAAGGAATCACGGAGAGTTTTTAATCACAGTCATCAACTCTCTTATCTGTATCACATTTTATTTAGGTGACTCTCAGAGTATACCACGGAAATTTTGAATGAGGGGAGACAGTCACGGTGACAAAAAAGCTCACATACACAGGCTTGCAGACTCTGGTACCTCTCAGCCACCTCTCACTACCTAGCCAAGAGCAAAAATAGCTAAATCCTGGCCACACAGCACTACTACCAAATGGATGCTTCTCACCAGGCACTATGGAGTGAGTAGTAGGGAGGAACAGCCACAGAATAAAAGAGACAGTCAGTGAAAGTCGTAGGTAAAAGTAAAAGAAAGATTAAATTGAGAAGAAAATGGAAGAAGCAAAAGCAGGGCTGAGAAAATCAGTATAGGGTAAAGGGAACCAGATATTTTTGTAATTAAAATGCAAGTAGTAAAATAACATCCATATTACACAGAAAACACTACAACTATATTGGCAGGGTTAGTGGTGATGGCAAGAATAAACTGGACAAGGAAACTTGATTTATGTTTTCATTCCACAGCTGGATCCTCATTAACAATGTTAGGGAAATCTTCCACTTTTACTTATCCAGTAAGGAACTTGTTGAAAGACCGTGTGTAAACCCTTTAAAATGAATGAACAATGTGGAAAGAGATTATGGAGGAAAGGAGTGAAACTTGTGTGTAGTACCCTAAACCCTCAACAAGCTCAAATGATGAGAGAAGGTAGATGACCTTGTGACATGGAACTTGCACATACATATCACACACATGCACGTATGGTGCATATGTAGAGGTTCAAGGCATATGAGCATGAGGCAGAAGAAAGTCTTCAGGAAAATTTTTCAGTCATCTGCATGCTTACCGTAAACGCTCTTTCTAAAAGTTGCTTCCTAAAAGGTACTCCCAGGGAATTCGATATTAAGTATCATCTCTTCTTACTTTCCACATACAGAGCTATACAAATATATATATATACAGAAAATAATCTGAGATTTCAGAGAGTAAATATTGTTAAGGCTTGACCATTTGGCACCAAGAAAAAATGCCAATTCACTCCAAAACAGGCTGGAAATTTACCTGGGAGAAAAGTTTTATTTAGATACCTGGACACTTGCTTCCTGCTTTTTGCATGTCAATAATTTTACATAAACCCAAAAGACAGTTTCCACCTCCTAGACAGGAACGTAAATAAAATTAGTGCAGACATCTGTGTTATCTTAGATTTAGAAGCTAGGGAACTAGAATATTATCACCCATTATTATCTCCAGCACAGATGGTCAAGGCCCATCAAAGCTAGTCAAAATTTGGATCATATTATATGGACAACAAAATAGATATTAATCTAGCAGAAAGACAGAAAAGAAATGCCAAGTAAGGAAGCAACGTTTAGTCTGGAAAATAGATTTCCAACTAAAAACTCCTTTTGGCTGCATCAAACTGGTTAAGGAAATTTTTTAGAGAGAAATATTTTTTTTCTGTTTTTCTCTCCCTTCTACCCCCTCCATTTTCTCACTCCACATCTTTGAGACAGCCTGCTTGGCTATCACTATGCTATCACTATGCTAACCTGTGACAGGAAACACGGAAAAAGAGAGAAAACGAGGTATATGCAGCATCTCCTTTGCGAAACGGAGCAGGAGCACGTTGCTTCACATCAGTAGGGCATGTTCTGAGAAGACTAACTGTTGTTTATTAGTCCTTAAAAAAGAAATACATACATGTCATCAAATCTGGATGAACACACGCAACCCATAAACACTGTCTGCCAAGAAAAGAGATATACAGATGCACCTTTGTAAATAAAGATTTAAGCAATTTTTAGGTCTGAAGAATTATTTACTAAAACAACTCACCACTTCATGAATGGATCGGTTGAAGCCATCATCCTCTGTAAGGATTAGCAAAATTATAAGAGCCATGTAAACATGGTGTGAATTCCTTTCTTCAACGTGATACAGAATCTCAAGAATTGGCAGAACCTTTAGGGAAGGAAAAACGTGTGCATTAGTTTAGTCTTTCAAATACCTCAGACAATAAACAGAGGAGACTCTAAACCTCCCATGTATCACCCTGCCCTTAACAATAACGTAGCAATTTCTCCCTCTTGAAATAACCACCCCTAAGTGGTGACGTAGAGAGTTCAAACACCTTCCATCTGTTTTATTCTGTCTCCACAAGAGTGTCTAAACAAATTCTTTCTTGTGGTGAGACGTGGAATTTCAATTCCTAATAAATGAGATTTCCAGCCATACTAGTTACTGTAGGCTCTGAAAGCTTTAGTTCCCTCCTAGACTATGGGAAAATAAAATTATTAAACAAGATTTTCAGCAGTTCAGACAGGAAAACAATTGTTTCTAACCATTTCTGCTAGCACAGGCCTGGTCTGAAATGACTTTCCTCATGAAATACAGCCAGGCACATTAAAGTCGAGGTGCACAGGGTCATTTTAAGACCTGAAATTCAGATCCCATTTTGGTGTGTGGAGCTAATCCCAGAAAAGAACCAGTTTGGGTTGGGTTAAGACTAGAAAAGGCCTGTTTTTCCAATTCTAGACAATACGCAGCCAAAGAGAACTGACATTACGACGAGAGTTCAGCCCAAGGTCTTGCAACATTTCCACCAGGATGAACAGCTTAAGCCAAAGTCTTGCAACAATAATGAAAACGAGATTTCATTGCAACTGCAAGCATACCTGAATGCTAGTCTAAAGTTAATCCAGATGCAAACATTGTCCTCTTACCAACTGAAAATGAGCTTTCCACTGGCTCGGTACAACGTGGCTTCCCCACGCTGCAGGAATAGGCCTAAATCACAGAATACCCTGGAAAAAGGAACTTGAGAAAACTCCTAATTCCAAGATAGGGAATGAGATGCAGAATTCATTCCAAGAAGATTCTAGACACCTAAAGACTTCGCTGTTTTTCAAAACAAGTCATGTGAAACCTATTCTGGTGACAGGCCAGGACTCCAAGTGGTGCATGAGCCTCTGAAATTACCAGAATGTTCTGTTACAATCAACAAGTCCCAAAGCAGTTGGAACATATTAAACACACGACAGTTTCTATTAAAACCTACGAGACCGAGGTAAGTGCTGCAGGCCACGAAGCCTTTTGACAGATGCTTTAGCCAGGGTCAAGACAATACCACAGCAGAAGCGGAGAAAAAAAAAATATTTACACATTGCTAACTTCCTCCCTTTACGTTTTCAAAGGATCCTTCCCAAACATCTCTCTTCAGTTAAAACTGGAGGCGATATTTTTGTGTTTTGTGAATATAGGTCTTGAGACGAACGCAAAGACAGCGTGTCCCTAGAGCATGTGCTTGGCGTGTGGCAGAAACACACATTCCTTTCCCTGGGTGGGGGAGATGGGAGACAAACATCACTGCATTAGCCCATCGCTCCCACTATCTCCAACTGAAATATTTATACCGTATGTAGCTTTGCGTTCCATAAGCTCAACACCATTTCCAAGTGCAAGCATGATGGTGAGCTGCACAGAGGAGGAAACAATATAAGACTACTCAAGAAGCGCATTTACAACTTGCCTTCACAGGGAGAAAAACAAAAGCCTCTGCGGAGGTAAGCAGTGGAACACCTTCTTAGACAGCTCTAAAATAATCCTCCGTTCATTTTTACACTGAATAGACTGCCTCACGCAGTACATTCCTTTCCACCGCTCTTTCAGGCTTCCCTCACCCATCCTACCTACGGGACCAAACTGAAGGAGGCAAATGGCAAATTCTCCGTGCCATGTCCAGGTGGAAACCAAATCAACGCATACAGTTTCTACGTTCCTCCTCCTCCAGGCACTTCTTCCTTCGTATACTGACTGCTGAGGTACACATTCCTTTAGGACAAGCAGTGCCGGTCAAAAGCTATTCAGCAAACCACCATTTAAATAAAAAAGAGTTAGGACGCGAGACTGAATTAAGAGTTTTAGTTGCATTAAAATTCATCAAGAATTGTAACCAAAATGCACTTCCACGTTTTTATGTTATACGTGGACATTATAACTTTTATATCTATCTTCTTACGCACTGGCATGGGTTAGCCACGTACTGGGAAGACCCTGCATTAGTCATGCTTGATGCAACATACTCACTCTTGTGGCTAACAGAAAACTTCCCTAGCCCATTTTTCCAAACAGATGAGGGCTACATCCAGGAACATTCATGCAAATAAGTGTTTTTCTTTTTTTTTTCCTTTTTTTTTATTTTTTTATTTTTTAAAGAAAAACTACAGTGATGCAACTCTATTCAAAAAGCCTTGGCATACCCTGATCTTCTGAATGTGCAGCCACACCCTCCAATGAATGATTTCTGAATGAAACTGCAAGAAAAAAAGCATACAATAACCACTTCTATTTGTACCGCGGGCCCTTTTGTTCAGAGCCATTAAAGTATCATTATTGGATTATTATTAACACTCCTTCTCCAGGAGGAGCTTTTAACCAGTAAGGTATAGCCACCATTAAAAAATTACTTTTAAATCCCCAAAACATGGGGCAGGTAAAAACAGATGCTGTAAACTGCAGGTGCTGTGTTCAGTCAAGAGGTCAGGAACAGTTTCCCAAGCAAAGAGTTTTAAAATAGCTTTTCTTTAGTATACAATGAAACACAACACCGGTGCCTCACTTAAACAAATTTATGCCACTGGAAAAAAAAAATAAATGATGTACCATCAGTTAATGTCATCACCTTATGCATTATTTCAATCCAGTTGTGTTAAGCAACAGTAAAACGTATAGGTCAGCAGCCAAAGCAAGACATATTTAATAGGAATAGCTTGTTTCTTACAAGTAGATATTCCCCTGGCACTGCATGTGTAAACTGCTCCTACAAACAGGAAAAGGCTCGACATTTTCCCATCCACAAACCATGACACTATGCTTATGAAAAAATGCCTTAATTGGCCCCTATTTCACCAGTCCCACCGCTTCCTGGAGAATCTTCGCAAGCACGTTTAATTTCGTAGCCAAATTCCGGACATGAACATCCCTAATAGCATCAGACATTTAAACCAAGTGTTTTATGAAATTATACAAAGTGACTTGCTATAAGCTATGGGAGACATATCCTATTCATTCTACCAGACTGCTATTACAAGAAAAAAGGCTGCTATAAGAAAAAAAAAAAAAGATACGTTGCATTATCAATGATAAAGCAAGAAAACAAAGGTATCTACATGCCAATGACAGAGGTGGATTTATACGCAAGTCAGGATGCAAGCAGAAACAATCTCTTATAACATTTAACAAAAACACCCTGAATCAATTTACAAATTAAACTGAAGTTACAAAAGAGCAAATAAAGCTCAAAAAAAAAAAAAAACCACCCTAGGAAATGCCGAAGAACATCTGCTAGCGATGCTTCCTGGGCACCAAACCCAGAACGTATAGAAAACCCCCAAACAATCAAACAAACAAACAAAAAAAAAACGGGACAATAAACGTTGTAATGTGTTGAATGAAAGGAAAAAGGAACAACCTCCAGAACCCCTACAATAAGGTGAGAGCTCAGCTGAATGCCGACCTGCTCTCGTACGTCACAGCCCCTTTTACTTCACTCAGCTGGCACTGTATGAAGAGCCCACATATATATACACACATATATACACATTTCTATACACTCTTTCCATTTTTATTTTTTATTTTTTTTTTTTTAACTGCAGGGTTGTAATGGGAGACCATGATTTCTTTGCCCAGGAACCTCCCCAGCCCCAATCCCTTTTGCGTCTGGCTCAGCCCATGTAATAAAGCAATTGAAACCGCTCCTCTCAATTGCCTGCTACAGCTCGTCCTTACTAGTCCACTGAAAAAAAAAAATAAAAAAATAAAAATACCAGGTTGTAAAAGATGGCAGCGGTGTGTCAGTAACAAGAAGCACCAGGCTGCACGAAGAGCAACGTGAAGGCTAGGATAGCCACGAGACAGAGCAGACAGCTTCACGTTTCTGTAGGAAAACCCAAGCGTGCCGCTGACATTTCAGTAATGCTTTTCTCAGCTTTCATAGCTTTCGCCAGAAAGTAAAGCGTTTAATATTGACAGTAATTTTCCACGGTTTTCTGATTTTTTTTTTTTTTTTGATGGGGGGGGAGGAAAGGTAACTGATCGAATCTCGCACATTGCCGAGCATCTGAGTACCTGCATCTTGAGCTGTTTTAACACACACACCTCGTGCTGCTTCTGGGAGCTTTATAATATATCAAATACCACGCTTACAAAGCAGTGCACAGACCTAACCTTTGCCTCTCTAGAGCAAATTGATATGTTTAGCAGCTGTGAAACCTGACGTGCTACATTCAACAGCCGAGAGAATTAAATATGATGATTTGTTGACAGAATTCATACAAAATGACTCAACTCCACCCCTAGATAATCTGCAGACTACACAGGAGTTCAGTTTTGAATCATCAATTCGGTATCAACCGTCCTGCCTGAGTTTGCCAACAGTGGTGTCTATCAACTCTGATTTTTAGCAATACATCTGCTAGAACTTGGATTAAGACCAAACGCATTCCGTATCTGCCATCAAACAGGCATGGGATCTAATTATCTGGCAGGATTTCACGTATTAAAATGGAAAAGGTCCTCTATTCTGTTCCCAATTCCCCTAGACAGCCATTATCTTATTAAAGGAATGCTATTTAATAAGTAAGGTTTGTTCCAGTGGTTTGCGACATCACTAAACATGGCAGGGAGCAGAAGCTAATTTATAACCTACAAAAAACTGTAGCAGGTGTCTGCTGTATTGGCTATTAACCACAATCCTATTTAAAGCAGCCAAAAGGTCGCTACAGTTGCATTTTCATAAAACCTACCAAGTAGGCCTTGAGTTTCAGACTCAGGTCAACCCTGGAAGCCATTTGTATGCTTAGAGGTCTGCACAGTTGACCTGGGTCAGACTAATGGTGGCACTGAGAAAGAGGCAAGACAGCTTAGCCTTATCGTTATTATTTTTTATATTATTTTTTACTTCGGTCACCTGTTTATTGCAATACTTCTGAGATGGCCTAATGGAGTGAGCCAGGAGGGGTAAGCAATCCAGAACCAGCGCTGCCACGGCATCCTATCGCCCCCACAATAAAACGGGGGACACTGGCAGCTGATGACACCCAAGCTTCCAGGACCAACGCCTCGCAAGGAGTGCAGGGCAAGGAGAACGATACTTACAAGATTTTCTATGTCCGTTCGTGCCAACACATATGTCCGTACGTTGCCATTTTGATGCAGAAGCATGTATAAAAGCAGAGTCGCTTGATCAGATTTCTGCTGCTCACACAAAGCCGTGTACAAACTGTTAAAATTTATCTGGAAAGCGTGCGGATTTGATGACGAAAAAGCACTGCTATCTGAAATAAAGAAATCAAAAATAATTGTTAGCAAATATATTTACCATGCAGGTCACCGGTAACCTGTTAGTTCTATAAAATCCTCTGGGTGGAATATTTCGTACAGATACCAGAGCGAGGAGGAAACAAAAGCCACCCTTACCACTGATGGTCATAACCCTATGGGCTAATTACAATAATTTAAAACACCCTGTAGCATAGTTTACCACCGCTTAAACTAACATTAGATTGTTCATATTCACAATATAATTCGGGGCAGAGCTGTAAGTGAGAACAAAACGGTTTTCTGCTTTTCACAAGTAGCTTTACCAGCTTCGACAACGACTTCCATCAACACGCACCTCCAACATCCAGGAATTTCCAGAGGAAATGGAAAAAACAAGTCTGACAGTCAATGCACTCATACAGCATGTCAGAAAGCCAGATTCATGTCCTTACTCAGCCTCCCGATCTCCCCAAGTCAGAGATTTCGCCTTTGCTTTCTTCACAAAACACCTTTGAGAGTGAAAAGTTTTGTTCCAGGGCGGAAGAGCTCAGCTCTCAAGAACCTTCGCAGAAACTAGTTTAAAACCTGCTCCTGTCCAGCTCTACTCAGAAACACTCGGCCAAAACATGCATCTTCTGCGATGACACATGAAGTGGGACAAGTCTGCCTTTTTGGGCTGATTTACGCCAGCATCTTGGCAACTGGATACAAAGGCTATCTTTTCTGAGCACATAAACAAGCTAAGCATATGGAAAAGCTACAGCAATTTCGTGGCAGGAGGATATTTTGGGAACAATAGCAGTTTGGGTACTCAAGCATTCGACAAGTCTGGACTTAAAACTTGCAGTATTTCTATAAACAAGACATCCGAAGTTGAAGGATTTAACTAAAATTCCCTAGTTTCTGCAGCGACAGACTACAGATTTCTGAATTGTTTATTGCTTCTTAAAAATGCATTCATTTGGGAAAGTTCTGCTGTAGAAAACTGTGTGACAACACTACTGCTCCCGAACAGCCATTTGTGGACGGAGTAGATTTTTAGGAGACGAAGAAGGGGGAAAAAGAGATGCCAATTTCAAAACCTGCTTTTTTACAACCATTTCTATAACCGACTAGTATTACGATAGCCAGCAACTATTGCACGTCGTCTGAACCTTCTTTTTACACCAAGCCTGAAAGACCCGTCAGATATCACACCATGGAAAACACCGAGAAGCATGAACACTGCCTACACCCCCTGAAGTGTGGGTGTCCCCACCTCCCCTTTCTTTTCAGTGCATACTCTCGGCAAAGCTTTCTAAATAGCTTCCAACTCGGGGAAGTATGTGGCACTTGCCACTTATTTTGACAAAGTGCCCGCCCCCTCTGGAAGGGGAAAGCAATTTTTAAATCATAAAAGTATGTTTTCAATGAAACAAACCACTAGTTATTGATGACACTGAACAAAGTTAACCAAAAGAAAATATTCGTATAAGTTTTCAGACGTTTGGGTTAAATAAAAAAGCAACACCCTTGATCAAAAATTTAATCTCAGTTGCCAGTAAAAAATATCCAGTAGGTCAAAGGGGCACGTTAGGACTAAGAATTCTTCTTATGTGAACAATTCTACATCCTAATAACTTGAAAAAAAAATCGTATGTAAAGGTGAATGAATTTAGGGCTCAATCTGCTTAAAACTCAATGGTTAAAGTGAAGCCATATAAATATTTCTGAGTTCTTCACAGGTCACCATGCAGTGGCTGAGCTCTGTCTTTGACCTGACAAACATCCTGGAACCAACCTTCTCAAAAACCTGGCAGGCGCTATAACGAGTCTGAAACTTTCTGTACAGAAGCCTCATAGAAGTGTTTACATTTCACCAATTTCTCTTCAGACTTGAAGTACAAGAAGTGAGCAACACAATTAGAAATTCAACTGCGTATCTCAGTTCTAAGGGGCGTGACGCCAGCTAACCAGAATTTCTCCAAGTGCTGTAGAGTTTTAGGAGACTCCTCCAGACTCTCGGATAACTGGCCTACTTATGAGTCAGCTTTGTGTCTTCTGAAATTATGAAGCTTCCTTGAATTCATCTAGTCTGAAGGAAAGAGCATCCTCCTTACTCTACCCCTTCAATTAAGCTTCAGCAGCTGGGCAACTCCACCTCAAAAATCCCAGAGGAAAACGTAGCGTTACATTTGCTTGCTAGACAGAAAATAAATTTTGTAAGGGGAATCTCCAAGTAGTTACAGCAACTTAATGCTTCTTTTTCATCACTTCATGCTTAGAAGTAAGAACATACAAACCTTGGGTGTTCTTGAAGGACATAATAGCTTGCCTGTAGGGGTTCGGTGTATCCGGAGCATCAGTCAGATTAGCTAAGACCAGGAGAAGCAACAGACTCTGATTAGCTAGAGGGGAGCACTGCTCCAGCTGCGGCGTTGGTTTACTCCCCACTCCACCTAACGTGAAGACTGTCCACAGGCCAGCTGCAGAGAAGAAGGCAAAAGGGATAAACAACGTTATGCGTGTTCAAGTTTTAACGAACAAACCCCCCCTTAGAGAGAAATATCTGACACACAGGTTCATGGAAGAATTAAAAAACGCTTCGCCCCTGTACCATGAGAACAAGTCCTGGCTACCCGATTTCTCAAAATGAAAATTTCACAGCACTGGCTGCAGAGAGGCAGGAATTGAAAGATCATTGAAAATTTCAATGGAAAGACTATTGGAAGTTCAAGAAAATTAAGTCACAGGAAGACGTGAAAAGGCGCGCAGAAGAGACGTGAAACAGGAGTGTGTATTTGAATGGGTGAACCTTAAACACAAAGCAGCCCCTGGCTGAAGGATTCACGTAGCACCCCTGAAAATGCAAATATACTGAGAGGAAAAAGAGCTTGTACGTTGCCCCTTTAATAAAAATGGCTTGCTGTGTTATGCAGCATTTTTCTGATGTATTCTAATTTTCATAACCTCAGCATTTTAGGCACGAGACAGTAACAAATACTAACACTGCTTAAAAGAGAACATCCAGATCGAGTCCTTTGTGCTTATCTCACAACTGCAGCGATACACAACGGATACATGTGCAGCTCAACAATACACATCTAACAAAGCCCCAAAGCTCCGTTTATTTTACACCTGCAAACGTTTATTAGGTACGAAGATGCAAATAGCTAATTATTCCATACCAGCTCAGTTATTTGCTTAATAACTACAGTAAAAATGTGTGTTAAACCCCCCCCCCCCTTTATCTAGATGAATATATATGGTACATACACAGCTCCAGTATTAAGGCTGCACCTGAAGGCAGCTCATTTAATCTCTCATTGTTGTACCGTTTAAACTTTGATGTTTGAGCCCAAAATGCATGTAATTCACGAGGCTGAATTACACAGGGGAAAAGAAGAGAAGCACCAAAACTGAAGTAGCAATGCTGCAGACAACGGGGAAAAAAAAATAATCAGGGAAAAGCACAGAATTATCCCCCATGACTGTGGTCGTACATGAGAAATTCAGCTTCAACCAGGGCTCCTACCTTCATCAGGTCTGGGCTCCTGGGACATTCCCTTGTGATAAGGAGCAGCCCCTCTCAGACACATTGGATTAAATTTATCACCAAACGCCCGCTTAACGCGTTTCTTGGAATTTTATGGCAGGTTCGGATCATTTCATCAAATAAGTAGAGCCTTACTGAGTCAAAGTCTTTAAGTACACAGCTCAACAACAGGAAATAATCTCGACTTGAAAATTCTTATTTTTCATTCATGTCAAAAGTCAAAATTAATTATAACGTACTTTCTTACAGAAAGAAAAATTAAAGCGGTTGACTTTCCAATCTCCTACTCTTCCAGATTCAAGTTGCACTATTTGAATGGAAAACATAAAAGAATTTCAAGTGCTCTTAGCCCTACAAAATTTCAAAACAGCCAAATATTTTTTTCTCAAATACAATTATATAGTCAGATTTTGTAATAAACCAACACCCCCTTCACCAACACAGTTGCAAGGCAATTACTGTCATGTCAAAGACAAAGGAACTAATGCTATTCACTGTTAAGCAGCTTGGAGGACTTCTTATAATAAAAAGCACTATAATTAGAGCCTTCTCTTAAAAATTTCATGTTGCTTTAATAGCCCTTTATGACCACGTTTTTGTTCTATTGTCCTCAAATCAGAAGGAGGCCAAACAAAAATGTTGACCATAAAGTTCGCTTTTCAACTCGTGATTTCTCCAGATATGTAACATGCGAAGCAATTCATGAAGAGATCAAAAACAAACCAAAAAACCCTATATATTTACCATATATTTATCATTGTCATTTGTTAAATGAATTCAAATTTAGCACACTTCTTCTCCAAGTTTTGTATAACTCTCAACTAAGCCAGCTTTTCAGTTTTCCACCGCCCCACCCTTCTGTGGTTGGCATCTGCCATTACTACACCTTTCCTCAATATTTAGGAAAAGAGGGAGACGGCCAAAGCACTGCCAAGTAAGCTGAATCTTCCACCAGGGAGAATGAGGTCATTATGACCGAGAAGGATCTGCACGTTGATATATGACCCAAGTCACCTCTTGAAGTTCTGTCTCTTGCTGGCAAGTGCAGCCCTCCAGAAAATCAATCCCATGCTAACCCGCATTTCGGTTCCAAAATGCGACGTCAGATTAGGTGCTACGTGTTGGTTGGAGTACCCAGTTCTACTCAACTTGAGACATTTCTAAGGCAAATACTACTTCTAATCACGATTAAGTTTAGCAGATTAAGGTGCTAAACAGGTAAGAGACTTAACAGTCGATGCTCCTACTTCTGAAGGCTCTCGATATTTGAAGTATCACATTGCTACACTTGTGTCTTTTTTTCCATTTATGCAAATTTCAAATTTAAGTTACATAAACACTGAAAAAGCTCTGCATGACCAAATACTGCCTTTCTGGTGCCAGTTATAACCCTAATGAAGTTAACCTGTAACCTTGAAACACCCTTCAACTTTTAGGTATACATTTCATGTACCCAATTTACCATTTCCTGCAAAATATTTGTAATCCATTTTTAATCGCCATTCTCTAACAGCTTTATTTGTTTACTCATTTCCACGGGGAACCACATTACTAGATTATATATTTTTTTGGTCAATTAGAGCAACATTAACATTTTGCCAATTATTCCTGGCAAATACGGAGGTCCTTTGAGAAGAGGGAACACGGTGCTTTTAGTTTCAAAAGCAGAATGAACAGCTCCATTTTCCATTCTCTTCCTCAGAACTACACACCACGTATATATTTTTTCCCCCTATTCATACAATTCTGTGTAAGACACAGCAGGTAAAGCAAGCAGAAGTGGTCCAGTACTCCCTAGTCCAGTACTTCAGGTGCCATCAAAGTTGTCGCTGAAGTATTTCCTAAGTCAACAAACCAACAAAATCAACCCTTTTGAGTTTCTTTCAAGATTCTAAAATCAACTCCTACCTTCAGAGATCTCCGACAGCTACAACCGAACAATATGAAGCAATATTTTCATGTGGTTCCTACCAGGATAAACGAAAACCTCATTTTAAGAGCGAGGTACAACTTTTGCAATAGAGAACCCAAGAGCTGCTCTAAGATGGCTAGAAACACTTTTCATAGCCGTGCAAACAAGACGGGGATTTTAATCTAGTTTGACAGTCTGTGGAACAACACTTAATGGCAAAATGAAGTTATGACACATTCATCAAAAAAAGGAACCGTCTTTCCCCAGACTATTATTTAATGTAAATAGAACGAGGCAGAAATCTCAGCCTAATGCTCTGCTCTCTGCTACGCAAAAACAGGAAGAAACGAATAAGGTTCGTGTTTGTACCTACTCGGAGAACAGTTTAAATGCACTTATACTTTCATGGGACTAAAGAAAATTTTAACAGCTTGATTTTGAAGAAGGTTTTCAAACCAAAAGACAGGTAAGAGCACAGACAGTGCTTAAAAAGTACTCAGCAAAAAGCATTGAAATTAATAGCCAACTTCTAGCAATGCATACAATTATTTTAAGTTAGCATATCAACAAACTGCGAGCTATACCTAATTTGTGAGCTCTCTTGGGATATATGTTGGACCACTTGCACTTCTTGAACAAAATACACCTTATTCCAAATTCAGTATGAAGACCTATGAGCTCTCTGAGAGCATTAAATTAACACGGAGGAAATATGTTACTTATTTCAAAGCGTTTTTCTGGAAAAAGTTTTTTTTTTTTTTTTAAATAAGAGTTGCAAAATGCAGTCATACTCATTACATACATTATCATCCTGTCAATGAATTTGATTGCTTTTGAAACTCTTTCGTTGAGTGCCAAGCTTCACCCACAAAGACTTCTCCATGAGCGGCCCCAGATTAACGTGGCAAGCCCAGGCTGCTTTTGAGAGCAAAGATAACGAAGGCAAAGAGAAAAAAGTAAGAATTTTGACCACGAAGCTTCGAAATATCTTGATCTCTTACTGTCATTTTAACATTTCCAAAATTTACAAACCTGCTCCTTCGTTCCAAAACGGAAGACACAACCTGACCTCACAGGAGGTGTCCCTGCCCACTGCAGGGGTTGGACCTGGGGATCTTGAAGGACCCCTTCCAAACTCCAACCATTCCGTGATTTTGACTATCCCTGTTCCAGGAGTCTGCAGATCAAGCCCTAGCTCCATACCTCGATACCATCATGAACTTCTTCCACCAAAACTAGCGAATGAAGTATCATTCAAAACCACTGCAATTAGCATTTCACCCTTATTATGACCAAGCAGCCGCTCTGGGAACTTGAGAGGTTTTCTTTTTTTATCTTTTTCTTTTTTTTCTTTTTTTTTATTAAATGTTTATTATGTGTGTCACATTTCTTAAGTCAATTCAATGATTCTCACATTGTGGTCTGATGAACGCTTTCTGGTGGCCCACAGAGAGCTGGCAGTTCACGTTGTGCTGGCTCCTGTCCTTGTTTCCAGCTGCTACATTGTGTTAGAAGAAAGCTAAAAATACATAAATACTTTCCTACGATTACTTTTCCATGTAAGCAATTTCTCAAGTTGCCACGGGGATGTTATGTAATAACGAATGGGAGAGGAAAAAGTGGTCCATGGAATCATGAACGGGAGAGGCTGGATCAGCGAGGCAACTGCTGCACGAAGATGGAGCTCACATTATGTCTCAAGTCATTTCATGTTTTAGAAGCACATCCTTAAACAACTCAGGGCTTTAGTTAAGAAGCTTAAACTCTTAATTGTGAGGGACATCAGGTATACTTACAGAGTTGATGCTCTCATAGTCATTTATGCTCGTTTTAGAAAAGTCCCATTACAAGTTTTTGGAAGACTCGGTACAGTAAGAGACTAACAAAGCCAAAATATAGGAAATATGGAATAATTTTTCTATGGTTAATAAACTTGCATGCTAATATTCCAACAACCTTAAACTCATAACGAACACAGACACACTGACGTAAACACAACCTACAAGCTCAGACTGACAAAGTGGATCTGATTGCACTAAATTTGTAGGCAGGAAAATTATAAAAACTCAGAAGCATAAAAATTGCAATTCCTAAATATTGCAATATCTTTTTTTCTTGACTTCAGCTGACACAAGTTTGGTTTTTTTTGTTAGTTTTATGATAGATTTTTTTTAAACATTATACCAAGGTAATGCACATGTCTTTTTTTTTTTTTTTTTTTTAATTTTCAGCAATATTTTTCCTGCTCTCTACTGTCTGGCGTATGACTAACTGAATTAATACAGGTTAGCTTGCAACACAGAAGGACAGACATTTTAAAGCCAGCATGAAAGGTTAGTTTGTGGGAGACTGGCAAAATAAATTCACATTTTAAATACAGGTAGGCTAGCTTGTTTTTAAGTCATCAGCAGGCTGCAGCAAGAGTTCACGCGTGGGTGATACTAATTTGAAAGCATGCCTGCAGTGCTGTTAAGCGTTTTGAGACAACAGCTACGTCCAGCCCATTCTGCTTGGGATATTGGGATTGCAAAAGCACATATAACAGAGTAAATGTGATCAGTCGAAACAGCACATTGAGGCTTAAAAACCTGTCCTGACCCAGAATTATCACGTAGTCCTAGGCATAAAGCCCTGTGCAAGACCAAAGTCACACTCCTCTCACCAATTTACTGAGCGGATTCCTATAGCCTTTTTTCAAATGGTGTTAAATTCCTAAATTCTATACGAAAATGACTCCATTGCTATAAAAAGACTGAAAGCGTGTTTTGGGTGACATCTTCGAAGTGCTCTTAAAAAACCATTTGGGAAGCTGTTTTAAAAATAAGTTATTTTCGCATCAAATCGGTGCAACAGAACTAACGAGACTGGCTCATTGAAACACACGACTGAATGCAGCTTGTTTGCTTGAGGTTTTGCATACCTAATAACGTTATCCTAAACGGGACAAGTATTTCATCCTACTTGCCAAGAAAGGCAGAAGGCAGTGATTTCTGTTAAGCCAAGATCTGAAACGCAAATTCTGCTGCCTGCCCCTCACCTCATCCCGCCTCTCCAGGAATAGCCCAGGTGTATGTGTGCACATTGGGTTTTTTTAAAAAGCATCCCAGGCACCTGATTTTTGCCCGTCTCCTTCCTCCCCTATGGTTCCCAGCAATGCTGCCACAGCTTGGGGAAGCTGCAAGGAGCAGCTGAGCCGTTGGAGCTACTGGAAAGAGGCAGCAGAGCATCAGTTTACATTTATTTCATGACTGAAAGGCTTTCCCTCACTCTGCATTTTTTAATTTTTAACCTGGCTGTACCGAAAACTGTGACTCTTGCCACGGAGCCCTGCATAACTGAGCTTTTTTTTTTTTTTAATTTTATCTCCAAACAAACTCTATCTGAAAGCTGCACTACCAAGAAGCACCAACATGTCTGAGGAGGCTGAGGCTGTGATGTCACTAACACATTTTGGAAGCAGTCTTTCAGGAAATGAATCATGGAAGCAAGTGAAATGAGAAGATGGATTAGGTAACCGCGTTCATCCCCTACCCATGCAAAAGTGTTCCCTCCAGTACATTTTGTTATTTTATCCAGTCTAATTTTAAGGGACTAGTAATGGAGCTTGAACCACATCCTCTGGGAAGAGTGTTCCATAATCTAATAAACCTCAACGTTAAGATTTTTTTTCTCCCCTAATATTCAGCCTAAGTATTCCTTGGTTCGACTTCACCCATTTATTCCTATAAGTGGTTCTATGTAATACCATAAAACATTTCTTCCCAGTTCAGTGTTTACTGCCTTTAAATAAAAAGGCACAGTCATCTGCCTCCTTTGTTGCCTAGCCAAATTATATACACAGATTTTTTCTTTCATTTCTCTTTTTTACCGCGCTTCCTGCGTTTAATCCCAGCTCTGACACTTTGCGACCTCTCGCATGTCACTGCAGCGAGAAAAGGCTACAAATGCTAAATTACAGCAATTTAATAACAAACGAGCATATTCCTTATTCACTACAAAAAATATTTTCAATTATATATTCTCTTCTTTGTCACCAGATCTCAGGAGTTCTCTTACTGTGACACCTAAAACAATACAGGCTTCTTTTCATTTCGAGAGCCCTATTTGCCATTAGACTGCCTAACCTTTACGTGTTGAAATGCAAAATAAGACGACTACCTTCTCTCTCCAGTACAAAGCTCGATTACAGAGCTGTCAAAGCTTTCGACAACACGGCTGTACCAGGAGCACATCGAGAAGTTATGCACCGAACAGTCTCAGATGCGGCTTTCTTCTGCACACAGACACTGAAGAAGAGGATCGCTTTGTTAGCTAGCAACTGAAGAGGTTTTTGGTTATCTGTAAGGCAAACCTGAGGCTTAGGCATATCTGGTGAAGGACACCTTGAGGAATTAACAAAGTAAATTACACACCACGCTCCTAAATCAAGTCTATAACGTTGCCAACTAAAGCTGGAAGCCACTGTAATAAAATCATTAATTCACTTCAGCCAATACACTCAAAAAAAAAAAAGCTACAGAAAGAGAACAACTTGAACAAGGAAGGAAACATTCACATATTTTCCTTAGCTCCACTGAACTGGGAGTCACAGGACTTGAATTGAGTTCTGTTTGTTTTACGGCAGTAAGAGAATGAAAAACTTCCAGGACAGACGGGATGTCAGAGCCACCGCTTAATGCACTGCACATCTTCTTGGCCCGTTGCTGGAAGCAACTACTTCAGCTCCTCCAGACACAGGCGATACAATTTGTGATGGAAGGATATATCTGCTGCGAATCTCAAGACTGTCCTCTATTCCTGAAGCTGCAAACGTGACCCAAATACAAAAATATGAAGGTTTTCTGGTAGTATGTAAGAACACAATACCACAGTGTTGTGACTATTTGAAACGTGGGAAACCGAATGCAAGTTAGAAGAGGGTGAGAGAGAGGAAAACATATGAGAAATGTGGGAAAAACTGCAATCAACCCAGAGTCAGATTCAATTTTACAACTGTCTGACTCAATCAGCTCTCAGCCTTGGAACAGCAAACCTCAAGCCAGCAACAAACTCACAGAGAGATGTTGAAAAGGAGCTCTTGGTTGATTTTATTTATTATTTTACTTTAAATAGAAATCTCCTTTGGCTTTTGCCCAGCGTACTGTCCTGGTACTTGGTTGTTGTGGTGGTTCGGTCAGAATAGGAGGGAGCACTGTGAGTGCATGCAATCCCACTGGCAAATCGGTACCATTTTCTGTCAACATAATCAGACACAATTGAGGACAGAAACAAACATGGGAAAACGCTCAAATAATATCCTGGCAAAACGAGAGCGGCGTTTCTTTGCAGCAGGGATTTTGACAACGAAACGATCGAGCTAGTCCACTGAAAAAAAAACTACTACCACGACCAAAGCGATGCCTCAAAGAAACCAGACGAAGAGGATGGAAAAGGCCAAAGTTCTAGAAGTTGAGCAGAAAGAAAGAAATAATTTCTCAAAGCATAAGATCATCGGATGATTCAGGGATATTCCAGTAAATGTTTTTAAGATGTCTACATGCTTGAAGAGGAGGTGTTTCGAATTAACAAGAATCCCTTTAAACCTAGGGGCTTGCACTTGGCACGTGTTTTAAACGACAGAAATGCTAGTTTTGCTTACCAATATGAAATCTAGTTTTACTGACACAAAAACAGCAATTCAGGCACTTGTCAGCTGTACATGACATTTGTTATTTCTTTTGCAGTGAAGTCGCTAGGTACTTACCAGCAATCTGAGCTACTTTTGCATAAGGAAAGCATGTATCTGTTTTCAAGAGCTTGTTACAGCAATATATAAAGTACCAGGAAGAATATGAAGCCTGAAGAAACCGATAGGAAACCAAACGGATTAAGTAATTATGATTGGTATATACTATATAATAGTTAAGGACAATCAAGGAATGTACAGTGTAATCCATCAAGGTGAACTTAAGATACTGGTCTAGCTATAAACAGCTCAAATATTTTGACAGAAGATGTTAATGTCTTTTTTTTTTCTTGGAAAACAACCCACAACCATCACACACACACTAGACAGTAATGCTTATGCAGCCATGTTGATGGTGAGCAGAGAAACAACGTCCCAAGGAAGAGCGATCCACGTTGTAAGTTTGGAGAGGGCATAATGTTAGGGCAATATTTTAAGAGATCTCCAGAAAATGAAAAGATGACAAGTCTTTGAAGGGTCTGGTGTCCGAAAGTGCTCCAGAAACCCTACTCAGGTACTTCCAGGAGAAACTCTCTCCCACTTATGCAATGCAGGAGAAGTTAGGAATTCTCAAGTACTGATCTTGGTATAACAAAGTATGAACCATAAGAAAATTGGAGCTGTTGACCGCCAGACATTTCTGGAAGTTTGATTGCTATTTACAGGAGAGCCGCAGCCAAAAGTTTTAAAACAGCTCCTAGCTTACTACGAAACACTCTCTGAATTTACCCTGATTACCTTGTCCTCAGATTATTTTTGGTTTGCTGTGCACTCCTAGAACTGCAGGTATTCGTTATCACAAATAGATGCGCACCTTGATTAACCTCTTTCTGAGGCAGAAGGGAAATTTTTGGAAGTCCACCTAACGACAGGGAGGTTTGACAGCCTCCAGAACAGAACTGCCAGCATGAATTCCTGTCCACGGCCAGAAGGCCAAGCATTAATATATATATATTTTTGGTAATAGATATATTACCTATATTTTATAGTTTTAATATATACATATCTAAATATTATAAATACAACATAACATATAGTGCATGTTTATATATAAATGAAGCATGAAGTAGTATTAATTTACAAATACACATTCGTAGCACATGCTTAAAAGCTTTTTTTTTTTTAATCACACCCTGGAGAAGAATGCGCATGAACAGAGTAGTTTACAAGCAACTCCTAACCCCTTCTAAGCGATAATTCAGGGTGCCTGAAAACTAGAAAAATGTAGAGGCTGGCCAATGAGACCAGCCAACGCACGTTAACTGTTAGCACTGCCCAAGACATGCCCTGCACACACTCTGAGCAGGACTGGCAATGACGTGCAGGTCACCTCTGAGCTTCAGGATGGCCCTCAGCCATCCTCCCGCATGCAGGTGTGCATCTCACTCACCTGCAGCACTTGTGCCATCGCGGCTGACCGAAGCGCTCAGACGCAGCTCACGTCCGTTTGCAAGACGTAAACCTGTAAACGTGCACGTTTTCTCCAAGGACAAGTGCTTCTCCTACAGGCCAACTGCCGGTATTCCAAGTCGAGTGGGCTCTGCTGAACTTCAAACACCACGTAAGACTTAACATGAAAAATGTGCTGTTCGGTTACCGGAACAAACAGTAACAAAAGCTTGTGACACTTCCCATTCTTCTCCTACCACAAGGCAGATCCGTTCTAATCACGAATCGCAAAATACACAAGAGCTCCTATGGTGACACAGATGTTCACAATTTTGGGAAGCTGCAAAAATTATGGTTGTCCATGCTGCGCTTCAGTTCACTTCTATTTGTTTATGCAGATGACAGTAGCACTTAGAGGCATCAATTTTTTTTTTTGGTCTCAGATGATATAACCATAAATAACGAGCCTCAAACTTTCCTTTTGACTGACGATTGTTATTTCATGGATCCTCGGGTTTCTCGGGTAAGTTGTACTAAGCAGGGTATATAATACCTAATGGTTTCGAAGCAGTATGCTCACAACTTCATCCCTACAAAAGGGGGAAAAGGAGGAGAAACCCTGCCACTGATGGAAGCGACCTGTAATGTCGCTAGACAGATCCAGGCATCTAACAGCTGACTTTTCCACACCAGTTAAGAGTTTTGTATCACTTAGCAAGTTTACCGCGCTGCTCTAATGGACATGTTGTAATCGCAGGCACTTCTCTCAAAAATGAACCCAAGTTTCCTATGTGAGACATGAGAAAATGAGGAGCACGAGTGAGTTATTCCCTCCATCCCATCGCTGAACTAAATCTCAACAGCTAAGCCTCAGCATCTTCAACCTCTCTGCCTGACCCTTGTTTCTGAAAAGGCTTGTTTAAGCTCCTTAGACACTGCCACTTCTCCCTGACACACACATGCAGTAAACATGGTTTTTAATCCTATTTTTTTGTCCCTATTTTTGCTCTAAGCCACAATACTTCGTATGAAGTAAGTTCCTCTCCCATGCTACCTGCCGCACCCAGCAGGAGAAAGCCCCCAAGTGTTCATTCTCTTGCTTGAAACCGTGGCATCCACCAGCAATTGGACGAAGCAACTGCAGGGAAGGTCCCACTGAGCCCCCTGCTCCCCCCCTGCATCCTGGAACGAGCTCACAGCGTTCCCTCAGGGGTGCCGCAACCCAAACCTCGCTGGCACGATGCTCCGTGGAACGCGCTTCATGAAAACTATGTTCAGACCAACTTTGCTGCCAGTTTTCAAACAAGTTTCTGCTTAATGTATGCAAAGAGCGAGTTTCAGAACCTTGCAGCTTGGCCAGATTTAGTAAATTTTAACAGGGATTGCAAATGTCACATCTTTGTCCATGGTTTCTCTCCCCTAACCCCCCTCCCAAATCTCAAGAGCCCGTTCCAAGGCATGAAGACTCAAACTCCTCAATAAAACAGATGTAAGAATTCAGCATTGGTTAAACAACATTTTTCCCTAACCTCATTCTCAAAAACAGAAGAACTGTTTTCAATCAAAGCAGTGCCAAAAAATAAAATAAAAATCAGCCTAGGGAAGATACTCAGCATGAAAAGTTTCATCACAAACAACTGAAGTTTGAAAAAGGAGCAATTGAACATTGGATTTCACTACACAAAGTGCTACGTAGGCGCATCTACAGGCATCAATACCAGCTCCAACCATATGAAAACATAATAAAAACGGTACTTTTAATGAGAAAGCACTGAGAAAAAACGGTAGCCTTGAAGAATTAAGTCCTGTCCCTAAAACAGGGGTACCCATAGGTAAACCAGGGCAAAATTTTTCAGCATCTAAATGAGCAGAAAATGGCACCTCAGTTGGAAGAATCCCGCCTCTCTGCTCACCCTTAAAAAGCAGGGCATTAAAAATTACTGACAACGTTAATGAGCTGTTTTATGTTAGCACCTGCCCTTTGGCTTCGTTCTCTGCCCTGAAATCGTGGCCAGAGGCATCAGAGAGGAACAAGTTCTTGTCACCAGACACCACGGTTGGATGCAACCCAACAAAATGGAGCTGCAACGCGTGATACCCTCTCTATTCAGAGTCCTCTTATGCATCTATTACCTATTTAAGTTGCTTGTCTTTTGAGTCGATGGCCAGTGCAAAGGGAATGGTGCTGGGCAAGGCTTCGATGCATCAGATCCTCTAACTACAAAAATACAGCTCTATTGGGGGAGAAAAAAAACTGATTAAGCATTAACTCTGCCTCTATATTTTTATTTTTTTTTTAAACAAAAATCGGAAGTTCACATTTCAATTATATAGAAATGTGTGCTAACATTCAACTACCCCATAAAAAGACAATTACATACTACATACTAATAAAGTTTTATAGTTTATGTTAAACTACTCTATAGCATGAAACAGATAAAAGATCTCCATTTGCCCCAGTGTGAGGAGCTACATTTCAAGGTGCTTTATTTTGTTTCTAGTATACATGGGGAGTTCCAGGAAGTTTTGTCTTCGGCACCCAAAACTTTGTCCTGCAGGGCAAGGGATTTCTTTAGGCTTTTCCTGCTCATAAAGATTTCATAATAGTGCCAACCCATAAACCATAGGGCCTTTGGTCTCTGGGAGCACGATCAGGAAAGATAGAAGACACTTGCGGAGAGTTCTCAATGTTGGCATGTAAGATTGGTCTATGCCAATGTTTGAGAAAGTCAAATTATTAATATAACTTTTGAAAGTAACTTAGAATATACTATACCTCATTCCGCACAAGACTAACCTGGGCGTTAAAAGGCTGGCTTGAGCTGCAGCATTGCCCTGGAGGGTGACACACGACTGCGCTCCAAAACTACATAACCAAGCTTTGTAGACCCTCAGCATCAGCAGCTATCACTTTTGCAGAGCCATCCTTTGTAGACCCTTCAGCGTCAGCAGCTACCACTTTCGCAGAGCCATCCTGTTTGGCCTAACCTGCTTCTCAGTAGTTCAATTAGAATATTTTAAGATTTTTTTGTGAAAACGTTTCTGCTATCCCCTCTACTCACTCCGCATTTGCACCACTATCGCTCGGCTAACTGCAGGCAAAATTACGACCCAATGCTGTTGCCAAGCTGCTCGGTACGTACGCTTGCTGCCCCGAGCCAGCTGCAGCCCAGGGAACCGTCAGGGTGAATCAGAGGAGCGGATCTGGCGACGGAGCCCTGCACGCCGTTGGCACCAGCGAGGCTAGCCCGAGGCTCCAGGCTCCGAGCCTTGGCACGACGGCTTCCTGGCTGCCTGGACACACGTCGCAGCCTCCCGGCAATCCTCTCCTTCTCCCTCCTGCTTGGCTGCTCTCAACCTCCTATAATCACCATTATTGAGGTCGGTTGATTATACGGTTGCATAAATACGGTTGCTTAAATACTCCTATACTAAAATATTCAACGGTATTTGCACCTATCAAAATTCCAGTTGATCTAATTGCGTTTTACATTAATTACTCCATTACAGGGGTTCTTCAAGAACACCGACAGCACACTTCCTCAGAAGGGAAAAATTGATATTGATTGCCTGTGTCTTCAACTCGACTTAGCAAAACAAAGAATTACTATGAGCAAGACTAGACAAAAGGAGACATGCATATGCTGTACGTACATCATCTAAAACCATCTGAAACGATTTCAGTTAAGTGGGAATCTTCCACAAGTTATCACACGCAAGCAGTATGTTTTATTAACCTTGAAGCGAGGCCCAGCAGTTAAATCATGAGGATAAAGATCAGGACACTGGAATTTTACTCTGAGTTGTAATGTCAACTCATTGTGTAATTTTAGTCAAGCTGCGAGTATGTTATTTCCTCTATTTCCCCTATCTGTAAAAAAAAATGAGAATTTTCTACTTAATAAGGGCATTTACCTCTATATGCCCTTGGCCTGAATATATTCTGTTTGCTCTCAGTTAAGGCACTGGACAATATCCATTAATCAGCTCAAACCAAACCAGCCCAGCAAGGTGTTTAAGAACAAGAACAATTTCACTGGCTTTACCAAACCCATTCAGAACGAAAGTTTCCCATGGTAGCAGTGAGTGAAATAATATTTCTGGAAACAACCTTAGCTTTGTAAGTAATTTCTGAAACTGGACCAAAGAACAAATATCAGCAAGCAGTAAACTACCCGGTTTCCTGATTACTTCGTCAGGAAATAAAAACAAAACGTTGGGCCAAGGCAAATCAGGTGCAGGACCTACTGCTGCAGCTGCAGGGAGAGAGATCCCGAGCTCACATCCCAACTGCCGACGAAAGCTCAAATCACTGAAAAGAGAACAGATTACAAACACGCTGTACTAGATAATGAATTCAAATTATCCATTCTCAGTTCAGAAGTCAGCAGTGAGTTACAGATAACCCTGACGTCAAAACTGAAGTTACACGAGCCAAAATATTGCCACGTATTTCACAGAATCACAAAAAGGTTTGGGTTGGAAAGAACCTTAAAAGTCATCAAATTCCAAACCCCTGCCACGGGCAGGGACACCTCCCACCAGACCAGGTTGTTTCCCATCCTACCTGCCCTCAAATGCATCCAGGAATGGGGCATCCACAGCTTCTCTAGGCAACCTGTTCATATTTTCCACTAGTATTTTTATATTATCTACATATTACATGCCCACATAGTCTTGTATTTATACATATATTTTGTATTCATATATTCCTCAGATGACATTTACATGAAAATTATTTGGATATAAAGCTTATACGTATTTTCATGTCAGCTAGGTAGGTTGATACGCACCAGGTGTATATATATGAATTTTTATGTAAAGAATATGTATGTACGGTTACATTTTATTGATATAAAACAGTTTTTCTATTACATAAATATATGCATACAAAACCTGTAGGCATCAAGCATCCATCCATCCATCCAGTGCCTAAAAACATCTCCCACTCTTGGCAAGATTAATTTGATCTAGATTTTCCTTCCAGCCAAGAGTAAGCTCTCCTAAAACCTCCCACAATTCGATTTCCGCTTCTTTTTCAGACAAGGAAAATCTTCACTCAAGGTCACGATCTGATTTTCTTCCTAAAAAACAAAACCACCAACTTCCCACACGCATATTTACACAAGCATTCTTGACTGAAGTCAACTAACTATAAGGAGGGTGGGAGGATTCTTCCAGTTTCAAACTATCTTCTCAAAATGAAATTCATTTTGCTAGTTAGCAAACTCCACATTGACGTAGCCCCCCCAAAATAATAGTAATAATAAAATCAGCAAGAAACAGGTAAGAAAACAGGCTCAACTTCTGAATTGCTTGTAGATGGCAGTGAGACAACTTCCAGTCATCGTATTAAGGGCTCACAGTGGTTGTAAACCAAAGGTCCCCAAGAGCACTAACACGTACCGTGACTCAACTGCAGAGGAAGGAGAGTATGAAATGTAGAAAGGTTTTTAAACCTTTTCCAAATCAGGAAAGAAAGAGGTACATCAACTTGGGCAGGTTCAGTGCTAAACCATCCCAATTCAAGCCAAAAAGAACTTCGGATCAGCCTGCTAAACATAAACATGTAAAACTCAAATCAGGCACTTTCATAGATGTGTCATGCTATTAGAAAAGTTGCACTGACCCTTGCTATTTGCATAACTCTTATACATAAGCGTATCTTGCAGGTTTTTTCAAACCTTTTTGAAGGAATCGGTAAACACAAGTTAGAGTAACCAATGTAACTGATAAAGGGTGCATGTCAATGGAGATTTTAACCTAACTTCCACCAAAACAGACAGCCCCTTCCCTTCCTTTTGGGCATTTCTTCCCACTTTTCTGTTCCCTTGGAAGGGAAAAAGATATAAAAAACAAAAAAAACAAAACCAACCAACCGAAAAACACACTTGCGTAGCCACAGGAAAAGAAATTTCTTTAGCCACGTTGAGGGGAAGGGCAATTTTTCAGCCAGCTCAGATGCGTGACAGCTCACCACGTGGCCACACAACTGCAAACATCAGCAAAAAAGGAGGAGAGGTAGAAACATGCGGACAAGAGTCGTAGTGCGTGGTCTGAGCTTCTCTGAACAGCAGCTGGTACTTCTGTTGGATTCCAAGTCAACGTGGAATTGCACCCAGCAACTGGGTTTCTAAGAAACTGTGAAACAAACACATGAAAGCTTTTGAAAGGGTAACTAGAACGTGTTTAGATGTCCTGGTGGTGGGAGAGACAAATATAACTGACAGTGGCGGGGGGGACAACCCACCACTCTTTAAGCCAGTGCCTCACCCATGCCATTGTCTACCCATCCAGATCTTAACGTTCCATTTAAAGATCACAGAATCATCTAGGTTGGAAGAGACCTCCAAGATCATCCAGTCCAACCTCTGACCTAACACTAACAAGCCCTCCACTAAACCATCTCACTAAGCTCTACATCTAAACGTCTCTTAAAGACCTCCAGGGATGGTGACTCAACCACTTCCCCGGGCAGCCCATTCCAATGCCTCACAACCCTTTCCGTAAAGAAGTGCCTCCTAATATCCAACCTAAACCTCCCCTGGCGCAACTTTAGCCCATTCCCCCTCATCCTATCACTGGGCACGTGGGAGAATGGACCAAAAGATGCCACAGAGGACTCTCAAAAACCTTAATAAAGCCAGGCAGACATCTTCAACCCTTCTTCCCTCATCTGCAAGCGTTGTCCTTTTACCATTGCAAAGGCAATCCAGGTTGCCAAGCACAGCTTACTGTTGCTCCAGCCATCAGATTGCTTCCACTCAGCTGGCCACACTGCTGCAATGGAACACCAAAGATTCAGAGCTATGTAATTTAAGACAAGACTGAATATCCATATTTAATCCTGATTCTAAGCATTTTGCTGTATACGGACTGCGGAGCTTAAGCCGTATAATTAAAGCAATTCATGTCTTGATTTATTATTATTGTTCCTATTAATTTCACGTCCAGGAATCTTCACTTGGACATAACTGAATCTATGCCATGCTTCTCTTGATTAACCTTAGGCATTTAGGAAAAGCATAAGCAGCTACAGAAACACCTGCCTCCAAATATATGGAACGCCATGATGTAGTTATCACAGTGATTACCTAAAATCAGCACCAAGTTGCATAAAGATGCCTTAAATGCTCAAGCAGAGTCTACGGACATCGTTAGCTAGATTCTAAATCCCCACTTGGTACAAGCCCAGAAGAGAAAAACAAAGCAAAACATAGAAGTGCTTAATTAACATTCCTTTAACCAAGCACGGCGTTAACGTCTTCAAGGAAGATGGGGATTAAAGGACTCTAAAATACATTCAGAACAAGTTTTTTAGAAAAAAGCACACACTGTATCAACTACGCCCCGAGCCCTTATTAACTCCTACACTTCTCACACAGACATCGGAGTTTAATGATAAGACACCCACATGCATGCCTGATTGTAATTTACGGGTAGTGGACCGCATTCAATCCAAGTTGAAAGCATTTGGCATTTTGGCAGATGATAAAATCCCTTCCTACGCTTGAGCAAGGATACAATGACAATTTCCATACCGGACACCACACTTCGTAAGGAATTATGTCTAGCATGACACCCACACTAAGCAGGCAGCACTATAAATTTTAATTTATACAGTCATTACTTCTTTTCAACTTCTGCCTCCTAAGGAGGATGAAGTGACAACGAAAATGTCAGCGCTGCACAACAAAAGAATTAACTCGTACATAAGGTGCAATAATTACAAGTATTGCAGGTTTCCATCTTTAGTACTTGCCTTGTGCTTGTTTCAACTTATGTGCCAAGCCATGGTGAAAATTTAATTTGAAATTAATTAACTGCAGAGCTCTGAATATATGCCGAAGCAAAGTTTTACACAGTTCATGCATCTGCTTTATGGATTGACTACTACAATTTGCAAATACAACGGCTCTTGACATACCGATAAGATGCTGAAATGACCTAAAATACCTGGGCATGCCCTGAGTTTTAGGGAGTGATGTGGAGGGGCAGGGCAGGGGGTGTTCGAAAAAACAGAGGAAAAAAGACGCTATTAAAAAGACAGGAAGAGAAACACTGCAGCGCTGATTGAGAACACATTATTTTCCAATACACAAACTGCAAAAGCACATGAGATTTTTTTTCTTCTTCTTCCAGTGAAAATATGATGGAGCCAAATGGCAGAGAGAAATATTTGCTATTTAGCAAGAAGAAAAATCCACCAGTAGGTACAAATCATGTGACAAAGCATTAACTTAACTCGGTAAACGACATGGGACTGTGTTTAACACATTTTAGACTGATCTAGAAATTACTAATTAGATTTTAATTCTCTATATATTGTTCAAAATAAGTTTTTACCTAAATCCTCCCTTCTGAGGGGGGTCTTGCAAGTAAACAAGAGTGCAGGAATGGAAGAGAAAAAAGCAGAAGAGACACGAGTCTTCCAGCCTACCATTTGTTTTGATCGTATCGCTTGCTGTACTTATTTAGCAAACTTACCCGGTCCCAGAAGTGCCCACGTTAAACATAATGTATTTTCAATTCATGAAATAGCATTAGCATAAATGGCAAAGGCACGCAGCAGGCCAGCCGCGCGCAATAATTGTCCCCGCGTTTGTTCGTTTTAATGCTGCAATTAAATCACTCAGCTGCACCAAGTGCTGTCACCAGGACTTTTCTTCTGTGACTGCTACAGAAGCTGAACGTTGTTTGTTTGGGCAACGGTACAACTTGCGCAAAGCTTCAGCGGGTTACAACTCCAGATAGTGAAGGAAAAAGCTCAAAAAGACGAAAATACCGAACTGATTAGTGAAGATTTTTGACCAACACAACAGTTGTAACAACAACAAGGTCAGCAGCCATTGCAAGCTACAAGTTTACACAAAAAAATTAAAAAGAATGCTGGGCAGTAATAGGAACGTGGCTAACAAGCACATTTTCCATCTATGCTAAGACTATTTCAGGACAACTTACGTTACAAAAATGTAAAATGCTGTACTTTCAGTTGCATAAACCCTTTTCATAATAAGCAGTCCTCTAATGGAGGTTACGTGTCATTCCTGTCCAAGAATAACTGTTACAAAAATCAAAGGCTTTAGAGCTTCTGTCCATGGCCCAGGTTGCTCCGACCTAGAAGCAACAAACAAGACCCTGAAGACTATGTTCTATGGCAAATACCTAATTTAATGTTTAATAGAAATGACAGCACAAACAATCCCCAAACAGAAAATTAGAAGAGAGGAACTCGAGGAGGAAAAAAATATGCTTGAAATCAGGAAACATTTCTCTGCAACAAAGCAAGGTTATGTTTAAGACTTCTGGCAAATACCATTCAATCAACAAAGTATTATTCAGATTAATTGAAATACCAGGCCTACCTCTAGAAGTTGCAGCGTGATGTTAGACTTGATTTTGGGAGCAGATGCTCCAGATGCTGTTTGGGAGAGACCTTAGGAGACTGATGCTTTTTTTGCCTCAAAATGTCAATGGAAGAGGGCTTTGCCTCCACTCCCTTCTCGGTCACGGCAAAATAATTTGAACAAGAGTCATTTTGATAGCTTTCTGATGAGATTAATCCGATTTCTTCTATCAAATATCTTGGGACAGGAAAGCCCATGGATAATCTCAGGCAAGGTCAGAATTTGTCGCAATGGAGTGCCGTATTTATTCAAGTATGGGGATGTGTCTGCTTGGAGTAGTGCCCAGACTTGCTATTATTCTCAATCAGATTGTTGGTTTTTTTGTTTGTTTTCTTAAATTCCAGAAAAATAACCCTCCAGATTTACTGCTGTTGATTTGGTTTCTTGAGGCTGAACAACTGAATCGTGGAGGAAAAAATAAGTTTTACTGTACGGAGACTTGCATGATCTCACAAAGTCCTCCACGTGCACATCCTACCACCTGATCGGAGACGCTCACCACGAACAGCAACTGTTCTGATTTTGTTCCCAGAAAGACACCTGCGTTTCCGCTTCTGAGGACAGAATTTATTTCCAATATCCACAATTACAACCGACTTCAGATTGCTCAGTAAAGGAATGGCTTTGGGATAAGTTGGTGGACAAGTACCTTGAGAAGCTCTGAAGTCAGCCACACGCACGTTCGGATGAAACGCAACCTTTCCATGCCTTGGCTCTGAGTGTTGTGAAATGGAAAAGCAGCCTTCAATTTAGCAGGATCGGGAGTGGTTTTGCTTTCATCCCATTGCCAGAAGAATATCCTGGCCTAACAAGCCTGTACTATCTCAATCGAGTATTCATTTCAAGAAGTCTGAAATATTGTTCTGAACACTCGGTATCTCAAATTATCTGACTCTGTAAACACTGGACAACTAGGTGGTTGCCTTCATCAGATTATTAGGAAAAAATTTTTATCTTTTCATTGTTTCTCCCCAGGAGACTGCATGTGGCAGAACTGCAAGCAGCTGTTGTTATTATTCCCTTTAAATAGGCGTCTTTCAATACTTACTATTCTATTTTCCAGCCATGTTATTATAGCATTTATGTTTTAAAACTTCTAAAATTCTAAGAAGTTTCCTGTATAGGTAATTTGCCATGCACGCCGTCATATCTTGCTTGCTCTTGCACTACAGAAATCTAAGAGACTTCCAAAAATTTTGCTTTGAAAATAGAATTATGTCCTCTGTGTAGTAAAACTCCTTTCCTTACACTAGTTTTGTTCCATTCTCCACACTTCTCTATAAGAAGCAGTGATTAACACGAACGAACTAAGTGTTCACCAGTGACTACGTAAACAGAAGTTCTTCGGAGTATTATTCAAGCATCTAAATCGCAAGAAGTTCTAAAATTGCATCTTAAACCTTAAGCTCTCTCATCTGAAAGACATCATGCACAGCCGAAGGACTGAAACTGGCTGGAGACATCCTAGCACAGCATTCCCGCTCCAGACATCGGGGCCATCTGCATACATGATACAACACGGGCTGTAACTGGAAGGTTACACCATCTTCTTCAAAAGCTTAAACACGGTGACTTGACCGTAACAGCTGGTGGCTTTAAATATCGTGACTTTGCCATAACAGTCAAACGGTTTTCTTTTTTTTTTTTTAATTAAGAAAGTGCTCCACCTGCTATACTGTGAAAAAGGAAACACACCTCTATTTCCTCCATCACTACAGATTACAAAACACGATAAAGATCCATCCCCCTCGTATTTAACTTGCTCCCCACAAGCACTCAGCACCTTTGCCAAAGCTAACGAGTTGGAAGTTTAGGGCTTGACCTCAAAAGGTTTCCACTGAAGCTACTGGGACACGGCAGGAGCGATTCTCTGTGGATAACCACAGCCCAGATCAGCACCATAACCAATTTTGAAGCCGTAAAGACATGCCCTTTTCCAAGTAGAGCACTAGGAAGGGTTATATATGACACACCCTAGAATATTCCATTGTCAGCTATGATTAATGACAATCTTGAGGGTCTTTTCTCTTTAGGGTAAGAACTGCGTAGCTTCTACGCTTACACAAAAACTTCAAAAGTAAAGCATTTAGAGAGTAATGCAAGACCAGCTTACACAGCTGGAAAGAAGACCTGCCTTCAGGCAGGCAGCCTCTAGTTAAATTTCTGTTTAAAAAAATGACACGATCTTTTGCCAGTCCAAAATAAAAGTCTGCAAGCTTGATAACTTTAATACAAGATTGTCCTTGAGAATACAGAGAAAAAATAAATAGCTAAGATGGTGCTCAGCGAATGATTCACTTCTCTCATATTCTACTCCTCATTTTTCCAATTTCACTTAACAAAGCCTGGTATTCAGAGAGGTATTACATGACTGGTACAGCAAGAATCAGTTGTGTAAGACCTATTTCTTGTCTGCACGGCCCTAGTTCACTTAAACCCTAATTCGGCCCTACTGAAAACTAGTTTGTTCTAAAGGATGAAGAGAATTTACAAACCAACCTTTTCCAGAGTGTTTGAGCGTAGCTACGACAGGGACTCTAATGCTCAAGTTTTTCTTACGTACAACTAGCATTACATACTGACAATACGCTCCTGATGGCAGAGCAGAGCAGATCAGGTTCCTTCAGATGAAGCAGTTCCAGGATCCTGCAATCTCCCAGGCAGCCTCTCCCGAGCCACCACCTCAGCAGCGGGAGGAAGGGTGGGCGCTCCTGCCTGCATTTTACAGGAGGAAGATTTATAAAAGGATTAGAAGACAACTCTTTCTCTTAATTGAAGACAAGACTTAGGTTTCCCAATCCACAGTTCTCTAAAAGAGAAGAAAGGAGGACAAGAAAAAAAAATCCCAAAGGAAAACAAAGCCCTGTTTAAGACATGCCTGCTGTCCCTTCCTAATGCCCTCCAGCCACAGCACCAGCTGTGAGCATCCACCTGGGCACTGCACTGGTCTAGACGCTGCCTGCTATACACAGAAATGGCACAGGACAGTAGAGGTGGCATGGTGGAAAGAAAAAAAAACGGGATGCTGGAAGCCATCCTGACAGCCTTGTGCACCCCATTACAATCACCATGAGTTCTTGGAAGTGGGTTTCTGATTAAAGTCTGCATGTTTTAGGTATACTCTTCACAGGATGTGGAGTGCAAAATAAATCCTGGAAGCTCACCTTAAATATTAATAAGGCTTCAAGAAGGTTAAGTGCCAGCTGAAGTTGAGCAAACCTACTGATACAATTCTGTCACCCTCAGACAACCTACAGACACGTGCATCACCCTAGACACGTATTAAAACTTAAAAGTTCAATAACTGTTTAATACAGAACTACCACTCATGCATATTCATGGCATAAATAAATGGATTTAAATCAAACTGACTTAACTGCGGCATAAAACCATCTTCCTTACTGGATTAACTAATTAATGTGGTTTTCTTTGCGTGAGCTAAGACCAGTAAGAAAGCAAAAATTCTCTGTTCGTTCATTTTGGGATTCTATGTCTGTATAATTATCAGTTACAGATCCTTATAGTACTGAAAAAAAAAACACAAAAATCAACAGAAGTGACGAGAAATTTAGTCTTAACAATTATTAGGAATTATTCCAGAGCTCTGCTCGTTCTAAAATTTTTCATTTAGACAAAAAACCTTGTCCTTTTCCTGACCACAACTCTCTTATGAAATCTGGTTTCTAAATTTATTACCTACACGATTCAGGAGAGTGACAGGGTCTCAACTCTGTCATTATTAATATCCGTAGCAGGAAGACGAGGTTTGGATCTCTGCCGAGTAAAAAAATCTGTCCATTGAACTGCAGCAGTCCTACAGTAACAGTCGATTACAAACCTCACCAAAACGTTCCAAAATGAGCAAGGAAAGATCACAGAATGGCAATGATTGGCACAAAGGAAGGAATACTACCCAGAGACTTACCTAGAAAGGTCAAACATGAAAACATTTACCTAAAACACTAAGTAACTATAACATGTAAGAGCTTGTTGGCCCAACTTGCTCTGCATTTTGCATGAGCAAGCCTCTAATGATACTCCAACAAGGAAAGTTTGTTTACCAGTAACAACTTCGATATTAACTTCATCACATTCGTATCAGCAATGTTTTTACATCCCCAACAGCAATTTACATAGAGGCAAGAATTATCATGTCAGCCAGCCAAGTCATAGCTGAGTTAGAGATATCAGAGAGCCATCTTCCTCCCTACATCCACTCTGCCCGGGCAGCTCCATGCACCTCCATTCTTTCTACCTCACAGGACAGAAAGAGAAGATGGAAAGGACCAGATGACAACTTGTGCAATGAGAAATTTGTTTCTCTGCCTTCCAGATTGGCATCTCACCTATCTAGGTCTTCTCTCATGTTCCACGGTGAAGGACGTATCCGTAACTTCATAATGCTTGCTTTCTTCAACTCAAATATTGGTTAATGAAAAATTAAATGAATAAAAGCTGTATTGTAGCTTCAGAGCGGATAATGGAATTTACATTTCAGGATCCCAACACTGTTCCCAGTAAAACGAGTCAGAGAACGGTTTGGGTTGGAAGGGACCTTAAAGACCACCCAGTTCCAACACCCCTGTCGTGGGCAGGGATGCCACCCACTAGATCAGGTTGCTCAGGACCTCGTCCAACCTGGCCTTGAACACCTCCGGGGATGGGGCATCCACAGCCTCTCTGGGCAAGCTGTTCCAGTGCTCAACTACTCCCTGAGGGAAGAATTTCCTCCTAACATCTAATCTAAATCTCCCCTCTTTTAGTTTAAAAACCATTCCCCCGTGTTCTATCATTATCTGCCCGAGTAAAAAGTTCCCTTCGTAGGTCATCATGCCTACAACTATCTGTTGTCTTAAAACAACAAATAAATCTACTCAGGTGGGTGTAAATGACTTCTGTCTGTGCTACTGTGGCTGTACCACTACAGCTGCTACCTCTACGCCAGCAGCACACCAAAGCAGCCAGTCACTTCTGTCTGAACCATGTCCCCAGCCTGTGACACTTACGGCTGTCAAAGGCAGTTATCAGCCAGACGTCGACCAACACAGGTTGGCTGTACACAGCTCTGGACTTGGAGCAAATTCTAAATCCAAATAAAAAAAAAAAATCAAGTTATTGAGCAGCAAGCAAAAATTCACACTTTCCTATAAGGGTAATAACTGAATTTCCATGTAGTACAGAAGTTTATTTTTCAATAATGGAAATCCATTCTTTTCATCAGGATGTCTATTCCTAGGTGCCACATTCTTTTCTTCTTAATAGTATTTTTCTTTCCCCAAAGTGAGTCACTCTGGAAAACACCACTCGCTTGAAAGAGAACAAAATTGACAAACAAACCCAACTGTCATGAAAAATAATGTTCACTGCTATATACTATGACTACCACATACCAATAGCTTAGAAGTTCCATCAGAAAAAATAAGTTGCAAATCCATTCGACAATAGTTACTGGCTTCAGGAGAAGGAAATAAACATTTAAATCTGCAACTGTTAAAAGAGTTTCTTCTAATACACCGCTAAGCATATGATCTGTTTGGCTTTGCTCTAATTTGGCTGGGAAGGCTTTCGCAGAAAGAAGGAAAATGTTTTTGATGGCTTGTTCAAAAGGAAAAATAGCCATTTATCAGGTTATGTAAAAATCTTGTACTTGTGTTGGAAACTACAGTTTGGCAGAACACATTTAATTACCCCTGGCTCTTCTAGAGCATTAAGTAAAAAATAACTACGTTATAATCGTGTTAAGGGTTTGTCTTCGTTGGTTCGAGACAAAGATTTTAGTGAAAGGTCTCATTAAATCTTAGATCATTCTTTACACAACTTAGCTCCTCCACGGGTCTACACAAACAAGGAGGTAAAGCTATAATCCGTAGAAATAAAAGAAAGATGGGAAGATTTCCAAGCTTTTTATGCTCAAAGGTAAAGGAGAACGCTTCCCCCCCACACACACTATCAAAAGTGTTCATTAGAAATAATAGCTATTGAAATCGAGTTTTTCATGAAATCAACCTTTCAGGAAATCAACCCTCTAAATCAGAAACAAACACTTCAGCCCATACATGCGACACTGTAAATACGCACTCTTAAATACATACCCAACAAGATGCCAGAGAAATCATACTGTGAGCTCCATCCACATTGATGAAATTCCAGAATCCCTGAACTACGAAGAAACGGGGCACCCCTGGAGAGCGGCTAAGAAGTTTGGTAGATACCGAGTGGAGAACCAAGTCACTAAGCACAGGGATTTCGAGTAGAATTGACACCATCGGAATACAGCTCCCCTACACGTACAAGGAGCATCAGTAAGGTCACGCCATCACGAAACTACAGAAGTCACGACAGCCAAGATTTTCATACTATGCTCGCTTCGCCAAGATAATCTTACCCCATGCTATGCAAATTCAATGCCCTCTCCATATACTGACCACAATTAAAAAAAACACAGCAGGCAAGACATTTAGCGTAACAAAAAGAGTACGTATTTATGGTTCTAGTCAATGCTGAAAGTTTCTGTACGAGCCTAAAAGGCTGCACAGTTTTGAAATACAGATGTTCTAATGCAGACATTTTCATTCGACGGATTCAAACATTCACCTGGTTCTGAGTGTTGCCATCAGGGAAAGTTCTGAATGAGAAAGCTGAGAATGGGGAACGGGGGCTGTGATCAGCCCCTAATGCTTCGTCTCCGCTGCCCCATCATGGTCCCTCTCTGCCCCTGCTCCACGTGGGGTCCCTCCCACGGGATGCCGTCCTTCCCGAACCGATCCCGCATGCGCTGCCCACAGGCAGCAGCTCTCCAGCACGGCTCCGTCCCACGGGGTCCATCCGCCAGGAGCAAACTGCTCCAGCACGGGTCCCCCACGGGCGGCAGCTCCCCCCAGACCCCAAAAGTGTAGTAGTAGAAGTATACATGCCAGCCAGAAGGCAAAGCAGCTCCCTTGCTATGATGAGCTTGGACAATGATTTATGCGAATGACCCGATGGCTGAACACTCCCATCCCAAAAAGGTGTTAGAGACATGTGGCAGGAGAATGAAAGGGAAACCACTTAAACATGTCATTTAGTAACAAATGCAGCTTCACATGAAATTAATCCACTAGGGGACCCGCAAACCAAATTTGGACACAGGGCAATAGAAAAAATAATCACTTCTTGTACTTCACCAGCGTTCCTCACCCTGACCTGAAACATAGCTGAGTTTTTCCTGCCCACTCACTTTATAACCCCTCCAAAGGGCCTGCCAATAACTGTATAAAATCATTTGTAAAAATCATTTGTATCAATCATTTGTAATATGGTATCAGTGCTTCTAAAAACAAATAAACCATCAATTTTCCTAACTACTGGACTATCTTCTGATAGAAAGTGTGCAGCAGAAGAACACATCCTGAGTGGTACGCCGCATACACACATGTACGCAATGCACATAACATTTTCCAAGTTATGAAGAACAACTTCCTTATGGACTTAAGTAACAGGTGTTAATATCCCGTTTTAATAATTAATATTTATACTCTTTTATGATTTAATATTTTAATTAGTACAAAAGCCTTTTGGTCACATCTTAACCCTCCGTACTCCGCACCATCCAGAAGGATGACCATCACGAAGTTTGGACAATACTTCACGAGAAGCACAGTGGCCTATTGGAAGCCCCCGAGCCAGAAAACTTGACGTTTGATTCCCAGATTTTGGCCTTGTAAACAACAGGGTCAACCCACTTAATCAGCTGCAGTATGCTCAAAATTGAAGCCGTAATAATGGTGTTAATCGCGTTAAAGCATTTTGAGATTTACCGCTGAGACATGTCATAGAGGAGATCCATACCCTTGTTGACACCGGTTAAAAAGTGAAGAGGTCAAAACAGCTTCCTCGCCATCCCTGAGTTGAAATGTATAGGATTTCAGAAAAGGTCGAACTTGTAAGCGTAACAGTATTTTTCCTTCCGAAAAAACAAAAATTTTAGTTGAAGTTTTATAATGATTAATTCTGCAGTTCTCAATTTCAATTTCTCTATTTCTCTTAGAGCTAGGAAAAGTTTGGAAAGCATCATTTTTTTTCAGCAATATAAAATTCTTTCACACTTGCCCTAATGTTTGCAAGATATCATTTTTTTTTTTCCTTCAACAAGCAATTTCTGCTAAGAATTAAAGAAAAATATTTTTGAGCCAATAGGGGACTTGGGTTTTGATTTCTTTATTTATTTATTAGTGCTGGGCTTTTTTTTTTAAAAAAAACACTTCTATTTTATAACGGGTTATTTGAAGCTGTTCAAGGTTTTGGCATATCAGAATAAATGTCAGGGAGATAAATCACCAACACACCTCATGAAACTCGCTGCAGAACTCTCAGTCAACAAGCTGGAACATATGGTTGCAATTATGATCTGTATTACCACAGAAATCAGAAGCTCCAGTCACGAACCACAACCTCGTTATGCTATGTACTGTACATGCTGAAGGATGGGCTCTATCCTCAACAACCTACATAGAGGACATGAGACAAAAAGGATTCACAGAGAGAAAAAAAAAAGGGATTCACAAGAGAAAAGAGGCAGTTACTAGGCAGCACCATGGGCAGTGCCCTCCACAGACCACAAACCGGTGTCAGGTAGATATCACAGAGGGTATCAAGAGGACTTAAAGAATAAAAACATAAGCTCTGAGAATGTTTAGCTACAAAATGTTTTGTCACTGCTGTAAGGGTCCCCAGCAGCGTCTCCCTGAGAGGAAATGAAGGAAGCCATGCTACCGTTTGCTCCCTGCAGAAGTGGAACTGGTCTCACTGGAGTCAATGGAAGATGTCCGTGAACAACCAGGCCCAGGACCGTACAGTGTTAACTGCTCTTCTTTGAGAGAAACGCTTTGTTATCGTTGCCATCAATGCTTACAGAAAGAGTTTTTACAGAAAAAGTGGAGGGGGTCCCCCAGCAAAGTCTATGCTACCTGCCCAGCTGTTTCTAACTAGTGGTTTACTATCAAAAACATGTTGGCGAAGTTTACAAGACAGATCGACAATTTCGTAAATAATTACGTGATGATTCTTCTGGTTGCAGATCCTTGTGATCGAAAGCCCCAAACGTTTGCTGGACCTGGGGCCTAGTCATGCTACCAGAAGCGCTATTGCTGTGTAACTGTTGTATACGCTCACATCGTTCAAACCCACAAAGATAAATTAAATTAAAAACAAACAAAAACACCCCCAAAAAACCCACAGGGTATGTCAAAGGAACTGCGCAAGAGCTTGATAGAGCTTGAAGACATCTCTGCAGAAGACATCTCAGAAGAGATTTATGCCCGAGGCAATATTTTTCTGGGCTACTACGATTAACACAGAAGATGAATTTTATCTGCGAAAAGGCAACGAAGACTCTCAAAGGGAACTTTCACAGCCCAGCCTGACAGTAGTTGGGCCTAACTTCAAATCTGCTCGCCTGGTCCCCGCAGCGCCGGAGCTGCACAGCACAGATGTCGGTCAGGACGAAGCTGCTCTAGAATCCAGCTCCCTGGGCAGCTTTTGCAGACTGAACCTCCCCCAGCTACACTGCTATTAACACCCAACTTCTTAATTTCAGGGAACACGTACTCGAGCTGCAGGCACATGTTTCGCTGCAGTTCGGACACGTCTGCAGAGAAACTAAGAAAAAAGCTAAGGATCGGGACCCTAAATCTTCACATACAATCTGAATCGAAATGGCATGATTGCAGTGACAAGAGGATGCTGCTGGTATGGACTGTAAGCAAGAAGGAAGATTAGCAGAAGTGGGACAGAAGTCTTAGATCTACGTTCTCATTATGCCGAGAGCATGAACAGAAACACTGACTAGGCACCAGGGAGAGACAGAAAGCTGAAGTTCAGGTTTATGGGGCAGATCATACACTAGATCTGTGACAAATCAAAACAGGTTCTGGAAGGTCAAACCAACTAGATTGAAAAATCTGTAAGAAAAAAGTCCAGCGGAATGGTAAGAAATAAGAGATATGTGTAAGTAGTAGTTTTTGACCTTCTACTTGGACGCATTTTAGTCTATATATTAAAAATCAGACTACGTAACTTTTTCCTCTTCAATTTTAACATTAAACGCTAGATGGGAATAACCAGTCTTCTTATAAAGATAACCATGCAAGCGTTCCTGTTAATGTCAGCAGCAGAAGAAGAAACCTTGGTACACACAAGTCACAGATGTGTAAAATAGGTCGTCAGATTCCCTCTTCAAGTACGCTACTGCCGAATGACATCATGCAGACTGAAGTACACGCTTCCATGAAGCTCGATAATGTTCAGGAATGTTTGCCTAGTTCCAAGCAAAGAGTACGGACGTGAGAAAACAAGCAGCTGTTGACGACTACACGCTGAGTTCTGTAATTCACATTAATGCTGCCACAGTACATTTGCGGGCCAAATTAGTTCAGGCTGATCAGGTGACTTATCAAGATAAATCACCTTTCATGGATTTCTTCCAGGTAGAGCATTGTACCCACCGCAATTAAAATTACCTGAACACACACTACGTCAACGAGAAGCTACCACTGCAGTAACTCGTAAGTACTTCAAGATGCATTAAGGTGGGGTTATCTTTTTAAACAGCAAAACATAAATTGGGTCAACTGTTTCAAATGCAACCATTTACATTAATTTTTTGATAGCCTTGAGTAGCACTAACATTTTCCTGGCTTATTATTTGTTTGGTGGCTCCTCAACATAACATGAGTTTTAGTTTGCAAGAAATCAAACGACTAAGTAAAAAATTTTGCTTACCAAAAACAGTTCTCTCAACTTGGTCAACTGTGGACCATGAAGTGGCAAACACTAATAATACTTCAAAAAGGAAGAAATTTAAAACAAAAAAAAAAAAAATAAATGAAGTAATTTAGTTCAGTTCGATTCCTTCTGAACCAAGGAGAATGATTTTTGATTTGTAACATGAAATGTAAACTCTACTGTCATTCACACTGATGTCACTTCACAGCACATGAACAAAACATAACCAGATCTAGCAGCACTTCACAATTATTTTTGCACACCTACGAAAAGGCTACTATGATTCAAAACACAGTTGACTCAATGCCAAAGATACTGCACTGGAGAACGTCCTTTTTGAAGTTAGGAAACTAAAATACCATCCCCCCCTCGCTCCAAACCCACAATTGTGTATTGGATGATGGCATAATTGGCAACACAATTCTGATCAAGGTACTTTATACACAAGACAGAGAAATGTACTTGCAGCACACAGGCAACTTGCATGCAGTCAGAGGTCAAACCAAGGAGAAGAAACGGGCGTGAGGATGTTGGCTGCATGGTTTCAGGGTTAAGGAGGTTCATGAGAGGAAAAGAAACAGGCTACAAAGGATGAGAAGCGGGACAAGGTTAACTGTGGGAAAGGGTAAACTTCTGCTCACGTTGTGTGTGGTTATCACTCCTGCAGAATCACGAGGAAGGAAAGGAGGGGGGGGCTTGAAATACAGTGCTTATACAAGTTTGCAGACCTACTGCTGCTGTGAAAGAGACTACAAAACATGCACAAAAAAACAAAATAAGGTAGGTAGCTGTGGTATCAAGTTATGTAAGTCCAAATTAACAAGTACAACGATTATCCTAGGCCTCAAAATTTCATATGAAAAGGTTTTAAAAACCAGGCTCCTGCCTCTTTTCATCCTAAATAAAAGATGGATTATTTCATTAGACTTACTTTAAGAATTATGTAGTATTTAAAAGACATGAAAGCGAGCTTTCAATTCTTTCATTCTTTCAGTACGTATCCTGTAAAAACATAAAAGCCTACAAAACTATACAAAAATAAAACAATACAGAAATCACTTCTGGAAGTTTTTCCCCATCTGCTCAAATCTTACTTTTTTTTTTTTATAACAATTTGTGTTGCTGTCTTCAAAATCTTTGTTGCACTCTCCACACGTACCTGATGCTTTAAAAAGGATGACAAAGGGCTTAATTCAGAGCTGTTACCAATGGACAAATACGCCATTTATTCTACCAGTCTTAGCGTGTCCAAATTTCATCTATAGTCCAGCACTGCATGCAGGCAAAGAATATTAACTAGCCACGTGCACGCAAACAGAAGTACTATTCCAATTTTCTAACAAGAGATGGCATTTATTTTTTCCCCTTTCCTGGATGGGTTATTCGAGAGCTCTTTCCGAAAGCTCTTTCGCCTAAAGCTTCATATGAAGATACTTAATTCACCAGGAGAAACGATGGCACTTCAAGTGCTCATGAAAGAAGCAACGAAGTAAGTGTGGGAGTATGCCAAGGGAGTTGTTAAGAGAATGGTTCAAGAAGGAGCAAAGGGGGGTGGAAATGTAGGAAGAGACAAGAACATACGTAGGCAGAAACCTTAAGAATTTGCGCTAAGAAATGCAAACTCGATACACAAGAAGTAAAAAGTCATGTGGGGATATGTTATCAGAGCTGTGGAGGAAGGTAAGGCGGTGACACTTTGGATGGACTTCACAGGTTAAGCAAGCGAAGAGGAAAAAAAGCTCTTTGCACTAAGGCAGAAATACACTCAGGCGTGACTAGACAACTAGAATCAAGGTGAATGAAAACATGTGGTGCAGGTAGCAACAAAATACGCCGTGAAAACCACTCTACAGTCACAAGCTGAAGCACAAACCACATAACGAAACCTGCTTTGGAAAACATTTTAAAAGCAATTTTCTCCAGCAACTGACAAGAAGGAAAAGAACGTACCTGCCGGGACTTCCAAAATAAAAAAAAAACACGTTGTGAGGAACAATTTAATTACTTTCTCTTCTCTGTCTAAATAAACAGCCAACCAAACAACCGTTTTCTGACACATTTACCTTATGGGCATAACCCAAACACTGCCGTGGTCTGCCCCAAGCATGTAAACTAGAAACCAGAAAGAAGATGAGTGTGTTCCTGTGAACGCACTGGGCTCCGTGTAACCTCACCTTACACAGAAGCAGGAACGCGTTTAGGATACGCTGCACTACGTTACAGAGACGTGCTCTTTTACTGCCTCCAGGAGGAGATCCACATGCACTGTCACAGTCAGTCCGCAAAAATATTTTCTGGCAGGCCACACGCGGCACGAACTTTAATATTCCCTAGGGATGCTTCCAGTGACTGGATTTCACAGAAGATCAAAACAAATAGGATATGTTCGAACAACAGCTGACTTGCAAAGTATTACTTAGATTTATCAAATAAAAGGAAAGTGGTAGATACTATTTCTGTTAGCAAGGTATTGTATTTTATTTTTACTATAAACAAAACTGTTTAGGGAGAATTTTTACATGCAATACACAGCTGAAGAAAACCACGCATCTGGTATGGGGAAGAGAGCAACCACCAATTAAAATGCAGTACGTAGTATAAAAAACATTGAAACCCTTTTTCTTAACAATATGTCATTAAGTCCTTTGTATACTTCAGACAGAATCTCTCTATAACAAACAGACCAACCACGGAAGGTCACAAGCTATTCACAACATCCAGGAAAAACATTAGTCAACCTACCGGGAAAGGCATACGCTACGGTATGTTACAAAAATTTGTTACCTAGGCCACTCTCTTATATCACAGAAGCCTTGAGTTTGGAAGGAGCCTCTTCAGGCCATCTAGTCCAAATTTCCTGCTCAGGCAGGGCCACCTAGAGCAGGACGCCATATCCATACCGTAACGGTACAGAATAAAATATGCACGTTCTCTGAAAACGTGTACAGCTCTTGAACAACGGAGTCTTTACGCAATATTTATTCCAACGTTTTAAATAACTTGAAACGTGATTCGTCAAATGGGGCACTGTTTAAAAATTAAAAGTATCAACAACAGAAAACAAAAGGGGACAAAGTGCTACTATTACCGTATATTGTCCTGCAGGGAGGGCATCTCTGCAGCGCCTGCTGATCGTTTCATGTCTTGAGGCAGAGCACGTACATTCACAATTTATAGTAGGCCCACGGCCATAGCTTTTCTATACTGAGCCCACACGTTAGCATCACTCGTTGAAAAAAAAAAAAAACAGACTACAGGTGCATTTGTAAGAGAGGTCACATAGAAGGCAATACTTTGTAAGACCTGACCAATTGTTTAGAGGAGATAAAAGACTCACTTGCCACCCCGGATGCAATTCCGTACAGCAGTCCTCCTCCGTCTGTTTGCTGCTGAAAGACATGGGTCCCCGGGGGAGGGCTTCTTTCTTGTCTAATGAAGTTATACAGCAGAGTTTTCACAAGCCTGCTGGTATATGGGAGACTGCAAAGAAAAACAGGCAACTCGGGTTGACTCACAAGTTGCAAAATTCGGCTACAAAAGCGACGCTATGCATTTTTGTTCACTGGAAGGAGGACATGCTTAGATCTCAATTCTTTTTTAAAAGTCCCGTTGATCGTTTGAGGAATAACAGATGCTCATTATCTCACCTGGGAGTCAAGTCTAATCAACTACACCGCAAAGAGCAGGCAGGGTGCAAAGCAGTCTTGGGCACTGTGCCTCCTTACAGATTAAAAGAGAAAGAACACCGAGGTTTTGACCATGCAGAGCTGCGCCGACTCCAGCAGGACGCTGTAGCAGCACCTTCAGGAGCACGGCTGCAGAAATATTTTGTTTTCAATACCACTTTTAAGTCAATCAACTCGTGGAACTATTGTATTTTTCTACCCCCAAGACAACTGTAAAAATATTGATGCAAGGGAAAGAAACACTATATTCATTTCATTTTCCTTCCATGCTTTGGTTATATAGAATAGGTAACCATAATTAATTCCTGCACCCCCCCCCCCCCCCAGTATGTGGCTGTGTGTGGCTGGGGTGAATTTGCAGGGATGAACGAAACACGTGACCTCATCCCAGTGATTCTGACAAACGCACACAAAATTTGCTGGACTTAAATAAAAGTCTTCAGTAATTTTAAAAAAAGATCCCTGAAGAAACACACGGTTGGTTCCTACTCCTCTATAATTTAGAGGTGAACAGATCAGGGCTGTGTTGTGATGATCTCCAGCTTCCCTTACCCAGTAGCCCTTGAACTCTTCACATTGCCCCAGAACCCCAGCGCCTACGCTTTCCATGTACCTGCTGCTCCCAGCTTAGACCTACACATAACACCCTTCTCCCAAATATTCCCCTGATTCTCTGTTCTTCATATGCCTCACAGGAGCAGTACCTCTTCTCTTGCTTCTAGCAGAAATTTCAGAAAACCGGACAACAGGTACACTTACTAAAAAACTGTCTGCGTTTAAAGGTGCTCATTGGATTTTAAGGTCAGAGGACAAATGGCAGCCTGACCAAAACGCATAAAGACCACCATGACAGCGTTTAAACAAGACCTACTCGCCAGAACAAGTGATATTACTCACTTCGCAGCTTAAAACTCAACCTTGCATGTATTTGCCGTCTTCCAAGGGGCTGCCATTTATTTGTACCACGTGAACGATCACCAGCATCGCAGAGATGCACAGGTTCTCTAGACCGGAATATTAAAGGAAAAGGCCCCCAGCTGAACCAAAAACCACCCTGAGAAGTAAAAACTGTTTAAGGGAGCATATCAAAATCCCTCTCAAAAAAAAAAAAAGAAAAGATTGCTTCCAAAATAGTTTTCCGGAAGTCAGAGCTGTAAGATTTAAACCCGAGGCCTTCCAAAAGCCTTTACAGATGTTTTTGTGTTCCATCTTTTTCTGAGGGGAACAAATTACTACCAAAATACATTCCACTGGCTTTTGTTTTCAAGTGCAAACAGTCTAAACAAGCTATCAGAAGCTTTTTTTTTTGCGCTATTTGGTCCAGCCCCGCCCAGAACACGACATACCATCGACCGTGCATCAGGTATTTGTGAATGAGGCTTTCTCGCAGAATTTCCTTGTGAAATAACTGGCAGGAGAGGAAGACGACGAGCGTTGTCACAGCCTCCAAGGAAATGCTGTATGTAATATCTCTGCAGGAAAAAGGGAAAATTCGGAAAGATTAATCTACCGGCTTTGTTCACTAACTGACTTACAAGAACACCGAATAGCTTCAACTTGAGGTTATGCGTTTTACAGCGAGTCTCAACTGGGAACAGCTAACCAACAAATTGAACTCGCTAGGGAAAAGCCACATCACTTCACACAGATAATGCATTATTTTTTATTGCAGTAAGCATTTTTTGATACGCCAGAAGACGAGACAACGTGAAAACATCGCAGCGTTGCCCAGAACGTTCCACCTGCAATTTTCAGAGTGCCCTTCACCCTAAAAATAATAAATGCGTCTCGAAAATATGTCCTTTGTCCTGTTAAACGAAATTGTCATTCTGAGTCTGGGAAATGGCCAGCTAGCCAAACACCACTCCATCTGCCAGGAAGAGTGGATCCCGAAGAAAGGGATGTCACATACAAACGCTGGTTTAAATATGAAGTGCTCACGATGTCAAGATACTACGTACAGTTCAATTTAAACGCTATTTGTGACGTAGCAGTGAAGTGTGACACTTAAAGGCGTGACTGCCAGTTCCGAGGAACGTGCTGTAATGATTCAACGCTGACTCCAGATAGTTTACCAAAGCTCGTTAAGTTAATTAGGAAAGCCTACAGAGCAAAAAGGATGAGAAGGACATCTGTTGTTTGGGATATCCTGTGGTTTCTGTTCTCAACTCCGCCTCTAACAACCCCGTTACCTATCACATATTCGAAAGGGGGAGAAAAATGGTACTTGCTGCCTTAATCACTGATAAATTGCAGAACACCTTTTAAAACACAATTACGTAACTTGTACACGAACCTGTCTGATTCTTGCTTTCAACCACAGACCATTTCTTTCCTCCTCCAGAAGGAGGGAGATGTTTCGTCCAGTGCAACGGTACCATCCTGAAGTGCTCAGAAAGCTTGTTACTACGCACTTATTTAACAATTTTTAACAGTTAAAAAAAAACACGTGTAAACAAAACTAATTACTCTTTCAAGTAACGATGACTTAAAAACAACAGTGCAGTAAGTTAACAGAAAGGACTGGCTGAAACAGAATTCTTCATTCATCTCAGGATTAGAATTGGAGTGGTCTTGATCAAAATGAACAGGCTTTCATTAAATGAGATCAGTTCTATTTTTTAGCTCTTTCTGGTAGTTTAATATCCTGCAAGTGTGACTATTATACTGTAAATAACATGCGTTAGTGTAAAACACAAAGAAAAGCCACTTCATATGTACATCGTGGTGCATAGATAGCTTAAGATAAACTCTTCTGTAGTAGCTCTAGGTCAGAGTTTGAGGAAAGTGAATGTTAGTTATTCAATGGCACGAGCAAATGGGAATCACAATTTCCTGGATCGCAGTCCAACTCGAGCCACGCTGCTTGTGATATAAAAATGTTTTGGAAAGTGACGGTTACACAAACTCGCCGTTTGTATTTTTCCTGGTGTGCTTTGAGTCTTTGAATCCCTAACATTTCACGCCAGGAAGCAACTTACTGCTCAAATAACACTCTTCCTTCAAATCGCGAAGTACGTTTTAATTAGTTTTCGTGAGGTACCTGACTTTTTGCCCACTACGGAGGAAGTTCGCCAGTGTAAATGCTGGTAATTAGATCAGGCCAGAGGTTACGCTGTGATCTGGTTCCACCGCGCGTTCGTCTGCGCCAGGAGCAGGACCGAGCTAGGAACGGTTCCCAGTTCCTCACCCAAGCCGTGATGCTTTGGGATCAGCCACCCACGCCCGTCCCAAGCAAAGCAGGGAAGAGCTACGTATACTGATTATTACAACGGAAAAAAACCACTTCTTAAATTTGCTCCTATCAAATTAAACCCGAAAGCTTGGAATAAATATATTTTTTTTTTTTTTAGGTATACAAAATGCCAGAAACTTATTACCGAGGCTGAGAATCCTAGAAAATCTCCAAAGCTGGGTTCTTCATGACTTGATGAATGAAAAGGCTGACTTAGTGACACGCTACAACATCCAAAATACCTGGGTCGCTTTGTTGGGAGGAAACAAATTTTACAGAATCTATACGCTGGCTCTCCGTTCCAGGCACTTCTTTGCTTAGTTTTCTGACAAATCCTACAACTGGAAATGCAAATCTGAAGAGGCATCACAAAATTCTTCTCTGTTTCCTTACGCTGAGTGATATAAAAATAAACGAAGAAGTTATTGTATTGTATTAAGATTTCTTTTTAAATAACCTGCTTTCAATAACCTTCTAACTGAATGAAAAAAAAAAGCTAATAAATTGATATAACTCAAATTACTTATTTTCTTTCTATTCAAACCCTAATTAAGGGGCATTTAACTGGGAATTTTCACTCAAACTGGAGTCCCAGTATCTGTGGTAACCCTTTAAGCTACGGACACCCTTAATTTAGCAGCACAAGGATAAAGCTTCAGAGCAAAATTTTCTCCACCAAGGGTCAAATGTACAGTTTTCTGAAACTCAAAACATTTCAAAAGGGTCACAAGAACTACCAGGAACCCCTTTTAACTTCAAAGAAAGCACTGTTTATTTATACTGAGAGACTATAGAATGGGGGGGTGTTGATTTTTTTTTTATTCAAAGCTATCACCCTCATAATGGACTTCCTCTTCAAGTTGCTTGCTTGCAGATAAGGAGGAAACGGGAAATAATGAACTCATGTATCAATCACACGTCAGAATTATTTCTCTCTTTCAGAAAACCAGAAGAACCGCACGATGTTGGGAGTTTCTTTTTTCTTTCCCCAGCGTTCTACAAAGCAAACACGAAATCCACACACCTCAGCTAAAGCTCACATCCGAAGTAAATTCACTTCAGCGAACAACATACCAAACCGCATACAAGTCTCTCTATCTTCCTCTCTCCAGACTTCTACAAGTAGCTGTTCTCCTTGGTTCCACGTTCCCTGGTGCTTTAAAGAGACTGAATAGCTCCAGGGTCTTGCATTTGGCACCCAAGTTAAAATTGACTTCTGGCAACAAGTTTAACAAATGGTTTGAAACAAAACCACCACGTACAATTTCTGGTGTAGCAATTTTTAGACAACAATCCAATAAATCAAATGGCGAACTAAGAAGCCAGCAGCTACTCTTTCCGTCTTAATTCCTTCTGTCAAGGAGACAGCAGAGATGCTGGGTTCCCCTGTGAGAGATTTAGGTTGGATGTTAGGAAGAACTTCTTTACCGAAAGGGTTGTTAGGCATTGGAACGGGCTGCCCGGGGAAGTGGTTGAGTCACCATCCCTGGAGGTCTTCAAGAGACGTTTAGATGTAGCCCTTAGTGATATGGTTTAGTGGAGAACTTGTTAGTGTTAGGTCAGAGGTTGGACTGGGTGATCTTGGAGGTCTCTTCCAACCTAGACGATTCTGTGATCTACGGCCCTGGGAAAACTCTTTTATAACAGCACCACGTTTATACTTTAAAAAAAAAAAAGTACTGTTTTAGAAGGAACTGATTATTAAGAGTAACTAATTCCTCCAGGATACTAACTGGAAAGGATAACGCTTCTGGATGTCCATCAAAAACACACATTTTCATTTCCTGGTCCACAGATCGGTAATTTTTCCTCCCTTTTACTTTGCCAAACATTAACTATCCCGCCGCTGCACCAGAGAGGGCAGATCAGCAATGCTGCTCCTCGTGCCTCAGCCGGAACATGCAGTAGGAGGGGACACGTAACAGCTTCAGGTTTTATATCTGTACTTGAAACCTAGGACATTTTCCCTTTTCTCTTCTCTGTCTGGACCACAGGAGGCTGTCGAAAACCGTTTCTGTGAACTCTGGTAAGTCAGACATTTTGCATTATTTTTTCCCCCTCCAAACTCTGTGCTCCCTCTCAGCTCATTAGCCACGACTTCATTCGCATTTTGGAGGAGATGCAAGAGATTAAATCAACTCTGGTAGCAGACTTGTAAATGCCGGAGCTATCAACCTCCAGGCATTTATGGCCGGAGAACCACACCGGGCTATCCAGCTGTGTATCATTCCCTCAAAAGGTTTTGTCAGCTCGAACCGTACGACGATTTCACCTTGCCCTTTTGCAGTTCTCGCGGACAGTTATTTCAAATATGCCACGATGCTGATGCTGCATTTTGAAGTTCCAAATGTCTGAAAAAATTCTGTGGCCAAAACAGCGATCTTTAACACAAATAAAACGTCACCTTCGTGACAGGAACAGGAAAAGGGCACACAAGCAGCCAGTTAAGGCAACTTGTTTGAGCAGTAGCTCTCTATACTGCGACAACTCGAGCACTTGCCATTACTTGCCCGCGCCCACAGACAAGTGGACAGCTCCCAAGCGTCCTGGCATTTGCTTTTTTCTACTCAAAATTACGAAGCGGATGTGTACGACCTCCTGTCAGCATTATCTACCAAGAACCTCGGCAACCTGTGTGTCATCATCCTGCCGCTGCCAGCTTCTCCCCAGTGCCAAGCAATGCTCCCGACTGCTTTCTGTGCTCACCGCATCATTCAGCTTTGCTCCCTGCCTCGGACAGAGGTCTGCGAAAGAGGAACCAGGATTAAGTACAGAGGCAAAATACAACCAAATCTCTGCTAGGAACTTCGATTACTACTCCAAAGACACATCCTTCTGTAAACACGTTAATTAACACCTCAATGAAACGCAACTATTTCGCCCCCTCAGCAAACAGAGGCTGAGAGCTTATGAATTATTTCACACCTGCAGAGCAAACAGGCTGAACAGTCAGAAAGAAAACACTCTGAATTTCAGCTTACACCACTGTACCAAACCCCCCTCCCTGTTCAAATATTTTCCTGAACTTTCACCCAGCCAGAGCTGTCTGCTCTGAGTATTAAAAGGTTAAAAGGTAACTCATTTTCTAATTTAGGAGAGTTGCCAAAAGGGCTGATTCATACAAAAACGCTCAAATCATACAGGAACCAGGTTTCATTTCCCCGCTTCCTGAGGGCCCACCAGAAAGGTGAAAGAGGAGTCACCGCAGAGAATAGGATCGGTTCTGAAAACTGAAAAGCAAGTGGAGTGTCTGGTTATCAGTCTCAGGATACAAGTGCGACTCAAAACGAACACAATCTTTCCTCTTGGAATCGCTCCTAACTTTACACCCGCCGATGGCAAGAGCGCAGCGTTGCAGCCGATACTACAGGACGTTCATTACAGTTCAATTATGCTCGAGGAAAGCAAAGAGCATCTCTGACATTTCCTACCCCATCTCCCCACCACCGCAGGTATTCTCTACCGAGAGACAGAACAGAGATGGAGAGAACATCCTAACGAAGGCAGAAATACCCAAAGGGAATCATCCAATGGATTAAAACAATAGTGGGATCCAAGACCTTTTGTTCCCAGATCTATTCCTAAACTATTGGAGACCACGTAACTGCATACGCTTTCACCTTACTGGCATCCAGTTCTCCACAGAGGAAATGCTCTAAACAGTCTAGGATTTTTAAGGGTTGCACATCGCACCTATATTCTGCCGTATTTATCTTTCTTATCAACACGACTCCTAAGCGACATCCACCAAGTCTCAGTGAAAGACCTTACCCTTTGAGCAACTCCACAGAAACACTGAATATCCACTAAAACGTACAGCTCAGGTGAGTAGTTCTAGGTAGCTTTCAACCCCGTGGGAAAAGGCAGAGAAGACGACCCGTGTGCTCAAAAAACCCACTGCGAAACAGCGCAGAAGTCCAGACAGAGCCAGACGACGTGAGCCACGTCGTGTGTTCCAGCGCGCAGCCTGCACGAAAGGCAGAGCTGCTCCTGGTAGGAGCAATGTCTTCTTGCAACACCGCTTCTCCTTCGCCTTGCTCGCTCGAACGTCGGTCACTGATTTCAAGGCAGGGGTAGAAGCACTGAGTGCCCCTACATTAAGGTAGGGGCACTCAATATAAGCAGTAACCTTACCTGGCCTAACATTTTTCTAGGCAATGGAGAAAAAAGGCTTATGCCTGTCAGTCTGGCAGCCGTCACCGATTTGAAAGTCTGCAAACCCTTAAGGCACCAAAAAGGCACACGCTTGACTTCAGTGCCTTGGTGGCTTCGCTACCCAGAGCAGAGCCCAAACGAAGCACTAGAAAGCAGGCGTTTTTCAAGACGCGTCCGATCTCTTTCGTGAGAAACAGGGCTGAAAACCACAAGAGAGAAAGCACGTTATCGAGAGCTCGATTACGCAGCAAGGCGCACGAGAAACAGCACTGACCTCCGCTGCTGCGCCCTGTGATTAGAAAGCCTGTTGCAAGGTGAACGGGAGTTAACAACTCACAGTGAAAAGGCAGGTCGCAGAGAAACGCTGATCTAAGTCTAAAATAAAGACGGAGCTGGAATAAAATTGGAACAAAAAAAGAACATGACAGATGAAGATTCTTCCGCATCGGACTTTTGAACACCTAAGAGGCCACACGTCTGCCACCAGAAGAAGGGATGTAAAGGGTGATGAAAAATTCTTCAAAATATGTATTTTAAAAAACTTGAAAGACTGATTTACTGCACAAAAAAACAGCTGACTAAAGGCGTTTCTACTCTGCCGTGCTGTTGAGCAAACAGTCCCACAGCAGATCGTGCTTCACGGTCGCATCAAACAGCACACACGCAGACAAACTTGCTCATCACTCACTCTAGAGGCGAAAATGGAAACATCCCAGGCCTGGTCTCACCAACATCCACAACACAAAACTTCTCCAAGCACCTTTTGCTCTGCTGCACCACAAGGTACAGCAGCAAGCAAAGCTGCCTTCATGCTCATCAAATCGCTCCTGCACAGAGTACAATAGTGTAAAACCTTGAGGATCTTCAGTGCAAAGTTAACACCAGTTTGGATCCTTTTGCTAGCTTCAACCTAAGTTTCAACGGATCCAAGTTTCCCTTTCATGCTTAGACAGAGTTGCCAAAAAAGCTCAAACAGGTCTTCAAATACTGGAGCTGCAATCATGATAAAAGTTCCTTGAATGTTTTTTTTGCAAAAAGCAGAACTGTAACTTACTGTTTTGAAAGTAGCAACAAAAAAGTGACCTAGGCACGCTCCTGAAATGGCAGAGAAAACAGTACTTAACCCCTTTGTTGCTCGTAATCGGCAAGAAAAATATCCTAAACATTTCTCATTACCTCTCAACAGCATTGTTTGTACCCAGTGATCATTCCACGGAGCTTTATAATCAACCATGGCCCCATTTTTCCTGTTACATTGGACTTTTAAGCTGCCAGGAAACATGGAGAGCATCCTTAAACGAGTCAAACGCGGTTAACATTTAAACGTGGAAGTAACTAAGATTGCAGCCCAAAACAATTTTAACTATAAAAAAAAAAATAATGGAATGCAAGAGAAATATCAGCTCGCTTCTACTGGCACTACAGGGTGCTACTTAACGGTGATGTAACTAGATCACAGCATTTCATTTTTCTTCCACACGCATTTACAGTTTCTAACGAAGTGAAAACGTACTGATAACAACCAGATGTGCAGTTACGTACACCGGCTCTTAACAGGCTGCTGGAAGAAACCTTTCTAATTTCAAGCTCTGGGAGCTCCATCGTGCAACAAAACGCTCGCGACAGCTTCTACATAAAATTGGTACGACGAAATGCCGAAGTTGTATCTTTCTGCTGACTGTGCAGTTTGGGTCATTAACGCGTACTCTTGGGTGTTAACAAGACCAAAGGAAAAGCAGAGTATCCGTAACACACCCAAGGGAGCCAACATCTACATACTGTAACGCAAGTGTTGCAAGGGACTGCACGAGTCTAATCCCTGAAACGCAATAACGCTTTAGCTCCTATAAAATTTCTCAAAATTAAATGCGAATATGTGAAACCCTTCCCCGCCGACATTTTGTACAACGCAGCGGAGCCCTGCTTTTCTACATGGTTATTTAAGACCCTTTTAGTAACTCTGGTATCGGGCCACAACGATGCAGAGTCCCACGGTCCCTGCTACAAGCTGTTTAACCTACAGAGCACAACTGCCATGAAGAGCACGTACCTTTCCAAACACGAACCAACTTTGAGAAATAGCTTCTTCCATTCATTGTGGACAATTCTGAGACACTCCTCCTAGACGTGCTTTGTCGTACGTCTCTGAAGCCAGCCTTTCCCAACAAAAAATCAACACGCTTTGGTTCTTCGGTAATGTTTCATAATAAGGGAGGTGGCGGTTTACAGACCTAACTCTTTTCTTTCTTCCCCATCTCACACACCTTCCTTAACAACCTTGTCCTAGAATCTCCACCTGCATTTTCCAGGTATGCCTGTACGTTGTTCTGTAGGCAGAACGAGCTCATGTGAGCACTCTGCTCATGCAAGACTTGAGTCTTCATGAACGGGGTACTAAAGCCAAGCCCAAACTCACGTGTTTGCTTACGGTCAGTCTGGAACACGGGTTAAAGTTATGCACCTGCCTGCAAAATACCACAAACAGCTCCTCTAAGGTGTCCTCCCAACAATCCTGTTGGAATTTTGGAACAATTTCCAAAAGCGAAGCTCGCAGGGCTGTTACACAGGTACCTCTGCTCTTCCGTTTTGGATATGGGGATGGTCTTCCATACATGAAGAATAATCTTAGCATTTAAGCGAAGGAGAAGAAAAAAAAACACCTTTAAACCTGGACGTAGAAAAGCAATATATTTAGACAGCAGCTGCCAGCTGTACTCCTTCCTGAAACTGCATCTATAGAACCCAAGGGACACACCAATTGTGACAATCCTCTGTTAAGACTATCGAGTGCTCCTAACAAAAACTTTGCTATTCTGAATTCGACATCAAAGACAGGCTCAGCATGGAGATTCGAATGATCTGTCACAACAAAGTCATCTTTAATAGCAGCTTTACAGACACGCACTCTGTTAGCAGTGTCGCTGTAAGCTGCCAAAGCTGCCTGTCATCTACCAAGTGGCCCTAAATCCTGCTATGGAAATCATTACAAATCAGAATATTTCATGGAGCCCACCCAGACAAGCTACTTCCCAAAATTCACAGGCCTGGTTTAAAATTTGCTTGATTTATTCCAGCTACGGCAGGAACTGAACTACTCCTCTGATAAAAAGTGGGGACGTAATCTACAGTATAAATCTGATCCAGGAGAGAGGAAAGTAAAAAAAAAAAGTCATGTCTCTGCCAAAATAACCTTCATCATTTTTCTGAAAAAAAAAAAATATAAAAAAAATTGAAGCCGAGGTGTCTCAACTTCCTAACATCTTTATGAAGAACAGAGTTCCCTTTACTCCTCCTGAAGCCAACTGTAGTCTCAAGCCTTTCGACTTACAATATAGATACTAGGAAGGCAACTTTCAGCAAAGAGAGAATCCAAACTGAAGGAATGTTCTCCCCAGAGACCATCTGTGTGACTGTTTATTACAGAAAGCAGCTTTTCCTGTATCTACCTTTCCTTACTTCCCCTTCCATGATGCAGGCAAAAGGTGTTAGTTAAGGTACTGCAACACTGTAAATGTTTTATGCTGGTAAACAAGACAATAATATCCATTTTTCTAAGTTTTATTATCCTACTTACTGCTGTTCAACCTATGGCTCACATTGCAATGAAATGTGGAATCAACGCACCTCGAATAAAGCAGATGCATAGAAAAAGCTGTGTCAACAAACCAATTTTGTTCTGGAGACCCACAGAAACATTCACAGAATGGTTTGGGTTGGAAGGGACCTTAAAGACCGTCTAATTCCAACTCCCCTACCATGGGGAGGGACACCTCCCACTGGAGCAAGTTGCTCAAAGCCCCAGCCAACCTGGCCACCACCCTCTAAGAATTTCTTCTGAATATCAAATCTAAACATACCTTTTTAGTTTAAAACCGTGACTCCTCGTCCTATCAATCCCTGACAAAGAGTCCCTCCCCAGCTTTCCTGCAGCCCCCTTTAGGTACTGGCAGGCCTCTGTAAGGTCCTCCTGGAGCCTTCTCTTCTCCAGGCTGAACAACCCCAACTCCCTCAGCCTGGCTTTGTGGGAGAGGTGCTCCAGCCCCTTGATCATCTTTGCGGCCTCCTCCGGACTCATTCTAATATTTCAATGTCCTTCTTGTGCTGGGGGCCCCAGAGAAGAACGCAGGGCTCCAGGTGGGATCTAGCGAGGGCAGAGCAGAGGGGGAGAATCTCCTCTCTCGCCCTGCTGGTCACGCTGCTGTTGGTGCAGCCCAGCATATGGCTGGCTTTCTGGGCTGCAAGCACACATTGCTGGCTCACGTTGAGCTTCTCATCCACCAACACCCCTAGGTCCTTTTCCTCAGGGCTGCTCTCAATCCTTTCTCTGCCCAGCCTGGATTTGTGCTTGGGATTGCCCCGGCTCACATGCAGGACCTTGCACTTGGCCTTGCTGAACCTCATGAGGTTCACACGGGCCCACCTCTAAAGCCTGTTAAGGCCCCTCTGGATGGCATCCCTTCCCTCCAGCATGTCGACCACACCACACAGATTGGTGTCATAGGCAAACTCGCTGAACTCAATCGAGTGCTCAAACTCGGTGCACTCAATCCCACTGTCCCTGTCACCAAAAAATACATTAAACATCTCCAATCCCAGTATCGACCGCCTGAGGAATGCCACTCATCGCTGATCTCCACTTGGACATTGAGCCGTTGACCACAGCTCTTTGAGTTTGACCACAAGTCTTTGAGCCGTTGACCACAACTCTCTGAGTGTGGTCAACTCTTTGAGATCCATCCAATTCCTTACCCGCCGAGTGGTCCATCCGTCAAATCCAAGTCTCCCCACTCTACAGACAAGGATATCATTGGGAACAACGTCAACTGCTTTGCACGAGTCCAGGCAGATGATGTCAGTTGCTCTTCCCCCATCCACCAATGCTGTAACCCTACCATAGAAGGCCACCAGATTCATCAGGCACGATCTGCCTGTAGCGAAGCCCTGGTGGCTGTCACCCATCACCTTGTTTTCCATGTGCCCTAGCATAGTTTCCAGCAGGATCTGCTCTATCACCGTGCCAGGCACAGAGGTGAGACTGCCTGGCCTGTAGCCCCTTGGCTCTTCCCTTTTTCCCCCCTTTATTAAAAATATTTTTAAAATTCCACTTAGTCATTTCTCTTCTTCAGGCATCGGTTCACCGGTACTTCAGAAATTACTGTTAAAGGAGTCACACGATTGAAGCTAAAAAACAACAAAAGCGCAGAACAAGTGAACTTTTGCTCACCCTCAGAGATAAAGCGACACCTCCAACATCCCCTTTCCCGTACACACAGCACAACCATCTCCAACCAAGAGTCAGCAGTACCTACCGGTGTGCTGGCAGAGGTACCTGAAAGCTCCTACATCAAAGCTCCTACAAAAAAATAACCTGGAATAACTTCTGTCAATGGTTTGAACCGGGTGTGAGATGCCGATCATGTGCTTCTTCCTACACAATACTCAGGGCTGGTACTGGCAGCAGTTATCATTAGAGGTACTGCACCATCACATGCAGTGTTTAAAAGCAAGTATTTAACATTATTAACCCCATCACTCTGAGTTTTATATTCTCTCAAATGCTCTGTTTAATGAACAGAGGGGGTTTTCTGTTTTAAGAAACAGAAAGGGGCTGGAAAAAAAACAAAAGAAAAACTTACAAGAGGGGAATTTCAACAATGAGCTGGATGAGGCAACACAGCAACTCTTCTATGAGGTCTTCACACTCTGTTCCTGAAAAAGAAGCATACCAAAGGTTTTCTGGATTTTCAAACACAAAAAGAAAGCATAGATTTAAACACAGATCCAGATGATCAACATTTTAACTTAGGGACAAACACTAGGAGGGAAATTCTATTTAGATGTTGCTATCATAGGAAGTGTGCTAATGTTGAACACATCAAGCTTTACCTCACTACTTACCTAAGCTCTTAGTAAGTGGTGTTTTTACTAACAGTTTGACAGATTGATCACTAGGGACTTCAACCGGTCCACAGTTCAAGTCTCCTCTCAAAATTCCCTGCACTCCTCGCATTTCCCCACCATTTTTTTTCCCCAAGTGAAGAATAAGCAGAGACAGATGAAAAAAATAGTTTCATTCATTCAAGACAAGCTGAACAATATACTGAACGGTGGACTTTCAAATGAATCCAGCCTATAGCACCCATTATCGCTACTCTTAAACAATTAAGTCCACAAAATATCTTGCAACAACACGGATTTACTTACCGAAGAGGTATTTTTTAAACACATTTCAATGGCAAGTAAAGATTCATGCATTTCCAGAGTGTGTTTTAAAAGTGTAAAAATTATTCTCAGCTGATTTACTATGCGACTAAAATTCATGGGATGATCAGAAATTATTTTAAAGCTACAACTATTCGAAGCAACAAAACTGGTAGCGTTTTAAATCAGCACTGCAGTTTTTAAAAACAACTGGAACAGAAGATACGCAGGAGTTCCTTGCCAGAGGAAAAAGTTCATTAAGCCATTTGAAGATGGTATATAATAACAAATAATAGAAGATACATCCCTTGGCTCAGAAGGATTTTTTTATGCTTTCTAAATGAAATAAGATGATACACATGACACAAAAGTGAAGGGTTTTATGGTGCTGAATGCCTAAGGGCACAGTTTTTGCTTCTGCGTTGCCAAATAGGCATTACAGCACAATGATCACACAAACGCTTGTTGACATTGTATTTTCAGATAAATAGGTCGCGCAATAAACCCTGCACTATAGCCAGGTTATGGCAGTGTCACTCCGTTTAACCCAGGCTGCTCTGAATTCCAACACTCAATTTTAAGAAGCACACCAGGGGGAATATTCACAATAAAGCAAAAAATATTTCTTTCCACAATTGGTTTATTAAAATCGCATTAACAATTGTCACCTAATGAACTGCGCATTCTAAAGGAAATCAGGTTTTTATCACGGAAACATGGTTTCCTTTATATAGAATCCCCCATGAGTAATACAATGCAGCTCCTGTTAGTAAAAAAAAAATGAGAACTGCGAGGAGCATTTAACCTTAGACAGAAACCACAGCCAAATAACGAAGCCCGGAGAATGGATTCTAAAGCAACTTGAAGGTGACACTTTTCCAAAGTTTTATGAATCTAAAAAAACGCTTACAGAACAAGACTGAGTTCCCAAAAGGTATCTCTTTTTTTTCCTCTTGACAGCTGAGGAAAGAGAGGAGAAGAAAAAGGACGGCAAAACGTAACGAGTGCATTTTGGTAGTATTGCTTCCACCGTGCTCCATACACAACTCGTTTGAAGGCTGCAAGCAACGCTACCTAAGTATCAGAGGGCTTTCCCCCACACTTTATACTCAAAATAAAGCAAGAAAATACTAGGTTGGCACAATCACGTAGAATGGAAGATGTCAGCCTCTCCTGCTGTTCTCAAACTACTATTTTTTTCCCCCCTAAAAAACTTAATTGCTGTAATCAATGTCATTCAGCTACAATAATTAACGTATCCTTTTCCCCCATTGGGGCGCACGCATTCTTGTTTAATTCTTGTCTTTCCAAGACAATGACACGGATGCATGCCAAATCTATAACGTGAGAGAGGGCTATAAACACAGAACAGAGTGTTTTCCTAAACAACGTCTTTCAATAGCAGGATAAAGACAACACACACAATACTCATTCGCATTAATAGATCGCGTACTTGGATCAAAGACCCACGTAAAGCCTCGGGGGAAAAGAACTAAAGGGTGAATCTGTCCAGACAAGATTAGAGCACACTTGCACAGAGCAAAAACAAGCACATCTTCTACATTACCACAATGCAGAAGCAACTGCAAGAACACATGGTTTTAAAAAAGGCCAGTTATGCATTTTTCACCAGCCATACTTAAGTCCTGGAACACCAAAAGATGAATGGTCTACGTTAGCAAGACTTACTCCAGTCCAATTTAGGATTTATTAATATCACGGATTTTTTAGCTGAAACTAAGATACGATTCAAGTCTATAAGGACTTGCCTACGATCAAAGTTGTGCAATAGCCTCCAAAGTTATATGCAAATTCCCATTTACGGATGAAGTGGTAAAGGTTGCAAATTCCTGGCCTAAGGAACCATCTTAAAAGTGCCAAAAGGAGCAAACTTCTCTTAATGGTCTGTTATTCTGGAAGGGAATCAATAAACAGTGATGTCAATAAACAGTGTTGTAAGCAGGGACTCAGTCCCGTGCAGTTTGTTCTTTAGAAGTTTATAATGGTAGGCTACAACATGCCCTTGCATTTAAAGTTTCTGCAAGGGAAAAACCCCAATAATCACCTTTTATGATACAAAAATCAGTTACAGAGCTTTCTTCTAACCTTAAATACAGTCTAGGAGGGGAAAAGCACAAAGCTGACATTCGGAAAGAGTGAAAGCAATGAACTGCAAAGTCTGGGAGGCGACTCTCCCAGATAAGACAGTTATAAAATGCTACCTAAACAACAGTGGATGCGTCATATATGACAAAACACTTCTCAGTGGCCAGTGACAAGGATGTTTTCCATAGATCATTACTGTCATACAAATTTCTGCCTGAAATACCGAACGTTACACAGCAGGCACTGATACCGCGACTGCAGAGCAAGCAGATCAACGCGCTGACACTGCACCTAGGCCCTCTGAGCTAACAGGGGCTATATTTACACTCAAAGAACGGTACTAGGATGTCATTTAAAATCAGTGGTAGGTACTAGGGTAGATTCCCAGGCTAAAAGGAGAATAAAATGATGCTAATAGTTTGAACAGGGAAACAAACAGCACCACACGGTTTTATGACGAACGGTTACCCTTCTTAGAAGGCTGAGACCGAAGACTGCACACGAAGTACTAATAAATCGGTATAAACTTCAGAACAAGTTCTGGTTTTCTTGTTTTTAAAGAATGAGATGTATACTCTCGAAAACTACGCTTAATTATGAAAATAAAAACAAAAAATCATTTTTTCTGCTTAACTTAATAAGCCCTAACACAAGAACATTTCATTACACTCTGTAAATGATACTTTTTGTTTAATGAATTCATGTAGTATATATTAATATATTATATATGATTATATATTATATAATTATTCTGTAATAATTACATATTATAATTCATATAGTATATATTCATATATTTCATATAGTGAAGGCACTGATATATACACTCTATATATTTCAAAAAGGATTTATTTATACATGAAGGATTTATTCAGAACAAAAACTGATGGCTGTGTAAACACAACATGCTACGAACCTCGGTACCTCAAAGAAGGTCTCGAGAATGAACCTCAATACCTTGAAAAAGGTCCCAAGAACGATCTCCAAGTGGAAACCTGAGGCACAAGAAGCCGGCCTCAGCCCATAGTTGAGCGGGGAAAGCTGATGAGGAACTCGTTTCCTGCCTTCCATCCCCTGCTCTAACAGCAGACCACACGCACAATTATCTTCCTAATCAGGAACATCCAGCTCAAAGATAATTGCTAAGTACGTTCGCCATCAATACGCACAAAATTATCACTAATAAATGTCACTGGGAATTACAGTCAAGTGCTACCAAAGATCGTATAAACACGGAGCTACCCCAGGGATAACAGCCACTTTTCACCCTATGCTCTTAGGAACTCCCAGCGTAAGGGATAAAGATTGCTGAGGATCAAGCTAATGAAACATCTCAGCTTTTGCAGCCGTTTTCCTGTGCTACACTGTACCACTGAAGCAAAAAGTGGGATTGTTTTTGGTTCAAACCAGGTGTAGACCCACAGGCAGTCTGCAGTGATACCTTACTCTAAGCGGGCACGACTTTCTGAAGCATCAGTTAGCTGACCTCGCTCTCGGAGATCACTCACCACGGTTTAAACCATTTCAGCAAGCAGCACTTAATCTTTTGGCATCAGAAGCCCGATTTCCCCGGAGCAACGGCAGACGCCAAGGAGTGAAAACAGATTTTAATGAACGGTTTTCACTGGTCAATGAGCTACCAGGCGTTCTGCGAACGCGTGCCTTTGTTGGACTGACTGTTGAGGGAAATCTGTAGTCAAAATGGTATTGACCACATATTCACATTCAGAGGGAAGGTTTTTTCTTTATTTTTTTATCTTTCTTTTGTTTGTTTAATCAGATGGTAGCAGGGAAATTGTTTAAATAATACAGCCATTCCCCCCATCCACCTTCTCGTTTTATGCAAAACATTTTTTCCTAGAGAAGCACTTTTTCTTTTTAGACTTCCTGCTTAAATTCACTTCTGTATTTTTCCAATCCCTTTTGTCCATCAGCTAAATTTTAGCTTTTGCCTTCGCAAAGGATCGCTTCCAATCAAAGAGCTGTTATAACCCCAATCATTATTGCTTATAAATAACATGACCAATAATTTTTCATCGAATCATAGATAATCTTTCTTACATGGCCCTTAACCGATCTTACAGTAGTGGTAGAAAAGTAACTACAATTCTCATTTGTTCTCCCCAACCTGTTCAGAGGCCGAAAACCGCCTCCCCTTTCCTCCATTTGAGCTCTGTCAGTGTCGCTAACAGAACTGCAGCGCTCTGCAGACTCCTCTACTCCCACGTAATAGCACGCCTCGCAAAATAAAGAGGCAAAAGCCAGAGGATGAGAGGCAAAAGCCAGAGGATGAGGACCATTACCACATTTTTAATTGGATCAAAATTGTCCTAACTAAGGTAGGTCTACAATGCCTTTTTGAATAACTATTTTTAAAAAATGCCAAATGAAGTCTGGGAATATTTCTGTTAAACGCCTAATTACTTCTAACTCCAAAAAAAGAAGCCAGTTGTAGTATTGCCTTTATATTTTCAACCTCACAGGTTGCCCTGAATAGCGAAAGATGGTGTATGTAGCAATATTATTAGTTCATTTCTAGTTTTCAAACAAAGTTTTGGATTCTTACACTACACAGACTTAAGAACTCGTGACTTTCTTGTGGAATATTTATTAGCAATAGCATACACATACCATATGAGCCCGGCGTTTTTTCCTCGTACGTAAAATGAAGTTGCAGTTCCTCTTCTGACATTGTACTGATGAACACTTTCAGCAAACAGCAGATAATGAATAACGCATTGTGAGCCTGCCAAATAAAGAGGTGACTAGAAAGGAAGCAGAAACAAACGGGGATCAGTGACACGTACCTTGCAAACGTGCATCAAAAATCACACGAGACGTGACAGATTAACAAAGGGGGTTCCTATAGCAGAAGCAAGGAAAAGACAGAGAGCTCAAAAGCATTAACTGAGATTCCCTGCTACAGCAAATATATTGGAAGTGTATTTAGAAGTAGTACTCTCCCCCAATCCTCAAGATAATAGTTTTATTCCTAAATCTGCACTGTTAATAACATCACAGTTGCCAGAAATACCACCCTTTGAGGAGTTTACCAGAAAAATTAGCATATTTCTAAAGGTTTCTAGATGCTGTGAACAACAATCCACCCAGACATTTGAAAGTATCCTACATCTTCAATATGAAAGCTACTCTGGCTCTCTGAATCTCAGCACCTCTCCCAACCAAACGTCTTCAGACTTCCGGAGCAGAGCGTAGCAAGATTTTTCCACGCCAAACACAGATTTTCTTCCCATTTTCGAATGCAAAGGGACTATAGCTTCATTACATTTCCTTGAGTCTCAAAAAGTAACTGCTGCTGGAAAGCCCATACAATAACACATGGTAAAGCTTTTGCTTGAAGCTATGACGCATGATACGACTTGAAAGCAGTGTCTTTATATAGAAGGTTTGTTTTTTTTTTTAATGCTCAAACCCAATCCAATTGGAAAATATTCCCGAGCAACTTTATAAATTAAGATTTAGGTAGACAGGTGATTTTTAAATATCTCAAAATCAAGCACTTAAGGTTAAATCACTTGAAGAGTATGTGCTCTTATCTGAACCATTACACTTATCATTTAGGAAGGAAATTTCATGCATCACAGTCCTCCTCTTAAATTTTACTGTGTTCCAAGGGGTTGGAGTTCTGAACTATCAACCTGGTAACAGAGAATGTAGGGTCCACCCAAAGAAAATTAAGACAAAAACCCCTCAGGACTGCACAAAAGGGAAGGCAGACGTTAGCCCAAAGTCGTATCACTTCTGTAAACAATTACGCCTATGTAACACACAGAACACAAACATCTTTTTTTTCCCCCAACAATCTATGTGTTATACTTCATGATCTATGCTTGATAAAGTACTAGACGCTTTTGTTTATTTCAAACAATGACTTACGAGAAGTTTTAGTCTGTAAATATGTTAACTAGTAAAGTAGCTAGCAAAAAAAGGAAGGTATAAAAGGTGAAATGGCACACAGCTTTTTTCTGAGTACTTACTTCTGGCATTCTGCTGATATTTTTAATTCTTTGGTTCTAGAAAGAAAGACTTTAATCAATGACCCAAGGTTTCCTGTTCGAGGATTCTTCTCAACTAGATAAGGAATTGCAAAGGTATGACAATTATGTAGCATTAGTAAGTTGAGACATTTGAATTCAGACAGAGTGAAAACAAATTTTAATGCCTTAAATATTTCCACATCAAATACAGCATGGTTTCCCACACAGCTGTTATTTTACTTTTAAGATTCCCCAGTACATGCCTTACTACCCCAAGATCATTCTCTAACTGCACTTCTAAGCCTAAATTTAAAATATTCCAAATGTGAAGCCCCATAGCACTTCCTTACCAAGACTTGCATACAGCACAGCAGTTTCCTATCGGGGAAACTGTGCAGGTTTTCACAACTAGCTTTTACCCTCTTGTAACATCATGGATGTTATTTGTATTATCCCTTCCTTTCAGCCCCTGATTAGCTTGGAGGGCAGAGGGAAAGAGAGAGAGAGTAGGGATGGAGTTACTTCATTATTTTAGTCATTTAAAGTTCTACAAAAAAAACAGTTCGTGTTTCTTAATTTTACTGACCAACCACATGGATAAGATGTCACAATTTCTCACCTAAAGACTTGCAGACTGAGATGGTGGCTTCTTCCAAGAGCTTTAAGTCCGCACTAAGAGGAAAAAAAAAAAGGTTACATTAACAATTAGAGTTCCCGCACTTAAAACCGAAAATTCTTTACAAAATAGTAGCAAGCATTGCTATGGAGCACTTCGTTTTAGCCATTTAGCTGATTTACACAGGTATCAAGCAGTAAAATACGAAGCACGTCTTGCAGCTGCAGAAGCACAGCAGCTATTAGAAGAGGAAACGAATATTCGCAAGTGAATTGTCCACCAGTGAGATGATGTCACTCCTTCGCTTGTTTCTGCTCTTCTGCCTTTCTGGCTTCAATGTTGCCATGGTTGGTTTGATGCTACTGAAAACGGGCATAGAACTGCAGCCTGCAGTAGAAATTGCTTTGTTTTTAAACACAAAAACTATCTTGTGAAGGAACATCTTTTTAAAAGGCATAAATTCAGAATCCTCACCCTGACATTCAACCTCCCGCCAAGGACCACTTTCTGTCAGCCAATGTTACTGTATTACTGCAAGAATCACATCGGATGTACCAAATTTTTCCTAACTTCACTGAATTGCCTGTTGGTATGCCTCAATGAAAACCATCAGCTTAAAAGAGCAATAAAAGCCTAACCCAGAACATGCCAACAGCCACTGAAAGTTAACGCCAGCTGTGTCAAACACGTAGAAATATTTATATACTTCTATCTCTGCAAACCTACCAGTACAAAGTAACCGATCCTCAATGAGGAAACAAAAGAATAAATGGGAATAAAAGTATGTTTTTCCTTAACAGCACATATGAAAAGCTAGAAGCCAAGTTTCTTCTCTGCGAGTTTGGCGCTTGCAACATGAAAAGCAGCACTGAAATTTACTGATATGTGATACAATATAAAGCTGACTGATTCTGCGCTTCTCCAGATCTCCTATGCCACTTTGCTTGTTAAGAAATTTACTCAAATACAGTTAAGTTTCCCAACTCTCATTTCAAAACAGCTTAAAAAAAAAACCAAGCTTTTCTGAAACAATGAAACACGCGTGCAATGATGGATTTCATCAGAAAATTATTACACGAGGCCCAGTAGATGAATGAACCCTCGAATGTTCAGTCAATGCCTCAATAAAAGCAGCTACCAGAGAGGTACAACTGAATCTGGTAGGTAAACAGTGAAATGTCAGAACGAAATCGTCTTTCAGTGGGGAAAAAATTCTCGTGCGCTTCTAAGTGTATCTTATCCTCTCCAAGGTCAAAATGACTCTGGCCTAAGCAAACACCTACCGTTTCAATTTCTTACCTACACCAGTTACAAACTGCTCCTCTTCGTTCTGCACACTACTTTCAGGCCTCCGACAGAACATTTCACTTATTTCAGTAAAAGAAGGTGTTAAAAAGAATGAATCCCTAAAAAAAAATTAGTCAGGGGTGGACACGTGTTCTCCAGTTCTTGGGCTGACTCTCCTCTCCCGCTCACCCTCAATTCAAAGAGGCCACGATAAAATTTAGGAGGTTTCATTCAACTCGGTGTCGTGGCCTCCACACAAGCATTCTTCTCATATAAAAATATTGCACGAACTTAATACCGCCATAATCAGATTGCCAAAATTGCTGTTGCTTCCCAAGTATTAGTTTGATTTCTGATGAGTAACCTGTGCCCAGATTCGAGGACTAGAAGAGGTAAGGATAGGGGTAGGAAGAGGAACTGAAAGAAGGATTTCTGAGCTTTTCAATAGATAATACTTCAAGAAAGAAACAAATCATTTTTTTTTTAAATTTTAAGATGCCTGCAAATTATCTTGTATATCAGACTAATTTATTGCATAGGGAGCTGAAAGCACGAGACAGCTCTTCACCTACAGCTGAAGGTCTTAAGACAATTTTGCATTATGCAGAGAGGCTTTTTAAATATCAAACACCAGCATTCTTTCCTCCTTTACTAATTGTTTCGAAACAGAAGTTTCGGAAAGAGCAAACTGTTACACGCTTCCATATTTTTAACAACATCAAAATTAGTCTCAAAGGTGGTCTCGTTTGCAGCGCTAAAAACGTGCGGAGCAATCAAAAGAAAACGGTATAGAAGCAGAACCCCTCATCAACAACTTCTGACAATGGTGTTTGCTAGGTCTGGATGAAAAGGATTTTTATTTTTTGACTTCTACTTTGTCCAGATGGCCACTTGTCGTCAGGATGTCTTCCCTCCCTACTGCTGAAAAGCCGGATGAACGTTATACTGGACTCCAACCCGCTACAGAGTTCTTAGGTCCTGAATAATCTTAATCCAACAAAAACCGATCCAACTCCCATTATCCAAAGATGCTAGGGACTTCTGTAATACAGCCTGAGTGATTATTGTAATTGCTTCGGGATTTAAACTGTAGATGTAGGCCCTAATCTTTTAATTACATTTCATTTTTCCCTAATTTCTAAGCATTTAGGTTTTAAAATAAAGCATTCTTCCAAGCGTTGCTTTTTTCCCCCCTCCAAGTTATTCAAAGACACACAACCCTCAAACAATTCAGCGAGAAATTCAGAACTTCAAAGTTAAGCGACTGAGCGATTCTTTTTCCCTAACAAAACCAAAATGAAGTTTAATGCTTATAAACCACCCCACTCTCCCTCATTCATGTAACAAGAGTACAGACCCGAATCTTGCCGCCCTGAATAGCGGGCAACAACATCTGCAAAGTTGCAGTTCGAGTATTAGAAACGCCTAGGGAGAGGGAACTACGGAACACCGCCCCAACACATGTATGCACACAGAATAATGTCCTTACACCCAACAGAGTTAATACTCTTGCTAATTGTTAGACCTCCAAGGATAAATTCATGGAGAGAGTACACTGGGTGTGGGAAGGGCACAAAAAAATACCAGCCCATTTGCAGGTACCTGGGGCAAAGCTTCGCGCTAGCTTGGAAGCGGTTTTCATTAACTCAGGCAGGAAAGAAAAGCGAGAGGCCTGGAAAAAGCCGTCTGCGTGGTTTTTGTGTGTGCCGTGAACACACGAGATACATTATATTAACGCTCAGGTGGAAAATGCCAGAGCCAAGATTCATAAAGCGGCACAAAAGAAACGCCGCAACCAGCTACGGCGTTGACTTCTCTCTACAGTCCCTGCGGAGATGACATTTGCTTAATGAATGAATATAAAACTGGAAACCCAACCCTGAAACATCCCTCCTTCCATTAATCCACAGAGAGGCGCTGGCAGCATTCAAGCTGCTTTTCAGCAATAACAGCAAGAGCAAGCACCAACGGAGTGAGGGAGCAAAGCTCTTCCACCGCGCTGATCCCAAACAAAAATTGCAGTTCCCTCTGAAAGCCCTCACCCGAGGAACCGGGACTGCCTCGTGGATGCGCAATGTACGTGTAAATGTGCGCGTATAAACGTGCGCTTACACGGAGATCACTGTTTGGGACAAAAACATCTAAAACGCATTAAACCGATCTTCGATACGTTACGCTTGATGGCCACGAAGTAACTATGGGAGGATCCGGTACGGAGAGAACGACTTTTTAGAAAAGAAAGGGAAGCTATGCCACGCATTTTCTACTCCGCAACTTCATCTTCCAAATCCTGAGAAAATAAAATTACACTTTTTCAAAACTGACATTAAGCTTCTGAAGCACAGCGTTCCCTAGGACGCGATTACAGAAGAGATTGATTTGGGCTGGAAGAGTAAAACATCACCTGGTCTATGAGAACAATCAGCACATGCCCAACGAGCTTCTCTTAAGAAAGAAGATTAGTTTCTAGCAATAAACAAGCAAACGAAGTGAACTCTTGCTCTGCTTCATGGTACCTCTGAGCATTACGACCCAGGCACCCCAGCTGCAGGCCCTAAGGGACGCTGGTTTAGTGACGGGACCCCAGCAGGTCAGGTCGATGGTTGAACTAGAAGATCTTGCAGGTTTTTTCCAACCTAAATGATTCACATAAATGCCATTTGGGGATTTGATGCACTTACCCTCGGACATAAAGGAACGGAAACAAGCGCGAAGATTGCCCTTTTGTATTTCAGAAGAGCGTTTGGAAAATATGAAACAAAAATTAGGAGTTACCGTATGTTTAGGCAGCAATTACGGACCAAGTAAAACAACACTGAAACAGTATTTAAACAGCATGTATTCTCTTCTGTCCTGCTAAAGTCACTCTTCTTTTGTTTAATAACCAATCTCATGTCAAGTTTTCTATTCTGTTGGCACTTACATTTACTTAGAATACAAGAAGTTCATCAGCAGGTTATTTTTTTGTGAAGGTGGGGAAGAATGGTAAATTAGGCAGCCTACTGCTCAAAAAAAAAAGAAAAATCAGTTTTCATTGACAACGTATTTATATTTCTGGCTCCATCCTACCAGAAAGCCAGATTCTGTGACAGCTGTTCTGGCATATAGTGTAAAAAAAAAGAAACATTAATTCCAAAAGAGAAGGAGGGAAAAAAAATAATAATCGGTGGAGTTAATTCAGAGTGGCTGAATTTGCTTCAGTCGCTTGACTTGAAATTTACCAACACTCAGTCCCCACAGACTGCAGCAAAAACTGCAGCTAATAAAAGACAGAGAAAGTACCTTCCCGGCAGTTATCTTTGAAGCATATGGTTTTACCTGCTTTCATTTTAAAGGCATCACGATGCAAGAGGCTTTAAAGCAGCAGTGGCTACCGTTTTAGAACATCTCTGCTTAGCAAGCCGTAGACAGACAGTGACACCTACCAGACCCAAACCGGAGTTGACAGCCACCCCCTCTGAAAGAGGAAGAAAAAAAAAGGGGGGGGGGGCAGCTTTCCTGACAGTTTTTTCCTCGCCATTGAATACAAAAAAAAAACAACAGCAGAATCAGCCCACTCAGTAAATTCATACTGTGGGAATGCTGACTTTAATGGACTATTCAGAGGAAAGACGTCAGAGAATAAAAAGCTGCACGTAACTTATTGTCCCAATTTCTAAACACATCATATTAAGGCAACATAAAAAGTTGCTCGTTTTTATGTCTTCTCCATTAAAGGATCGTGCACGCTATTCTTTAACCAGCCGCTCATTAAGAACTCCAGGGAAGGAACAAAGCAGAACAGTAAATATTAAGCAAATGATTTTCAGCAAGCTCCGCGTTAGTTAACTCCGTTTGAAGTCTTCCACCATAAAAGCGTTGTAACTAACAACACTGCTAAGGAGGAGGTTGCGTTTTACAGGAGATTTCTCAGGAGATTTTTTTGCAGCAGGTATTCTGCCTGCTCAGTAGTCGTGACCTGCTACACAGCTGTTGGAGCTTTCCCAAAGAGGAGATTACAACGCACCTTGCACAATGAAAAGCACAAAGCAACCTTACACAAAACTAGTAGCTTCTACTTCTACTATCACTTAGGCATGTCTTACTTACCTCCTACCACTCCTAAATTGTGTTGGGCAGGTAAAGCCACTGGGACCTGATCCCCAAGACTTGCTCAGGCTGTCACAATCGCTCACGCGGGGGCGTTACGGGCAGTGAGCAGGGATCCACCTATAGCTTGTCTTTTTTGGTTACTAAAGGCTGATTCACAACGAGCATTTGTGAGCACGCAAAACAGAATTAGTGCCACTAACTCTTTAAGACTCCCTCTTAATACTTTGCTTAAACGTTAAGAAAAATCAACTTTATGCTGGGAAGAACGAAAGGCCCAGCAAAGCAGCACTTGATGCTCGCAGCAGACAGTTCTGCTTTGACCACACGCTTTCACGCTATGCTGTTTTCCAGACAAATTCCGGATTCAACTCACAGAAGATCCTTCTAAACATTGGAAGGGGCAGTGCGAGGGCAGACCCACAGAAATGCTGAAGGGCCACTGCGTGGGCAAGAGTTATCTTGCATCAGGATTGCCAACGCAGCAACTGTGAAGTCACCAGCACCGGTATTTGGCAAACTATGCACCTGCGAACCACCGTGTGTTCATCAGAAAGGCAGATCAGGAGGGTAACTGAGCCAAAAAAAGAAACCCAGTGAAGCCATTCCGTATGCAGATCTCTTTCTTTGTATGTTCTCCTTGAACACTCTCATTTACTAAGCCATCAGGTAGGGGTGGGGAGAGAAAGCAAAAGAAAGCAGGAAAATGAAAAAAAAATAATGGATGAATGGAGGGAGAAATCAACTAAACTGAAAGGGGAAAAAGGCAGGAGAGTAAAATGACAGCGAAAGAAAAGAGCACAGAGTGCTGAAACAAGCAGAGCACAAAAAAAAGACACAGAAGCAGTGCCATTAAAAGATCAGACAGGATATCATGCCTTCATCTTTCTCAGAGTAGAAGCCCTGTAAATCACCAACTCTCAAGCCCAGGTCTTGAGCTTCTGAGTCGGGGGATTAAACAAATAACGAGGAAGATCCAATCCAGTATGGCAGCCCAGAAGATCTTCCTTTAGCAGCTGCAATCAGCAGGTACTTGGACTAATTTGGAACAGAGAGGAAGGAAAACTGCCTAAGAGATTCCGAACACTGTCTTTCAAGCGTTGGTAGACTGGTGGCTAAGGCGTTGTGTTTCTTTCCTGGGTCCCACAAGTGAATAATTACTGAACGTATTATGGCAGATACTCACCATATCAAACGGCAGAAGTAGGGGATTGTATCAGTCTCATCTTTGCAAAAAAAGATGAGAAAGTAAGACACGGGTTTTACTCTAGAGTCACCACAAATGATCCTCCGTGAAAACAAAACAGCACTTACACGGCTCCCTATCGCATTTGCAAGCAATCACCTACTATAAACAGGCTAATTTTGCTACAGACTAGTGGGAAAATTAGAATGTGAAAAGAGTAGAAAACGAAAAAGAGTAGAAAACTTTAAATTCTGTCTTGACAGGTGAAAACTGGCTCCTTTCCACAACAGTCAAAGACAAGCACCTTGCTCCTGTCACAAGTATGACCTACACTCAATCCTCATTAAAACAGAACGGAGTTCACTTGATATTCCACAAGCTTTCCATCTCTAAAATGAACACTGACCTCTGTTGTTCTGTTCCTGCAGGCAAGGTTATCTGATTTAGCCAACGGCTGAGGGTGCTGTGCAGCCAACGTCGTCTGACATCATTTGTCAAACGGTTCTCTCAGGTAGATGCCACTCCACGGGAAATTTCAGCTTCCTTCCAATTAAGCTGGACAAAAGATGTCTCTAAAAATACATCTCTTCCAGCTGCCAGGCAAGAGCACCATCTGGTGTTCAGCTAATTAAACTCTCAACCTGCTTTTGGATAAAGCTGTTTGTTGTTTTTTTAATATTTTTTCTTTTTTTTTAAACAAACTCTTCTTGCACCAGATCTGACACGATGAAATAGGCACGAAAAATTTAAAATCAAGCCATGAAAGACTTCTTTACTTCAGTGGGAAGTTCTTTACTTCTTTACTTCCCCCTAAAAGCCCCGATGCAGCGATACATGACTACTTAGAGCACTGTCCATCTTGTCACAGGTGGGCTCTAAACAATTCTTGCTTCCTCAGAGAACTCAGAGAAAGCAACGTTCCCCATCCACTGCCAAATATGTACCATCCTTTACAAACTTTACAACACTTGGATGTTTTCTTGCTAACTTCTGGCTATTCTCATGACACAGAAGCCAAAATCCTTCCCTCTCCTCCACCATTACAAAAATAGAGGGTAGTAAATGCTGCTCAGATGTTTACCTTGACCATTTTCCCTCCCAGTTGTCTGACCTAAAATTATAGGGACACTAATGCAAGCAGGATAGATTGTCTGCCAGATTTGCCAATTGCTATGAAAATAACCGTGTTTTTTTGTCTTTCAGAAGCTACCGTGCTCAGCATCCAAGACACAGCACAGAGGTAAGTCGTATAACATGTAAACTACCCCACTAGAAATTTCATTTCATCCTTTTTACAATCACTGATTTATAAGAAATACTCAAGAGCTCAGGGTAGTCAGAAGTCTGCACCAGTTTTACGCCTTCTTTAAAAGATCTTTGATTTTCGTTCACTTAGACAGGAGCTCTGCTTTAAGAAATAACTGAAAGATGACAATAATACCGGCCAGAACAGTTCTCAAATATATTTTCAATTGATTAAAGATTATAACTGGTCCCTATTTTAGCAGTAACACATACTGGCCTATTTACACCTGTTATAAGTGCGTTTAGACAGTTAAGAACATTTGCTGAAAAGCTAAGCACTTCACAAGGAAGTACTGCTAACAATAAAGGGTTTAAATAAGACATTTACCTGACAGAGAAGTATCGGGTCACACCATAAATTGTAAAAATAGATGAAGCATTCCAGACAGTTCTTTTCAGACTGATAATTCATATGCAGGACAATGGACATGGGTTAAAATGAGTCTGAACACACGTTTTTTTATTTCCGGACACGTGCTACGGAGAGCACGTTCCGTTTATTGCCACATCATTCGCTAGAGTGGTAAGATGTGCAAAACTGCCAAACTTCCTTTAAATTGTAAAAGAGGAGGGAAAAAAAGACAGAGACTAAGGAACTCAACAGCTAACCTACAATTAAGCCACAGGAGATGTACAATTTGCTGTAAGTTCCTCTGAACATCACGCGTTGGATTCTTCGGGAGCTGCAGAAACACCGGAGGCTTACCCAGAAAGAATCACCCCAAAACAAACAAAAAATCCTCCCCAACACTACAGACCTAACTTTTGATTTTTTTTCTGGCTAGCAGGGGGAATGAATCGCAAGTACAGCTATGAGGACAAAAGGAACTCACAAGAACAAAAAACACGCTGTAAATGGATCCCCAAAATCAGAAAAACAGTATTTTATATGGACATTTATTCCCTTGCTACCTAAAACAGGAATTAAAAAAAATACCCATTTGTTTTCAGACTTGTCACTTTTATAAATATACCACAAGGTTTAGTTCTTTCACAGGCACCATCTTACCTGTTTGTTGGCGTAGTAAAGCTAAAAGACAGCAGCTGATTCCAGAAGGGGTCATTCTCGGAGATAGGCTCGGCTCCTGACAACTTTTTCAGGTATTCGTTTTCCGGAAGCTCGCTGATGCTGCTGCTATTTGCTCCCATCTTCTTCACTTGGCAAATCGCCTTCTAAATCTTCATTTCTTAAATAAAAAAAAAAAAAAAGAAAAAAATTTACAACCTTTGGTACAAATAAGGAATATGCAGATCTTAAACCAGGGATCCATAAGGCTTTGGTTCACTACCTTGAAGAGTTACTGAAAAGTAGAAAACAGGGGCACATAGGAAGGCGTTAAAAATACTTTCTTTCAACAAACTTAGGTCTACATCACCTCCATCTAAAAAGTTACCATGCTATACACTTCATAATGCATGTAATGTAGGAAAAACCCAAGTGACAGTGTCACAGTTGTATCGATATTAAAGCGGGGAAAACGGCAAGAAATCCACAATTCAAATCGCAGAGAGACTCCTGCTCTGCCACAACTAAAACATCCGTGTGTTATCAACATTCTTCTCATCCTAAACTCAAAACACAGCACCCTGCCAGCTACTCGGAGGAAAATTAACTCTGTCCTAGCTGAAACCAGGACATAAGGTGACAAGCTCTTCAAAAAACGTGTTCTCCAGCTGAATATGCAGAGAGAGGTAGAGGCAAATGCCTACTGCTGTCAAGAAAGGGAGCTGGTCACGCAGCAGATTCCTGCATACCATCAGGGATCTACACCTTAAAGACCCCCTACCTCCTCCACATTAAGCCCAACTGTTGCCGCCACTGCACAGATATCCCGAACTGATTGAGGAAAGGTGCTACCAACCATACGGGAACCTCCTGAACTTTGTGAAGTAACGTGGTTGGTTGCAGTCGACTACTTCAAGGAGTAAGAACAGGAACGGGTATAGCAGAAGACGCAAGCTGCTTCCCAGAAGCAACTCTTGGTCTCTTGATACTTGATCAAGTATCGCTCTAGTAGTAATCCGCTGAGACTCACCATCTGCGCAGGAGCAGCTAATTCCAGAAAAGACAACTCTCGTTTGCAAAAACTCATTTTGCAAACTCTCATTTTGCAAAAAAAGCTCTGAAGACGCTACCTGTAACAGCTGCAGAAGCCATTTTGTCACGGGGACCACCTGCAGGAAGGGAAATTTAAGTGGTCTAGGAGCGCAAGTGTAAGATCCTGCCGGGGAATTCTGCAGAGAAGCACTGAAGGATTCTAAGATGTCATGAGCTTAAAAGGATTTCCAGAACCCTGGCTGAACGTTTACTCCTAGAACAGAACGAATGCATCTTACCTGAATACAACTTTTGCCACTTCAAAGGAAAAGCGCAAGGCTCAGTGTGTACCACCTTTGAAATAAAGCCAATAAAAAGCTAGAGAATAAAGCAGAGACAGAATTGCGTAATACGAGGATACCAGATCATCATTTGAAAGTAGAAGAACTGAGATTCAGGTTGTACGTAGACATCTCAGCCCCACCATCTATTTTACACGTGCCCAGCTGCAACTACTACAGCAACAACTACCTATTTTGGCTTGGGTCCCTTCCCCGCACCTTTAAATGGCTGAACATTTCAGCTCTTATTTCTTGGAGTTCAGACAGAGTGTAGCATGCCCTCGATCCTTGCCCTTTCTCCTAAGGTGAGCCACTCCACCCTTGTTCTTATACTCAGGGGCAGCTCCCGAAGTCTCCCCCTTTTAACTCTCTTCCAGAGGACTAAGAGCGAAGGCAACAACTTCCAAGCTCGTTCTTGCAAAAAAAAAAAAAAGCTGGCATACTTTCCAGATTTTCTGCAGAGTCCCAGGAGATTAAGTTCTGTTGACACAAATCCCCCCCAGACAAACAGTCCTTGTAAAGCAAGCTTTAACAAAATATTTATTGTCCGTTTTCAGATTCGAATTCCTATTTCCCAGCGACCGTGACTGAAGCCATAGCTCTTCGAGTAACGCAGCAAGTCGCTGGCTGGAGCGCCCTGCGGACTCCCCTGGGGCCCTACAGCCCGGCTGACTTCTCCGAACAGACCGACGGTTGGTCAGTAACTGGAGCACAAATTACCACAGTCGTTTTAAAATTTACCTAATCCTCACTTACCCGTGATTTTCCCCACACCTGACTTGCGTAACAGCCCCCACTGGCTCTTAGATCTAACCCAAACACACTAAATAAATGCATGGTTCTTTGGAAAAAAAAAAGTTACGCTTCTCTTCAAAAGCGATTCATTTGTTTGCTCAAAAAAATATAGAAACTATTTATTAGCAAGTCGTTTAGTTCAATACGGTATTATTACCACTACCAGTAACAGCTCTTGTTCCTAAACAAGCTGGGAACACCCCCAAAGGGCCATAACCCGGTCTGCGTCACGCTGTAGCACGTCCAACATCTGTTCGGTGACTGAACTTGGCTCCACCACGAGAAGCAGACGCTTCAGACCGAATGCAAGAGGTGGCTTTGCGCATCGGGACCCACCCCAATCCCAAACAGCCAGGGGTACACGTAAACCTTATGTCCACTGACCTTATAAAGGACTTGAATGTTAATTATTAACAGTGGTTACAAGAGTGTCATTTTCCCCTCTTCAAGTTAAAAGCAGTTCAGCAACACACAGGATGCCTCGTCACAACTTGGCGCCCACCAAATCTCCCTTTGTCCTTTCGCACGCACGAAAACAGCGTTGCACAAAAATCTGAGCTTCGACACAGCGGCAGCTTCCAAGAACAAATGGAGGTACGGTACGCGCGCCGTTGAACTCGGGGAAAAGCTCGTCACACCCTCTACACCTTCTGTTTGAACAGTTTTAGTACCGTAATTATAGGTCCAATATTAAGTCCCAGCTGGTCTCACAACTTGGACATTTTACTAATACAGCCAGTAAAGCTGGCTTAGAGCAAAGCAGTTCCCCCTTCCCACTCCCAAAGCAGTCCCCCCTTCCAGAATCTGCAGGAAGCCTGAAAAATACGTACACAGATAAAAATATAGCTATCAATATATCTATATATAGCAAAATATAAATATATATACACATTATAAAGTGCTTGTTTTAAAATATAAGAATAAGAAATGGTCGTACAGACAACTTTGGGGCAACCTAGTCTCTTGGCTGGGGCTTGAATACAACCTCAGGAAAATAAATTAAGAGCTGACGCTATCACACGTTGAAAAACCTAAAAAGAAATCCAATTCCACGGAATAAATACTTGGCTTACCTTCACAATTTGCTGCTTTCTCGACTGATACAAACGGCCATCGTTTTCCTTTCAGCCAAAGTAGCCAGAATCGCTGCAAAGGCAAGAACACGAGATGTCACGCTGCATATTCGAGTACCAAGGAAGCTGACGCACTGTCTAATTCGTGTTTGCATCCAAGAACCAAGCATTTCAGACCCCATTTTACCCATGAGATGTTAAAACGTCCCACAAAATCCTAACACAGAGCATCACAGAAGACTTAGGAACAGGAGGTACTATTTAGCTCCAACATTTGAATTCCGCTACGCACACAACATCTTTGGATTCTCTCTACTCCTTCACGTTACAGTAAGATTTATACCTACGGTCAAATCTTTGCGGACTAAACATCACACGCAATGTTTATCTGCAAAACTTACGAGCAGAGATTGCACCCATGGATCATGAACAAACACTCTAAAGCCTCATTTATTCCTCAGAGATGAATATTCACGTGCAGGATCGGAGCCTAACGCTTCTAGATGTCCTCTGAACGCATCAATTCTCACCTCCAAACTCTGCAAATTCACCCTCACTGGCTATTTTTTCCATCCTCCGGACAATCTGGTTTCTCAGGGAGCAGCCTGGAAGTTGATCGGCGCGGACGCCGACGTCAGCGGCCTGAAGCAGCTGCACAGCCCTGAAGGTTGCTCCTGGGAAGCGTCTGCTGAACGTGTTTCATCCTGGTCTACCAGGACATGAAAGTTCAAGTCGACCAGAAGCCCTGCTTTTTTTTTTGTTGTCTTTATTAAGAACCTCAACTTGCTGCTCTCAGCAAACCACTTGGTTTTTTACGCGGCGCTCTGGGCCATGAAAACGCTCCAAATAAAAACACGTGGCTTCAGAAACGACGTCGCCTGTTTCTCCAAGTATACCTAATAATCAAAACGCTCCTATTAATTGTCTTCAGTCTGCTGCTAGAACTACCAGCAGCGTCTATCAATTTTCCAGGCAGGCATTTCAAGAGGAAAGTCAAACGGGAACCCACCCAAAGCTTCGAAGGTGCTGAAGAAGGACTGAGAGATCTTCACCGTAGAAATTCACGTCGATTCTGTTGAACTAGAACTGGAATTTCAGCAGCCAAACTGGTTTCTCTCAACTACACAGTCTTTTTCTGCCCATGTCCAGAAAACAAGCTCACCGACAAGGCAGGAGACCTCATAACCCAAGTCACAGTTAAGTCAGCCCTCCAAAGCGTTTGTGTATCTGAAAGCAAGTGGCAGAAACGTGACAGAGTTCCCTTACTAAGGACGGTTTTGCAGCCTGCCTGGCACATTAAGCGCCAACTCTCCTGCGCTGCTCGGAGAATAGTTTGGTGGGAAGTTTTGGTGCCAGCGGGGCTGAAAAAAAAAGCGAGAAGCAAGATTTGCTCTTCAAAGCCAAAAAGCAATTCCACAAAGATTTCACTAAATACCAAAAGATCGTTCCCAGATTGCAATCAAGCCATTACCATGATTTCACCTTCCCTCATCTACCACGCACTTACAACCGACGGCAGGGAGATTTTAGGATCTAAACTAGATTTTAGGATCCATACGTGTCCCAGCACCTCGGGACGGGCATACTTTTGGGCAGCGAGAAGAAACAACACCGTTACGAAGCGGAATGCTCAGCTGCAAGAAAACAAAAGCGCATCTGAAATTCTTTAAGAGCAATTTATCCGAGTTGCCCACCGCTTGCTTTGCCGGATAAACAAACAGCAACTTCTCTGTTCCTCCTGTTCAGTAACTTGTTCTAGCGCCTTCCTCTTCTGGAGCACGAGCCTGAACCAAGCAGCACTGACGCGACGTTTTTGTGATCCTTCCCGTCTTACTGAGGGTTGAAAAGCCTGGAACAGCAGTAGCAGAAGTGATGCATCTTGAGAGATTTGCTGCAGGTAAAGGAGGCCCTCGTAGGGAAGGCAAGAGCAGCTGAAAACTTGTCCCCCCACTGTGCTTTCTGCTCCAGCTCCTCTCCCACGTGCGTTTTCTGAGGGAGTCAATCTTCAATAAAAGCCTAATCCCGAAGAGCACACGCTGCTTGCTTCGCATCTCACCCGTGGGACAGTCGTTCTGCTCACTGCTAAAGGAGGGATTGCTCAAGGCCTTCTTGGTTAGGAGGAATATTTCAAGCAGAGGCATCTGAATGTCCAGACACTGGGATAAGTGATCGAACCGCTCAGTGAGAGATGCTATAAATCACCCTCACCCTTGCCCTTTCATCCTAATACCAGAGTTTGCCGACTTTTAATAAAATATTGAGAAAATTCTGACTATCAAGCTCGCTTCTCAACTCCTACATAATTCCCGTCATAACTTTTTATTAAATAATTACTTCATCACGCCTACAAATCTGAGGGTAGAATGACAGCGTCAGGTTTCGAAGCGCATCCTTCCGCAGAGGGAAGGCGCGGGGGCAGTAAGAAACGTTACCTCTGTGAGAAAGCTTTCAAGAAGCAACGATTCAAACACTAATTCTGCTCTTCGCCTTGGACGGGTACTTCTTTTTGTTTGCCCTCACCAGTGAGACTCCTGCTGCTTGCACTAGAGGCGTACTGGAACTATAAAATTAGGAGAACAAATGTAACTTTCAGCAAGGGTATTGTGGAAGACAGAGCTTAAAAAACAAAAAATACAAAGAACAAGCACATCCTATCACATTCTGGCTTAGAATATACTGCTTATCTGCACCAGTACCAATGTTACTGTTCTTCCAGCGGCTGGAAAGAGTTTTATTACCACAAAGAGAACAACAGCTTTCAAAAGCACAATTTTACACTAACTCCCTGATAAGCTATAACGGATCGTAGTGCTGGAAATTTTCTTCCATACAAAAAAAATGTTTGATTATTCCTGATGATTACTTCCCCCCTTTTTCCTACCCAGTGAACCTACCCAAAATATCAATTTATATGGTAATAACTGACTGAATTCCTAATTAAAATGGGCAAGGGGGCTAAATGTCACAAAAGCCATGCTAAACCTACACGTCTCAGTCATCCAAATGGCTACATGCTTGGCATAGCTATAACACAGTTTTTCCTGGGTTCTATGGCATTAAAAAGCTTCACGGTTTAACGTCAACTGCCGGGTGGAGATAACACACAGCCTATTTCAGAGTCATTTCAGAATCACTGAATATCCTGAGTCGGAAGGAACATCAAGTCCACTCCAGGCTCCACGCAGGACCCCCCAAAACCGAACCCTTTGTCTGAACGCGGTGTCCAAATGCTTCTTGAACTCCAGCAGCTCGGTGCTGTGCCCACTGCCCTTTTGGCCACCAGGGCACGTCGTTCACTTGTCCCGAAGCTCGCCATCAACCAAAACCCCAGATCCTGCGGGGCTGCTCTCCAGCCCCTTGTCCCCCAGTCTGCATGCACTGGCCCAGGCGCAGAACCCAGGAGTTGCTCTCCGATTTCTTACGACTGCCCAGTGCTTTAATCAATCAAGATGATCTATTATTTCGTTATGAAAAGGACACGAAGATCACAATTGCACACGCGTAACATATTCTCCGTATTTCACACTGACGCAACTACAACTTGTCTATCGACCACAGCGGTGTTTCAGAAAGAAAAATTCGGCTACCTTTTAAGCTTCAGAAAGATGCTTAGACATCATTAAAAAGGACTGCAATTTTTTTGATACTTATGTATCTCAGAGGCTACACAATTATTTTGGCATCTGTGCGCTCCCGCAATTGGGCATTACACACGTTTTCACAACAGCTTTAAATGTTTCCCACAACCAGAAACCTACCTCCAGCACAAAAGACGCACGTAGTGCAGAAAGCCAAATGTGTTTTGCATGTATACGTAATTTTATACTGCCCTACGCATCACGATTTATGTCCCCTCTCCAGGGTCTACTGCGAATGAAACTACACCGCCAAGCTGTGTAATTACCAGCAGGTACAATAGGCTTCCCACCCTGGAGAATACACGGTGAGGAAATACCATTACCACCTTTACCCGTCCTCTTTGACAGCAGTTCATCAGCCAGCAAGCAGGATCTCTGACTCTCAACACCTTCCTCACACAAAAGGAGGAGGATTCTTATATTCACGAGGCTTAACAAACCCGCAAGCCCCACTGCCAGTCATCGGCACATTAAAACCACCCTGGGATCTTCCTGGCCGTCTGATAAAATCACAAAGCCATCTAAGCTTAGCATTCGTTTGTTACATGTGTATTTTTTCCTCTTGAACTGATCGCACGAGGTGCAGCGCCAGGAAAGCACCAGAGCAGGATCTGGCCAGGGGCTTCCCCTGATACAGCAGCAGGGGTGTAAAAGGGAACAGCTCGGGGAGAGCACGCAGCGGGGCCTTCCTCAGCACTCTGCAATCCAAGCAGCGACAGCAGTTTTTAACTCACCCCAGCTGGATCAACTTTGCCGCTTTTTGCTCGGAAAGGGGTAAAATTAGGGATTACATAACACAGTGCCCTACAATTAGGGAAACAAGACCCGGCAAAGCAGGGGCTCCTCTCTGCTCCCGTACCTTCAAGAAGCGTTCGCTGTAGGAAATAAGAGCACTGTACCACTGCAGACAGCTCAGACCGCCACAAGTGCAGCCCAGCACCTTACCCTCAGCGCCGGCGACGCCAGGAGGCAGATTTGGGCGCCGGGAGCCCCGCTACGCCCCGCGCTAAATATACCTGGGGAGATCCTGGTTATCAGGAACCCAGCACAAAACACACCTGGATGCGGAACGCAGCGGCGCTGGGCGCGAAGCCGAAAACACGAAGGGAACGAACGCGGCCCCCGGGCGGCCCCTCACGGTCCCCTCACGGTCCCCTCACGGTCCCCTCACGGTCCCCTCACGGTCGCGCGCCCCCCCCCCGCCCCGGCGCACGCGCGCACCCACCGCCGCCGCTCTCGGCCTTCCACGTCGCCACCGCCTCCCCGCCGCGCATGCGCGCGGGCCGACGAGGAGGGAGGGGGGAGACGGGCGCGGCGCGGGGCACGCCGGGAAATGTAGTTTTCGGCAGGGAGCTGCGGGGGCAGGGCCTGGAGGGCTGCAGACCCAATAAAATCAAAAGCGGTACAGAACCGCTCCCCACCAGTAATTTCTGCTGCCCCCAATAATTTCTGATGCTCCTTGGGTGGAGTTTACCGGGCCTATAAACACGTCCGAATAAAGCTCCCTTTGCACCACATCCACGGCAGCCTTTGGAGGCCGCTCGCGCCCCGCTTTTACCTCACAAAACCTCCTACGGTTGCACATTCAGGCCCTTAAGATGCTGAAAACTTAGCAAGATAAAGCTTTTCGAACTTTAGTTTACGCTTTTTGAACATATTTGGAATATCGTGGAGGTGCGCTTCACCAAATGGCGGAGGTCGGGAGGGAGCTCTGACTTCATCCAGTCAAGCCCCAAAATTAATTTTAAGTCCTCAGCATCCAAGTACCTCCACGAACCACACAGAAGGCACCACGTCACACCTAGACCTCCCCATAGCAGAAAAAAAAATTAATGGCTGGTTTGAATTTAAGATTTTTTTCAGGTTATTTTCAAGCAAGTGGTTTGCAAGTGGATTTCCTGATCCATCCCCAACAGTATCTGAACCAGCCCAGACAGCCTTAGCACTGGAGACCTTAGAGCTAGATTTGCACAAGTGGTTTGGTGCCTGAAGTTGCCTAATTTGCTATTTTCTAAAAGTCTTCAGTGGAAATGAAGCTGGTACCTCGCTTTACTAAATTCTGGTAGACATCCACCTGCTACCACAACGTGCCTAAATCCATTCGTAAATCTTGCTTCTACTGAATAAGATGCAGAACTTTTCTCAGTGAAATTTCCTTGATATTTGTACTCTCAGTTCAGAACCTCCTTCTTTTTTCTCTGCTTTTCTTAAATATAACTTTGCATCACAGCAGATGACCTCCTGCACCCTTGCCCAGCTTCAGGAAGTAAAAGCAGGCAGTTTGTTTCTTTCACCTGTTTTTCACTTTTTTTTTTTTTTTTCTAAACTATTAACAGTGCAATAGGACTATCGACCTATTCGTGGAAAAGAATAGGAACAGATTTGCAACAGCCTTCCTGTCAAGACTTCTAGTGAATGCCTCATTCAGGCAAATTTTATGCTGTATATGGCTCACCTGCGTTTAACTGCAGTTACTGGAAGTACAGAAACAACATGCCAGAAAGCACAAGTGGTGTGATTCCAACAAACAAGATGCATTTGCGTTATCTGCCTACTTTGCTTTTTGACAGGCCTTTTTGTACGTGTTTAAATACAGTGCTAAGCATAGAACTAAAAGCCTAGTTCCCACTGCAGTCTGATTTATTATACAGTTTATTTCCTGTATCAGCGATGCATTTGCTTGAGTACTCTCTCTAATAAATAACTCAAAGTAATTATGTACGCTTTATAAGCTGTTTGCATCCACTTACATTTATGGACGAAAGCAAACTGTAGCAGAGAGGCCTGCAAAGGCTGCTCTGGAGAGCTGAGATAGCAGCAATTTAAACTGGTGCCAATTCGAGTCCCACCTGAGATGAGTCTGCGCTTGGTGGTTCACACATCCTTCGTTTCCCGGCAAGCTGCCACCACGCAGCAAGGTCACGACATAAAGAAACCAGCACTAACGCTTGCTTTCTTTTTTTTGCCACAAGCATGGAGTAAGCTTCTGGCGTTTTCAAATGAGATGTTTCACCTCAAAATATCATTTCGCTAGGGAAAAAACAGGCAGCAGCATAAGGGAACAAGATGGAGCTCCTTAGTGCAAAATGTTAAAACGAGCCCAAGGACAGCTCTTGCTTTTCTTTGTCATGTTCACAGCTGCTAGAGGTGAGTATGTTACACAGTGTATCTGTGAGAAGTTACAGAAATGCAGTTAGTATTATCTTTTATTGCATGAATTATACCACCTGTGCATGCTCAGAGTAACAAAACCAGGTTTTAATATCACCAAGGGATACAGGTCTAGGAGAAAGCTCTATCTGTGAAACGCTGATCAGATGGCGGCTTATGTTCCAAGGGTGTTGCAAAAGCTGATTTCGCAGTAATACAAAATTCGCTCCCTTATAGGGTGGTTTATTAAGGGAGAGAAAGCAGCATTAGGCGACATCTGACAAGGAATATTCTCTGAATCAACTCATTACAATGGAAATAGAGCAACAATGGTCCGATACCCAGCCGTGAACATTGCAGACCGATCCACACGGTTTCACAAAAACCGGGCAGCGGTAGGAAGCAATATTCCTCACCGGAGGCGTCTGACGGGCCTGTCAGGCAAATACTCTGAGCAATTCTTCGGTAGAAGAAAACACAGTTCAAGAACGAACCCGGACCCCGGTGTCAGTTCAAGGACAACAAGTTGCCTCTCACCACTTTAGCGCACGGCCCTTTAACGTGTAACATCAGCCCCTAAACATTTACCAGCTCTTCTTGCTATCATAATACCCTCTAGATACCACCCTCTACGTACTATCCATGAAACATTTCTATAAAAAATAAGGTATGCCCATAGGACTACTTCTGGGAAGGTGATAAATCCTAAACAGCAATCCCAAATCGCTGGAATTTGGTTTTTGTTTTGTGGGTTTTTTTTTTTTTGTTGGTTTAATTATTAGTTTGGAATCATTTAGAGAGTCCTCTGGTCTGGCAGAGAGGACAAGGCAGGAATTGTTAGTTCTACTCCTACAAGGCACAGAGGCATCATTTTGGGATGCAATTCGGCACCAGAACACATCTTCCCAGGAGGAGGCATAGGTGGACTCGCTCAGTTCGCTTTGTTTACCGTGAAGTGAGCAGTTTTATGAACCCCTTCAGGCTGGGGACTGTCTGCAGGTTTTCCTAAGAACAACTGTATGAAGCAATTAATTTTTAAATAAAAGCCTGCTTTATTATAATTCAAATTACACAAGCATGTTAAAAGAGATTTTAGTCCCTTTTTTTTTTTTTTTTTTTTAAAACACAGACCTGCATCGTTTGAAAGCACTGCAACAGAATATAACGCAACAATTCTCCTGCATCACGCACCCGCCGATCCCTTTCAGGAAAGAAAGGCACAACGTTTAAAGGAAAAAAAAAAAAAAGACTTAAAGTATCAAATCAAGACTTTTGGCTAAGTAAATTTTGCAGATAGCGCAACTCCTTTAGCTCATCCGCAAATTTCACACAGCAGTCTCTATTCCTCATAGCTTGACCGTAACGTTTACGCTGCCGCGATGCAATTAATAGTTCTCTAGCAAGGTCAAGAACAGCTTAGTTTTGAAGTGGAAGAATGAAATATTGCACTCACATTCCGTGAAACTAAGAAGCAACACGTTTATCTTCCAAAGCTAGCTTAATCCGTAAACTATTTAACCTAATCATGCCCAACAGGTTACAGATGCAAAGTGGTTCCAAGGGAGGGAAATAAAGAATAATTTAACACAGTTTGCAAACATTTTAAATAAGAAATCCGCTAGCTGCCGTTTTAGTGGCAAAAGAGACCTTCTCCTGTACGTGATAAAGGGTTTTATTCAGCTGAAATGTGCAAAGGAGTGTCTCAAAGTGAGAGAAATATCAATCACCAGTTCATATTGGACACCAGGGAATGAAATCCTCATGAATGAATCCCTTTAATCTGTTTTCTTGTCAGAATTTTCTGTGGATCTCTTTGCAGCGATTCCATTTGCAACCCCGTTGCTTTCGAACTGCAAATAAAAGAGAGCACCGTTCAAACGAGACATCAAAACAAAGACCAGAACAGCGACATTTGGGGATGAAAATGACTTTCAGAAGCAAGGCCGGTGAAACCCCATGAAGAAATCTGCCCCAAAAACCAGAGTGATTGCGTTTCTTTATATCTACGTGTGATTATTTGGGGCTGAGGGCAGACACAACCCGTATATATCTCCGCATTTTGTTAGAAGAGATGGATAGTAAACGCACAACTTCAACACACTGAACATTTTCTCCCGTTACGAGTGGCGGAGCTAGCAGAACAGTTACTTTTACTGCTCAAATCCTTACTTCTCGGAAAGAACAGCCAGTTGTTCAACACGTCCGTGTATCTGCAAGCTTCTTCAGAAAACACGTACGATTCCTGTCCTTCCAAGACTTCCCAGCAGCAGTCCTGGAGCAACTGCTATTGCTGGCTAGCTCAGTACCGATGGCTCCCTTTTATATGACTACTGCCACAAAAACTTCTCTAAAAACACCCAACTACCCGCTCTTTTGTGGCGCCCACCCCACACTATTATCAGGTGCTCTACCTGGACTTTCCCTCCTTAGCTTAAAGGCATTAATCTTACTTTGTAAATTCCAGGCTCATCCTCCTTATCTCTTTCGCTGGCTGAAGGTGCCCGGGAATTCCCAGCACCGCCTCCTTGCCCTCGTTTCGCGGTTGTGGTTTCTTGCACGGCTTTCTTGGGCCACACGCGCTTAATGAAAGGTGCGATGACGGGATAGATGTAGGGCTCCAGGAATTTCTTGTAGACCCAGAGAAGGACCGGAATGACGATACAGGGAATGCACACCATGGCTTCCTCTTGTTCCGGGACAAAGCTGCTAGGAAAAAACAACTTCAGATTACAGTTTCTGTATGCAACAAGCTAAGAAAAAGTCTCACGAAAGGATTTTAGTTAATGTTTAAGCAGAAATGATTCTTTAACAATAGATCTTTGAAGTTTCAGAAACGCTGCCATTATTCCTTGAGAACAGCTGCACGTTCCAATGTTATAAAGTCCTCGGGAACAATAAGGCCAAGATTCCTGGCATCTTAACAAAAAAGAACAAGGTTTGCTATTAACTCATCACCCCTACAGCTGGAAGTTTGAAAGACATTCAGAAAATCAAAGTTTTTGCTTAAACCAAACTAAAAAAATGTAAGCAGTGATCTGAAGATACTAGCCCAGTTCTCCCACCCGGATCCTCCCAGATCTCCCACCAATCCAGTAATAACTAGCCAAACTATCAGAAAATCAATCCTTCCCTTTCTCTCAAACCCTGGAAGTAATTTTCGAAAACAGCGCCTCGAGGTCTGCGATGAAAAAAGCAGAAAAGCAAAGTACAGGCAGGGAAAGGTGCAACGGGGAGAGGGAGCACTTAAATAGGACCAGAACTGTCCCTTTCAGTGGCGATGACCTGTTAGATGTGCGAAGCCCCGCTGCATGTTTGCCCTTCACATTCTCCCTTTCTAGGCCACCCACATCTGAATTCTTACATTAAGACACAAAATAAAAGGGAAAAATCTGCGGAGAGGGAAAGGGCAGATCCTCTTTTGGGATCCTCGCTTTGCTCTTCCCAAACTGCCCTAGCCAAGCGTAGCCCCACACCCTGGGAACATCAGTTCCAGCTGACTGCTTCCAAGCGGAGTTTTTGCCTCTTCAGATGCAGTTTTACAGGAGCCAAGTCTCCAAAGGCAGAACGCAACCTTGAGAAAATAGGAACGAGGTAAACCATGAAAGCCCTTTGAAAAGATTTATGCGCTCTCTCTTCTAGAACTTCCTAGATGTTAAATCTTCTGTGAGATGCTGAGGATTCAGCCGCTAGCTGAAGAACAGGCGGGGGGGAATCAACAGTGGCTGCCTCTCCAAGACTGAGAGTCTGTGCAGCCACTGTGTACCACGCGTCCAAGCTAAAAAATAAGTCCCACCTCTGCCAGATACAGAAGAAAGTTCTGGTGTTTTAGTTCCAGTGGCTAACGTATTGAAACGTTTTTTCCCCCAACCTTCTCCGTGATGCCGTTGTGCTGTTGGCAGGGTTAATTTTTAGGAAAAAAGAATACCAGAAGGGCAAACGGTGAGATGTCAATAGCAGGCTTTGCTCCTTTGTGATACAGGCTTTTGTTTCTCCCCAAACCACCCCACATTCGAGTCAGCACAGAGAACAAGCGTGACACTGCAACTACAAGCACGTTCGCTCTTTTTTGTTCCCCGCGTTTGATTTGCTGGGTTGTCACCCATTTTTACGCAAACACAAAAAAGGCCGGGTACACGAAGGGCTCCATTGACCCCCTTAAGGCCGAGCCGGCCCAGCCCGGTTACCTCACGCGGCCCATCCATCCCCGCGGTGTTTCCTTCCCCTAGGCCAGCCCCCGGCCGCCGTTACACGGCCGAGCCCCGGCTCCCGCTGCCTTTAACCCCCTCCCCTCTCCCCAGGCCCTGCAGACGAACGGCGGTGCGGAGGCTCGCCCGACAAACCGCCCCCGCCCCCCCTCACCTCAGACCGCAGCTCCCCCCCGTCCTCACCGCGCCGCGCCGCCCTCCCTACTGCCGCCGCACCGGAAGCGGCCCCCGCACTTCCGGCGGACGTGCCTCGCCCGCCCCGCCCAATAGGAGGCGCCGCGCGCGTCACGTGCCCCGGGCGTGGCGTCACGGCGGCGTGACGTCACGCAGGTGACGTCATAGGCACAGACAGGACACGGGGTGGGTGCGAGCAGAGCTTTATTTGGGGTCCGGGGGTGGGGGTGGGAGGGCTACTCCCGGGCCATCAGCTTCTGCTTCTTCAGCTTCTTCTGCGAGATCTGCAACGGCAACGAGCGCAGGGTCAGCGGCGTTGCCTCCCCAGCCCCCCGCGGGCGTCATTTTACCAATTCCCGCCATCGTTTGGGGCCTCCTCGCGCCGCGCCCCTACAGGGAAACGTCCCCGTCCCCCCAACCCCAAAACCAGGCACACACCCCTCGCTTCTCATCCGAATCTTGGGATCGATACCGAGGTTGCTCAGAATTCGTGTCATTTTTTTTTTTCACGGGTATTCCAAAGGTGTCCTAAGGTAAGTCCTCACAGCAACCCTCCTGTCCCAAAAACACCTCGTTACCCGATTCGGGGTCCTGAACGCCAGCAGGGAACGCGCCCCTTGTTACCTTTTTCTTCTGAGCCACCTCTTCTTCCGGCTTGGGGACGATCTGCTCCTTCTCGGTGAGGATCATCTCGATGTGGCAGGGGGAGCTCATGTAGGGGTTGATCCTCCCGTGAGCTCTGTAGGTGCGCCGGCGCATTTTGGGAGCCTTGTTCACCTGGATGTGCTCGATCACCAGGGAATCCACATCGAGTCCCTGCGCGGGGGGAACAAAAACAAGGTGCCGCGACTTGATTCGCTCCGCAACTAACTTCTGCGGCAAAACTGTGACACCGCAAGTCAGGGAAGCGCAGGGCTATCCCCCTACGTGTCACGGCCAAGTTACATCGCGCTGATGGCTCAGCAAGAAACGATTATTTCACGGTCATTCCAAAGGTGTCCTAAGATTGTCATCACCGCCATCAGAATCGCCAAGTAAAGCGCTGAGTGCGCTGCAAAGCTACAGACTGACCAGGATAGCGCTTTTGGGGGATTTTAGGAGCTTGCTCCCCCACCACGCACACTCCCAATAGTTGACAGCCATCCACCTGTGAAAAACTAACTCCTTTTTACCTCAAAAAAAACGCACGCAGCGGAATTCAACCAGCAAACCAAACCCTCTAGGCCCCGCTTTCAACCACAAAGCGAGTCCTTTGGACTTCTGAGCACCGAGTTCAGGTGCACGAACGCGCACAGCCACACGAACAAGGCGCGTTTAATAACATCTGCTCGGCCCACCTTGAGCTCAGCATTGCTCTCTGCGTTTTTGAGCATGTGCAGCAGGAACTCCGCGCTTTTCTTGGGCCAGCGTCCCTGTGTCCAGCCCCACTGCTTGGCCTGTAAGAAAAAAAAAAAAAAGAGAAGCAGTTTTGTCCCAGTATGACACAACTTGCCCTTTTACATGATATTAGTTTGTCATTACGTGTCCTTTCACTTCGATCGCTCAGAAAACTGATTTCTTTTCACGTTGAATCCAAAGGTGTCCTAAGAAAGTCATCACCGCAATCGAAGCGAACGGTTCTACACCTCGCACAAGAGCGAGCTGAAATAATTAAGATCAACGCCCTCGCCACGTTTCCATCCCAGCCCTCACCTGGGCGCATCTACCAACTCCTCCGTTGTAGCGACGGAAGGGCACGCACTGCTTCTTCAGGGTCACGTCCTTCAGGTACTTGGTGGCCTTGCGGATGTGCATGCCCTTGATGGCCTGGGCAGTCTCGCGAGTGTTCTAGCAAGAAAAATAAAAACACACGGTGAAAGCTCCTCTTAACACTTCTTTCCGTGTTACAACAGGAGTAAAAGCACTGGATTTTCACCTTTCTTTTCCTTTCTCCAAGGAAAGAGGCAATCATACTCTTTTTTACTACAAGCTCAGTTCAAAAGAAGCCACCAAAAAAGTACTATCAGCAACTTTTTTTTTTGCTACCTACAATTCTTAGTCCAACCTCCATTACTGAGTTCACAGCTCTGTGATGCCTTTATTGTTTTTTTTTTTTTTACCCAGAGCTTTCCAACCAGCAAATTTAAAATTGAGGATTTACACTTATCATAGCTCCCTCTTTGGCCACTAACCCAAAAAAACGGAAGCCTGAATGATTAAATTCCTGTCAAGATATCCAATATGGCACCTCACAGGTAAACACAAGCTATACAAACAAGCTACAAAATTTAATGTCTGCGTAAAGGGATTAAAAAAAGAGGGAATGAAAAGCATCAAAAAGAAAAATCAAGGATAAGTTATTGGTGCTTAAGAAAGTTACTCTTGGATTTTTGCACTTAATATACAATTATAACAGAAGAACAAACCAAATTAAATGAAAGCTCTTCTCACCTGCACTATATAACACTCAGCAGAAAAGCATATTCTCAGCTTCGTTTCCATGATTAACCCAAATTACTCTCATATTCACTGCTGCACCTAGGGGTTTTCCAGAGCAACGTATGAACCCGTATCACTATTCATGCCGAACGCTTGCTGCCATACTTCTCGACCACTAAAATGACAGGATTAGCAGGGAGATCCTTCCCAACATCGAAGCAGGCAGTGAGAAAAAGGAAACAAATCCCTAGTTCTAGTCTTAATTCCTCCTGCTAACTTCCCTCCAACTACCTCTTTCCTTTTCTATTAGCTCTATTAGGCAGCAAACTAAGACAAGACCACCTTATTTTCCTGTTCCTGCGGATAAAGGTCATTATGAGCAGCTTGAGCACACGCAGGCCGTAACCTACACCACCCCACTTCATAAACTACAGAATAACACGGGAAAATAAAGGTTATCTCCTTCCAAAACCCAGCTTGGGTTTCCCACCACGCGCGGGCCACGTACCTTGAAGTGCACTCGCAGGTTGGAGCCCCTGGACTTGCATGCTGCGGAGGGAAGAGACCAACTTCTGAAGTGAAAAAGCGAACGATTTCAGGGAGTAATACGGCAACAAGAGATCAGAGAACAACTCACACTTCGTGGGGTTCTCCGGATCCAGCGAGTAGCGGACCATTTTGGGAGCTCAACTGCGGGGAAGCAGGGAGAGAAATCATACTGGGCTTCTAACACAGACAAGCAGAAAACAGACCGCTTTCCTCACAACCGACGGCTAGCTGACAAAGCCCCTCAGAGATAGATTTTCTTTCCACAATTAAATCCAAACGTGTCCTCCCCCCCCCCCCCCCCGCCCCGCAGCCTCACGGCCCGCTCCCCCCTCACAGCCCCGGCACCTCCGCGCTCCGCCATCTGCGGCGCCAGCGCCGCAAACGCCGATGGCAGCCAGCGGGCCGAGGCGCCCCCGCGGCCCCTCATGGCCTCCCCGGGCTGCCCGTGGCCGGGACGGGGCCGGATGGAGGCGGATGGCGGCGGATGACGAGCCCACGGCGTCCTCACCTCAGGGCGGCGGCGGGGAAGAGGAAGGGCGGCGCCTGGCGGGGGGCGGGGAGGGCCGCGGGGCCGCTCTCGCGAGACAAGGCGCGGGGTCTCGCAGGTCTATCGTGGGCATGGGCTTTGTCGCGACAGGGCTCCGCGCCACCCAAAAACCAGACCCCGGGTCTGAGAGCGGTGTCCAAACGCTGCTTGAGCTCCCTGGGGAGCCTGGCCCAGTGCCCGGGCACCTCTGGGTGCAGAGCCTCGCCCTGACGCCCAGCCTGACCCTCCCCTGCCCCAGCTGTGAGGGTTCAAGTCGTGGTTTTGCGCTGAAAAATTCCGCCCTTCGCGCATATCCAGAAGCGATCGTGCGGGCATAACAGTGGGGAGGGTGTTAAGCAGTTAAAGGGGAGGTCCCACTGTCCCACAAAAAGGAGGATAGCTGAGAAAAACAGGACGAGCGGTGTGAAATCAGTAAAAACAAAAAATCACGGGCCCTCTAGTCATGACGGAAGAAGGGAAGAAAAAAAAGGGGGAGAAAGTAATGGTTAGCCAAATAAAATTGTACATATTTGGGCCTCTCAGTACAATAAGGACATTGAGGTCCTGAAGCATGTGCAGAGAAGGGCTGTGAAGCTGGTGAAGGGTCTGGAGCACAAGTCCTGTGAGGAGCAGCTGAGGGACCTGGGGTTGTTTGGTCTGGAGAAGAGGAGGAGGCTCAGGGCAGACCTTATTGCTCTCTGCAACTACCTGAAAGGAAGGGGTCAGCCTCTTCTCACCCATAACTAGCGATAGGACCAGAGGGAATGGCCTCAAGTTGCGCCAGGGGAGGTTCGGGTTGGAAATGAGGAGATATTTCTGTCAGAAAGAGCAGTCAGGCGTTGGGACGGGTTGCCCGGGGAGGTGGTGGACTCACCGTCCCTGGGGGTGTTCAAGGAGAGGTTGGACGTGGTGCTTAGGGACATGGTTCAGTGGGTGACATTAGTAGTAGGGTGATGGTTGGACCAGATGTTCTTGGAGGTCTCTTCCAGCCCTAATGATCCTAGGATTCTACACCCAAGGTTGCCCTGTTTCAGGAAGCGTGCAGGTCCTTCACCTATTGTGGGGCAAGTGACACCCAAGGCCCACTCGTGGCTGCACAGCCCCATGTCTTAGCCTGAGATGTAAAAATAAAATGTTTCTGTGCATAAATGATCGTGCCCGTGTCTGTGTGGGTACGTGCACCCAGGCATGGACCTGTTACGGGCTGCCCCCGGCTGGAAGCACGGTTCCACAAAATGGCGCCAGGCCCAGCGCCCTGAGGTGCTTCAGGGCAGCCCAGGTGCTGCACCTGAGGGTGACAGGGAGGTGGCCCCTGCACTCCGTGCCCTGGCCATGGCGGGCTTGTCCCACCCCTTGTAAAATCACCTACCGGCGAACAGAGAGAGAGAACGAATTTGCCCCAGGGAAAGGGCATGGAGAGCAGTGCCTCAGCTGGGCTCAGCACCCAAAATCAGCGGGTGTTAAAATGAAAGGCTCATTTTCAGGGCAGGGGCTAAATCCCCTCGGTCTGCCTGTACCATGTTTGGGTAATTCCTACTGTCCTTAACCCTCTTTCACTTCTGGGAGCTTCTGCTACCTCCTGCCAGTGCCTTTGCCCCATAAGCAGGACAACAAGAAGAGGGCGAGATCGGATGCATGGAGAGGCAGTGCAGGAGGTAAAATGGAGGACCTTGAGTTTCACTCATCACCTCAGCGTTATATTTAGGGGCGAGAGGCACCACATTCACCTTCATGCCATGGGGTTAACTGCCTCTGTTGTAGGGCTTGGCGCTCGAGCCATGCTGGCCAACAAGTGGCTTTTGTTTCTTTACTCGGTTAACACAGGTGGACTGGAGAGTCTTTGCGGTCTAGGCTGGGCCTTGCAGAGGCCACCACATAGTGGAGACTGTCTCCAAGTAGATTTGTTGCCAAAGACATCTCTTAAATGCAAGGTGTGATTAAACCCAATGGCTAATTAGGCCACATCGATTGTTTACATCACTACATTCGCACCGGATTTGCGACTGAAGGAATTACAAAATTGCCCTGGCAGGTTCCTTGCTAAGCAGGGAAGACATCTGTTTTATTCAGGAAAGCAAAGCCTGGTCAGCTGAGCAAAGAAAGACACAGTCAAACCGATTTTTCTAACCCTCAGGCTAAGGCCAGGGTTGGTAGATCAATTCGGTGAGGCTGAAGCAAGTCTAAGTGCTGCAGCTAGATGGCAGGCTAGGATGAGAATAGAGAGCAGGGACACCACATAGCATAAAAGAAAAAAAAAAATAGAGATTAAGACTCATATTTATGAATCACAACTGGTATTTACAGCAGCATTATAAAAAAGTAAAATATATATTTTTTAAATCGAACCTTTATGTGTTAATAGAAAATGTGTTTCTTATTTTAGGTTGTGTTTGAAACTAGAACTGCTCGGGAAGTTGACCAAACCGCTTTTCAGTGAAACGAAAACATCTCCTGAAAGCGGTACCCAGCTACAGCAAAATGCTTAGTAAGAAAAGTTTGATGGAAGAAGGGAAAAAAACATTGATCTGCTGTCCAGGCACCTCCCTGGTGTGAGAGAGGTCCGGGTTAAACGCTGTTTAGATTAAGCAGGCAGAGCAAGAGCTTACTGCCCATGTGAATGCTCAGACCACTGGGATATTTTCAGATCTCTTCTTTAGCGCTAATAAACTCCAAAGCTTTGAGGCTAGGATTTCGCCCAGATGGGATGCGGAAAATATTTGAACTATCACAAATATTTACACGGATGGGAAACGTAGAGCTGTAATTTTAACTGCAGTTCCCCGTTCACCTGCCTTAAAAGGTTCCTTTTACTTTGCTGTCGAGGAGATGCTTCCTGCATCTTCTCTTACAGCTGCAACGTCTCCGAGTAACTTGGTAAGCACCGACCTCAAAGCTGCGAACCTCGCAGCACTGCTGGGGTATGGGCAGATATTATTTCTTCGGTTTATGTGTGAGATTCCTGTGAAGAAAAAGATTTAGAAGCCCATTTAGAAGCCACGCAGCAGGTCAGTACACACACCAACCTCAGCGCAGTGGCAATGTGAAGGAAGATCAGCATTGTCCAAATACACACGCGACAGCCTTTCTAAGCCAAGTATTACTAGAGAAAAACAGACTCATGACTTTGAGGAACAATAAAAATGGAAGAAGATATCTCAGAGACGAGTTTCGACACTTCCTTAGTGTCTCGGTTTCCTTTTCTGTGGAAGAAAAATGGTAGTGTTTCCAGGAGCACTAAGTGTCCAGATGTGATAAACAAAAACTAGCAAAAAGTGAGGTCCTCAAGCACTGCCAGGGCCTTCCCCGCCATCCTGTGGGAATCTCCGCTCACAGCCGGCACGAGTGCAACTCTCCTCCGTCATTACTTCTGCTCTCCATGGGGAAGGAAACCAGCATTTCCACGGGAAGCACCTTTACAGGCAGCTTCTCAGCAGCAGAGCGCAGGAGCAATGGGCCACCCAGAGAAAGCCGGAAGGGAGATGAGAAAAATAAGCAGCTGGCGCATGACGGGAATCATCCCGGGGTCATTCATCAATCGAATCCAAAGCAAACAGGGCACGTTTTCTGTCACTTACGCTTTCTGTTTCCCCAGGCTGTAACTGTTCACGATCGGGGCTGCTGAGGGCTTGCGGCGGTGGCAGCGCAGAGGTAGGAACTTCGGCAAGGGGCATCAGGAAATGAGGTGCATGCTTTCTTCTTCGTCGGGAGGTTGACAGCTGCTCGCAGAGGCAGCCTAGCAGATAGCTAGCGCTGAGATCAGGACTGAGGCAGCTGAGCGCGTGTCCTCAGAGAGAGCTTTTGGATCCTAAGCAGAAAGGTTTTGGCACCTAAGTCCAAAATCGTGTTCCTTGAAACTCCTGCATAAGGGGCAGCTGTCTCCTGATCCTCCTGGAATCCAAACTCTGTAGGATTTAGCCTTAAACTCCCCTGGTGCCATCCCTCTTGGCTCTCCTGCCCGTACCGCCCAGCCCTGGTGACTCAGCCTTGCGCTGCGTACGCCCGACTTCGCTCAGCAGACGTCGAAATAAAGATCCAACTGTTCAGCTCCTTCACGTTTGGGAGCTCCTGGTGGTCACATCCTCCTGGGAAGGCGGTGGCGTGGTGGCCACGGCGTGCTCCCGGGACGCGAGACCCACTTTTGCTTTCCTTCCCTTGAGAGGATTCAAAGCCACGTCCTAACCGCGAGGCTCTTCTGGGGCAAAGATGTTCCCACCCTTCATGCTGCGGGTTTTCTCCTGAGCAGCACGCAGCCTGCGTGGGGGCAGCAGTTCCTAAATTACTGATTTCAGCCCAGGAGGGGCTGCGCTAAAATCCCTCTGACGGATAGCTCCGGCGGGGCTCGTTGGCCGAGCTGAACTCTGGCTCTCAAAAACCCACCACGTGCCTGCTGTGCTGCAGGAGGGGTTTCTGACCCGCTCCTCGCACAGGAAAGGAAGCTAATTCCTCAGACTTGCCCTAGCTCTCTTGGCGTTTATCTTACAGCCGCAGCTTGCGGAGCCCGAGGGTTACGCGGGGATAAGAACCGCCGTTCGCAAAAAATCGCATGCGAACGGGTTGCTTGCCCTAACGGTTAAGCAGGAAAACCTGAAGACAGAAAGCACCCAATACCGATTTGAAATCGAAACCTGCTTGAACGCTGGAGCTGGAAGCTGCTGAAGGCTTTGCAGCCTTCCCACAGCTGCCTGCACCTTCTCCCTGAGCTCCTGGGATTTTAAAGAAGAGACGTGTGATGCTTCTAGAGGGGGCTAAAAGTCCCTCGCTTTCAAATCAAATCCATAATACGCCTTATATACATGTGTGTCGAAATATATATATGAAATACGTATTGTATAATAAATGTAAGTTAAATATAATTATATATTCACGTGTTTTTATATGTATGTGCGTGTTTTAACGTACAGCTATGTATGTGTATGAATCCTCACGTATCATCTGAAACACGGGAATGGCTGGAATGCTTTTGCTTCCCCGTGAGTGCTCCTAAGGGGAGGTCCTTTACAAGGACAGGTGAGCTCCGCCGTCTGTTTCTGTTGCGCGCGTCCTGTCCCCAAGTCCAGGGTGAGGAAACAGCCCCCGGAGCGCGGCGTCACGACGGCTGAGCTCCTGTCCTGACCGTCACCGCTGCTGAGGGGTGACGCAGCGGCACAGCACCTTCCCCACGCTGCTGGGGACCAGCCAGGAACCCCGGGCGAGACAAAAAGGAAACATCGAGAGGTGAGGCCCCAACACTCAACGATCGTTGGCGTGTTATCCAAGAGCGACGGGTTCATCCACCCCCCCCCCCCCGCGCGCCCAGATAGGAGGCAATCGCCGGTAAAACAAACCTCCCGTGCGATCGAATAACCTTGTAGCCGATGTCGGTGTTTATCCGATGCATCCCCTGCTGGCAAAGCATTTACGCAGGTTGTGCAGGTCTGTGACTGCGCGTTCCCGGCTTTCGGTGCCGGAAAGGGGATCACCGGCCAATCGCCTCGATGAGAAAGGCAGTAAATAAAGACCTCGCGGAAGCGCTCGGTCAGAAACGCCGTCTGGGATAAATTAAAACCCGGTCCTGCGTTTGCCTGTCTGGCTCATAACCGAGAAATACCGCTTTAAACATCTTTATTTTTTTTTGTTCGTTAACCAAAATCAGCAACGTCGCCCATGATCTGTGCCCAAAGTTAAGGCACAAATTAAAATGCGGGGATATGTTTGAACGTAAGATTAAAAAAAAAAAACCCTCTAGACCATCTCCAGTGACCCGTTCCAACCTCACCTTTTCTGGTGATGCGTGAATCCTGTCCAACACTTCTAAAGCCAAACAAGCTTTGTGCTGCGCGGCAGCCTCAAACTCCAGCCGCTCGTTCCATCTCCTAAGCAAAACCTCCTCCGTTATTCCTTCCTAGCTCCTTCCTGCAGCTACCTCGTTCAAGAGCTCCTCTGGGGTCTCTTCTTCGCCAGCCCTGCGGCCCTCTCCGGTCCGAAGCTCGTGGAGATCTGCTCAAGCCCCCGAGAAGCCAGCTTGGATGACGCCTACGAACCTCCGCAGCGGTTTCAGCCAGCGGGCAGGTTTCTGCTTGTGGCATCACAAACAGCCGCGGCCCTGAACGTCTGTTCCTGTCTTCCAAAACCCCGCTGATGCCTGGTGCAACCCCTCCAGCCTCTTCGCTTATCACGCGGCTGTTTTTCCCCGCGTTCGTTCCTTCGCCTTCCTGTCGGCCGAGATTCTCCCCGCCTTTCCGCCCTGCCGCCTGCAGCGTCTTCCTCTCCGCAACACGCAGGCTTCGATCCTAAATGTCACCTCGGAAGTCGGCCCTCCCTCTTCCAGTCACCCCCTTCCCTTTTGCGACGGCCCTGCCGCAAGCCCCCTCGGTCAACCCTTCCCCTACCCGTCCCGCGCTTACTAATCCCCCGGAGCTGAGCTGCCCTCCCCCTGGCTCCAGCCTCTCCTCTCCCCCTTCCCAAACTCGGCCTTTTCCAAGCCGGCACGGCCCCGTCACATGCCGGTGCTCGCGGAGGTCACACGATGGGTAGGGACCCGCGGGGCAAGGCTGCGGCGGCGCCCGCTGAGTGGGGGCCCCGCTAGGTAAGCCCACCTCTGGCTGCCACCGTCCCACCGCCCTCAGCCACCCCGTAACTCGATCGGGTGCTGGAGGGGAAGCGATGCCGGCCGCGCGGCCCCGCAGCGGCATTGGGGTGCGGGGAAGGGGCACCAGGAGGCGGTTTTATGGGGTGAGATGCGCCCATACATAGCCCAGCCCAGGCAGCTCTGCTCTCACCGCTTCCCTTCTTGCCTGTCCGGGCTCTGCTCGCAGCCCCGGGGGCTGTTTCAGGCTCACGCGGCCTCTCCCTGCTCTCCCCCACACCAAAAAGCCCTCCTCGCTTTGCCAAGCACATAACGGGTACAGAAAAGCCCTCGTGTTTTCCCACACCGTGACCTCGCTCCGTCTGCCCGTCTGTCCTTGGACTGGCGTGAATCGCCTGCGCGTCCTAGGCAGGAACGCAAATACGACGTACTAAGAAATGCCCCGAGCTCTTCTTAATTAATAAGCTTAATAAGCTCTTCCTAATAAGACCCACACGCTTGGCAAGCACACTAAAAGTTAGGTAATTAGGGGGGGTAAACGGCCAGAGGGTGAAACGAGCCCTGCGGGGGACCGGAGTGCTCGGGGACGTCTCCTCCTCTCCCATGCTCCTACGGCAGACGCTGGGAACACGGGAAAAACATCCTTAATTTTCATCGAGACGCCGAGGGGGTGAGACTGGGATCGGGGGCGGGCTAGCTGCTGGTTTCTCCCAGGAAAATATGGAAGTCGACGAAAAACGAAGCGAATAACCTTGTCGGCGTGAGAAAAGCTACCAGCCGAGGTAAGCAGGAGGCTCGCTGCGTCTCCGAGGCTAGCTCAAGGCTTTCCCCTGGCTCGGGAAGATCTCGGTGCTGCTGGCTGCTCAAACCTGGGAGGCAAAAGCCTCAAGGAGCAGAACGCAAAGCAGGGCGCGGAGAACTAAACGATGACCTGACCTTGACGATAGGCACCGGCGTCTTGTGCTGCTTCGTCTTGTGCTGCTTCATCTTGTGCTGCTTCGTCTTGTGCCCCAAAGTGTTTGCCACGCTTTCTGGAAAACAGAAGACAGCGCCTAAAGCCTGAGTTTGCGGGTTGAAACACCGGAACGAACACTGTTGGTTTCCACGGAGCTTTACTGAACTAATAGCAATTACGATTATTTTTAATAACTCCTTCTCTTTCTTGTAGGGGAAGCTGAGCGCGCGGTCAGGGTTCCCTCATTTCGGTGCCCATTTGTATTTACAGGACCGGTTTTGAAAGCCTGTGCGCCGCTGGGATAAACGTGAAGCGGATTTGCGAGTGCCCGCACCCAAGCTCTGGACGGCTGGTTTGGGATCCGGGCTGGGAGGTTTCCTGATGATTCTGCCAGGATGGCAGCTCGTGAGGCCTTTTAGAGGGCCATTACCATGCGTTGGTCTCGAAAAGCCCTCCGGGCTGCTGCTGCTACCCGCAGGCTGGGGGCTAGGAAGACATTTCGGGGCCTAGGAAGACATTTTGGGGGCTAGGAAGGCACTTCGGGGGCTACAAAAGCCCGTCTCCTGCCTGCTCTTCCAGCCTCCTTTCAATCTGAGCACTGAGGACGTTTCCTGACCGCGCTTCCGCTCCCGATCCGGCAACGTATCCCCACAAATTTAAGGATCCGCTCTGCACATCAGACCCAAACTCCTCTCTGGACTCCGCAGCAGCTCCAGCCCGGCTGGAACAGGGAGGGGACGCACGTGCGGTAGAAAGGCCTTTGGCGCAATTACCCAAAAAAGGTGGTTTTATTTATTTATTTTTAAATGCAGGTGCAGCGTGCTGAGCTCTCTCCGGCTTCCAACGTGCGCTCCCGCTGCGGGTGGAGGTGCCGTGACGTCCCGCGCGCCATCAGGACAGCCTGGGGGGGATCGATGCAAGGCACGGAGCAAAGGGGGGGGGCAAAAAAAGAGAGAAAAGTCAGCAGAGAAATCACGTCGCGTTGCTCAAGCGCCTCCGGGAGGACGGCGCGACGAAAAGGGGACCCAGAAGAAGAGCTGGTCCCCGACGAAGGGGCCGTGGGTTGAGGGCGGCCGCGTTGGGATCGAAGCTTTCCGGAAACCTCCCCGGGGATGCCCGGAGGCAGGTCCAAAGCGTCCCCTTCCCGCCCGGGTGACAACCCTGACAGGAATTAGGGGTCGGCAGCAACGTGGGGGGGGGGAGGATTTACCCTTCGAGGCCCGAACCCCGCGGCCACGTGCTCGCTAAGAACCCAGCGGATTTAACGCGGGACGGGAGGCCCCCGCGCGCAGCTCGGCGGGGTCAGCCGTAAATATTCCCTCACAAGCGAAGGCATCAGCTAAGGATTACATGTGGGGTGGGGGGGCCTTGGCGGTCAAGTAAATTCGCAACTAACGGGACCGTTAAGAGCCAGGCCAGGTTAGCTGCCTCGCCGGCCGCCGTTTTATTCCCCCCGGGGGGGAACTCGACAGGCCATGGCGTAAGAAATCGGCTCGGAAGGATGCGAGGGGGGCTGCCTCCGACCAAAGAGGGCTCCCCGGGCTCGATCAGCAGCGGGTAATGCCGCCGGGGCATGTGAGGCGGTTTCGTAACCCGCTGGAGATTAGCCCTGCTGTAAGCGGGCCTGCCGAGGGCCGCGAAGCGGCGGTGGCAGGGCTGCGTTTGAGAGGCTTTAGGAGCGGAGGAGAAAGGAGAAGGCTCTCCTCCAGCCCCCCCCCCCCAGCACCTCAGGAAGGAATTAGGCAGAGGGAGCCAAGAGGGAAGCTCACACCGATCCCGTTACGTTGTAGGGGCCTGGGCTGCGGTTTATCATTGAAAAGAAAAGCCGGTTTATAAGTTAAAAAAAAAGAGAACGAGAGCAATCCCTCTCTTTTTCCCTCCTCGAGCGCTCGAGGAGGGAAAAAATGAGCCCTCGACATCTGCTGGGGGATCTCCGGAGCCCCCAACCCCAGAATTGCC